>NC_090266.1:522385714-522706548 GCF_040414725.1 Anabrus simplex | reverse complement strand
CCCGGAGAAAATCCTGTCCCGCCACCGCTTTGTCCAGCACAAGTCTCACATGGAGTGACCGGGATTTGAACCACGGTATCCAGCGGTGAGAGGCCGGCGCGCTGCCGCCTGAGCCACGGAGGCAGGCGAAAGAACTAATATGACGAAACTGAAAACATCGATTATTTTAGAAAAATCTCGTACGTCACCAAAATGGACTAAAACCTTTGAGCAGGGCTGGGTAGTTCAGTCCGTAGAGCGTTGGCATCTGACCTCAAGTCGGCGGGTTCGTTCCCGCCTCAGTTCGGTGGTATTTGAAGGTTCTCAAATACGTTAAGCTCGTTTCAGTAGATTTACTGGCACGGTAGAGATCACCTGCGGAACGAATTCCGGCACCTCGGCGTCTCCGAAAACTGTAAAAGTAGTTAGTGGTTCATAAAATCAATAAACTAATATTGTTATTCGATCATGTAGCAACATTCTGAAGAATAAATCATACATATTTTCATAGGAAATTTAGTAAATAATCAAGATTGTAGGTATATGACAGAGCAATAGGTGCATTATTTGATGATGATGATGATGATGCTTGTTGTTTTAAGGGGCCTAACATCGAAGGTGCATTTTAAAAAATGGGACTAGGTCTAACTTCGCGCGGGTTCGTGGCACTTGTGGGTCTACTGGCACCCTGTTGAATCAATCAATCAATCAATCAATCAATCAATCAATCAATCAATCAATCACTACTGATCTGCATTTAGGGCTGTCGTGCAGGTGACAGATTCCCTATCTGTTGTTTTCCTAGCTTTTTTTAAATGAATACAAAGAGTTTACAAATTTATTGAATATTTCCCTTGGTAAGTTATTCAAATACCTAAGTCCCCTTCCTAAAAACGAATATTTGCCTCAATTTGTCCTCTTAAATTCCAACAATACAGTCCATTTGACCTTCTGAATCCAGGATATCTGCGATATCTTTCTGGAATCCTACACGTTGAGCTTCAGTGGAATAACCTTTCCTAAACCCAAACTGCTTTCTATCAAATCAGTTATTAATTTCGCAAATACGTCTAATATAATCAGAAAGAATGCTTTACCAAAGCTTACATGCAACGCGTGTCAAACTTGCTGGCCTGTAATTTTCAGTTTTATGTCTATCACCCTTTCCTTTATACAAAGGGGCTACTATAGCAATGCCCCATTCATGTGGTATAGCTCCTTCAACCAAACAATAATCAAATAAGTACTTCAGATATGGTACTATATCCCAACCTATTTTGTTTGGTACATCCCCCGAAACCTTATCAATTCCAGCTGCTTTTCTACTTTTCAAATTTGTACCTTACTGTAAATGTCATTGTTGTCATAGGTAAATTTTAATACTTCTTTAGTATTTGACACCTCCTCTATCAGGACATTATCCTTGTAACCAACAATCTTTACATACTGCTGACTGAATACTTCTGCATTTTGAAGATCCTCGCATACACACTCCCCTTATTCATTAATGATTCCTGGAATGTCCTTCTTGGAACCCGTTTCTGCCTTAAAGTTTCTGCCATCTTGCGGAGATAATTGGCAACAATAGAGACAAAGTACAACTACCAATTGTTGGTGTAATGTTGTTGTTAGGACATGATTGGCCATTATACGTATTACTCTTCCGGCTCGGCGATGTTACGGCATTCGAGACCGTAACTTCCAACCCCACCTTTTATGATCACTTCCTCCCTCATTCTTCGACTGATCTTTCTTCTAAGCTTTCTTTCTCATTTCGACAGTCATCTTGTTGATCAGTAGGGACTAACGACCACGCGGTTTTGCGCCTTAAAAAAATCCACGATAACACCACTACCATAGTTCATTACCGTGATGGCTTTGCTATGTACACTTTTATATAGGACCAATATATCTGGAGATGTTTGCAAAGATGTGAATAATGTGACAATCACTAATATCTCAGTTATTATTCCTCGTTATAGGATATGTATGATGTATTGCTGAACTTATTTTATGCACAGGTTTTCTATACAGCTAATATTAATTGAGACATTTTTGTCGCTTCGTCTTCTTTTTCCCTTAATAGTGTTTTGCCACTGCATACTAATCAAACAGTATTCAGCCTACTGTACAACCCGGCTATCCCTGAACTTAAAAACCGAATTTTGAGAAATTCTATTCATCCACATTCCCGTGATCTCGTAACTAATAAACAAACAAAGAAGTAAGATTGACGAACATTGATCTAAAGCTGCTTTCGACTTGTGTAGGCCTATAACTAATCCGAGATAAAAACGAAATGTAGAGTGGAAATGCTAAAGGAGCTAAGGGCCACAAAAGTAGTTTGAAGATATTCAACAAAAACTGTTTAAACTTAAAACTAAAGAGATATTTTATTTGAAAAAAATGTATACATAAAGTTTGATCACCTCTACTTACGTATTGCATGCGTGCATTTTGATATCACACAAATATCCGAGGAAGAAAAATATATGCAGTTGTAATTTATGAAAAGAGCTAAGTGCCCTATACCTGAACGTATTAACTGAGCTAACTGCAATGCACTCTGGACCAGTTTAGTCTAATCAAGCACTGATCTTGCCGTAAAAGTCTTGATGTTCATCATCAACAAAAAATCATAGATCGTAGGTCCCTTTCATTGGCCTCCGTGAGTGGAACGTTATCTGGCAAGGCTTTCAATTCCGTTAACAAAATATGTTCCAGTGTAATATCCCTTTTGAAAAAACTGCATGTTTCCCACCCCAGAAGGTCACTGAAGGTTCCTTTGAACATAGCAAAACCGAGCTCGATAGCTGCAGTCGCTTAAGTGCGGCCAGTATCCAGTATTCGGGAGATAGTAGGTTCGAACCCCACTGTCGGCAGCCCTGAAAATGGTTTAACGTGGTTTCCCATTTTCACACCAGGCAAATGCTGGGGCTGTACCTTAATTAAGGCCACGGCCGCTTCCTTCCCACTCCTAGCCCTTTCTTGTCCCATCGTCGCCATAAGACCTATCTGTGTCGGTGCGACGTAAAACAACTAGCAAAAAAAACATAGCAACACCAGGATTCCCTTTTGTCACCCTCAGCCATGATATTTGCGATATCTTCAGCTTTGAAGTGTCTATAGTGTTGCTTGCTGCCTTTTCAAAGTCAAGAAACGTTCCACAAAATTCTAAAACACGGAATAATCTTGAAGGTCTCGCAGTTGAAATCACCTTCTTTACATCTTCCAGTACATGAACTTTTGCACCCTTCCACCGTTTTTCAATTAGTGCAAAGTCCCTCTCGGATGCAGAAAAACTGTGTCCCACTGTAAGGAATTTGTGATCTATTCTTTCAAAACATCCAGTGGAATCAAGGAAAATGTACAAAAAGAAGGAGCATGCTGTTCTTGATCTGACCGCAGCAATTATCACTCCAAATACAAAGATTTCTCTTGTAGGTGAGGTTTTGCTCATTAATAGCATGAATGAGAGAAGAAGCCATTTGGTTGCCTCCAAGTGAAGATTGGCCTTCGTGCCATAGGTGCATCAGTGTATCAGAAATGTGAATGCCGAAATTATAACATCCTAAGTGCTGAGAGTAGTACATAGCAGAGTGGAGTAACTTCGGGAATTGGAGCACGTTTTGTACATCCAT
Organism: Anabrus simplex; assembly: GCF_040414725.1. Classification (NCBI taxonomy): domain Eukaryota; kingdom Metazoa; phylum Arthropoda; class Insecta; order Orthoptera; family Tettigoniidae; genus Anabrus; species Anabrus simplex. The sequence goes on along the minus strand of NC_090266.1, from coordinate 522,702,928 downwards.
AGCGATGGTGCATGTGTCACTATCAGGTAAGCTGCTGGTAATAACATAAAAACAAGCAAAGCAAAGTCACCTCTGTACAGGCCATGAAAGCCCTTGGAGGAGTGGAAGGTAAAGGCTTCCACCATTGTTAACCTCGGCACGTGATGGGGTAGAGTGGTTAGCTCAACGCCCGGCCGCCTTTGCCCCCAGGAATTAACCTGGTACTCATTTCTGGTGTAGGCTGAGTGAACCTCAGGGCCATATGCACCTCCGGAAGTGGAAATCTCGCTTCTCAAATTTTACGACTTCCTGACAGGGATTCGAACCCATGTCCTTCCGGGCTAACCGAGCACGCCTTTACCGCCTCGCCCAGGCAGCCCCTGGTAATAACATTATTTTTCATAATTGAAAATGCCTTTCCGGTCTTTAGGTGGTGGAGTTCCTGTTCTACTTTAGTGTTCGCTGCTCTGACCTTGTCTTTACTTTTGATGTCAATGTAAAGCCGATCACGTCGTGGTTTCCTAAAACACACATTTGGGAAGTCTCGAAGGAAAACCTTACGATAAAATGTATAGGTAAATATACTATTTGGGTGTTCTGTTTTGAATGCAGTATAAAGTCTCTCTACATTAAGATCAGAACTCATGTATTCCTTTTCAGATTTGTGACGATTGTAATGACTCGGATCCCTTGGAATTGAATTAATATGCTGTCTAACCATACTTCTATCTTCAAAGGTGAACTTAAAAGTTTTTACACCACCCCGGTTGTCCATATAGACACTTGCGCCAACTTTTTTCTTCGCAACTATTGTTTCAATCTTCTTTTTTTTCTTTTTGCTGTTTGTTTTACGTCGCACCGACACAGACAGGTCTTATGGCGACGATGGGACAGGAAAGGTCTAGGAATGGAAGGAAGCGGTCGTGGCCTTAATTGAGGTACAGCCCCAGCATTTGCCTGGTGTGAAAATGGGAAACCACCGAAAACCACCTTCAGGGCTGCCGACATTGGGGTTCGAACCCACTATCTCCCGGATGCGAGCTCACAGATGCGCGCTCCTAACCGCACGACTAACTCGCTCGGTCAATCTTCTTTGAACGCGCGCGAAAAATATTCATGGAAGTCTCGAATCCGTGACCTCAGAGTATAGAGTTTGGGAGTATTGGTCTAGAGCTTAAATGAATGTATAACAGTGGCAAGAGGTTACAGTGCTTCGGATGTTTGAGCGATAATTTTATTTCGTGAAAATTCGAAGTATATTATATAATTTCGTGTGGCTATTTCTAGCCAAGTGCAGCCCTTGTGAGGCAGACCGTCCGATGAGGGTGGGCGGCATCTGCCGTGTGTAGGTAAATGCGTGTTATTGTGGTGGAGAATAATGTTATGTGTGGTGTGTGAGTTGCAGGGATGTTGGGGACAGCACAAACACCCAGTCCCAGAGCCAATGGAATTAACCAATGAAGGTTAAATTCCCCGACCCGGCAGGGATTCGAATCTGGGACTCTATGAACCGAAGGCCAGTACGCTGACCCTTCAGCCAACGAGTCGGATGAATTCGAAGTATTCAAGGCATAAGATTTCATACCAGTTTAACATAAAGCAAGTTGGTGGAAAGCAAGCAAGAAAGAAAGAAAGGAAGCAATATGTAATATCGTGAAATAGCCGACAGCGTCGGTGTAAAAACAGAAGCGCAATAGGAGCCCTAAAGGTATTTCGAGAACCCAGTGGAAGAAAATGTCACGTAGATCAGCGCAGTGATTTTGACGCATTAGAAAAATATTGTGTTCGATTGTGTTCTATGACACTCCCCATCATTTAGTGGGAGGAACACGTGAGCCAATCAGACTTGGACACAACAGACGTCTGGGAGAGTAGAGGGATGATGTTCTAGAAACCTAGGACTGAGGATATAGGGAGGTTTTTTCGAGAGCCTGGTAGAGAATCAGTGCAGAATATGTGGGAGACGCGTGTGCTAGTGAGTCGCGGAGCAAGTCGTATGTGGCCGGGCGCCACTGAGGAGAATCGTTCCAGATATTGGGAAGGCGAAGTGTGGCATTAATCCATATTAGAGAGAATCAGTGACAGACGCAGGTCATAGGTTGCCACAGAGAGATTTAGGGCTGCAAAGACTAAGTTACTTGTCGTAGCTGTGAGCCTAGAGACTGGAAACGATCATCGATCTGTTTCCTTAGAAAGGTCCGAGTAATGTAGTGTACCTTTTCTCTCGATAACTTAACCTTGCAACCAGTACTGTAGGGAGATTGGTCAAGCTGACTGACGACGGAGTTTGAAGGTACCGAGATCGAGTTCTGGATTTCCACATCCCCTTCAACAAACCATCGCGACGCTCAAGGCGACCACTGCGTCTCGGAGAGAGAAGAATCAAGAGGGAAGACGGGAGTATGAGAAGAAAGAAGCCCTCGAACACGAGCTATGTATTCACCAAGTATCCCAAAGCATAGCATTACTGAAGTGAACAGGGTAGAGAGAAATTTGGGAGACAAGGATTTGAAAGAGTCTACCTCAAGCCTAGATTTGTACATAATTGTAATAAGATCAAGTTGTTTGTAAAAATGGTGTATTTGTATTGTGTGTTAAATTTTAAAATAATACAGGTGAAGGGAGTTGTGTGTGCTGGAAAGTTAGTCTTGTCATTGCCTAGAGTAAGCTCCCGAGAAATTCCGAACCCTAGTCCTCTTCCTGTCCAATCCTTAGGATCACGACACTCCGTCTGAAATATTGAAACATACAGTAGCCTACTCTGTCTTCTACTTTCTGCTGGAGCGCCACAATTTCCATGTCGCCGCCTTATTACCGGAAGAATGTTTATTAGTCCCATTAGAGAGTTTCCTTGGTCATTCATGTTTAGAGGGTATGGTACCGTAACCTTCATATAGCTTTATCCTCATATCCACTAGTTCTCTGCAGCTGTAGCGGAATTTGCATGATACCAAAAAAACAAGCATTACCATACTAAGCAAAACATCGAAGTAAAAGTCAGAGCCAGGTTATTTACAACAATAATAAGACAATACATGTAAGACTAATAATTATTATATTAATACTAATATTGTGTATACTTTAAGTTCGACATTATAACATGGAATAAACAAACCTCAAGTGGAGGTGGCTGTTTGGCCGGGGTTTCCTTTCTGATTTTTGTTGTCATATATGCCTTTCCACTTATTCTGGCCTCATGTTGCTTTTCTCTAAAAGATCTAGATGTACTTGCATTAGCAATTGTACTCTTGTTTGCATTTACCTCCATATCCATTGTTACAAACTGAATGAAATAGCGATCATGAAAGACACAACAGAAATGGCGCCGTAGCTTCAAGCGGGTACTTAGCTCTATTAGCATAGCAAGAGGTGCTGGAACATACACCCAGCGCTATCTTTCGCCAGCTGTAAAAACTAGTAGTGATGAGGGAGGCACTTAACCTCACTATTGGCCTTGGCATATAGCTTGGTTAGCCAGGTATAACTAATATTCCTACATTTTGGTACTTAGCTCCATTAGCTGTTCAACTCTACAAATATGGATTGAAAATAAGAAGTGCACAGACAAAATCAGAATTTTATAGGTTAATGGCCTGGTCAATGGACATTCTACGGAACCGAAATCCAGGTAGGTGACGGTGAGTTGAAACGGCCCCGCGGTCTAGGGGTAGTGTGCCTGCAACTCACCCGGAGACTACGGGTTTGATTCCCTGCCAAGTCAGGGATTTTTACCTGAATCTGAGGGTTGGTCTGAGGTAATCTCAGCCTACGTCATTTGACACTTGAGGAGCTATCTGGCGGTGAGACGGTGGCCTCGGTTTAGAAAGCCAAGAATAATGATCGAGAGGATTCGTCGCGCTGACCACGTGTCACCCATCTGAGCAGCGATCACTTGGTAGGCCAAGATCCATCAGGGTTGTAGTGCCATGGGTTTTGGGTTTTATGATGAGTTGATTAGTGCAGGAGAGGAAAGAGAATAACTCCACCACTGTGGCTCAGGATCCTCGGGTCGATGACTGGATGATGATGATGATACACGGAATCATGAATTATTCGTCATCTACTCAAGTAATATTGAACATTAGAACATTAGAAATTATAGCGGAAATGATCTTAATAACCGTCATCTGTCTCGGTATGTCTTCCACAATCAAACAGTTAATTTCCATAAAAGTATAGTAGGATATGTCTCGGAGGAGGTAACGGTAGAGAGCCTGACAGTTGGGCGTTGTCGATCGATAGTACTGTACTGTGCAACCGATCTACATGACCCACTAGATGTACAAATATAAGAAAAATAATAGAACAAAAAACAAATAGCTGCGAGTAGCCTAGCCGCATGGTGGAAGGTAATGACAAGTGCCGGTAAAACTGATGCCCACATGCCGCTGTTGCAAATCAATTGTAAATACTGCATGTCTTGCTCTCGTTGCTGTATCTTTATTGAAATAACGTGCTCATTATCTCGAGTAATTTATGTGCCAAGATTTTTTTCACCGAGCAAATTGCCACGCGGCTTGCGTCATGTAGCTATCACCTTGTATTCCGGAGATAGTGGGTTCGGAACGCACCATCGACAGCCCTGAAGATGGTTTTCCGTGGTTTACCATTTTCACGCCCTTCATGGCCCTTGTCTTTCTTTGGCCGATACCTTCGTGTTCGAGGTGCCGGATCCCTTCCATTTGTTTTCTCTGATTAGTGTTATATAGAGGTTCGTTGCCTATTGTACTTCCTCTTAAAACAATAATCACCACTACCACACATTGGTTGTGTTTTTATTTTTAGCGCACGGCTTTTAGCGCCGGGTGTGTCCGAGGACATACTCGGTTCGCAATTTCTGTAGCTGCTTTTCCGGGTTGACCCCATGGGGGTGAGAAATGAAATGGCGTATGGCTTTTCGTGCCGGGAGATCCCAGGACGGGTTCGGCTCGCCAGGTGCAGGTCTTTTGATTTGACACCTGTAAGCGACCTGCGCGTCGTGATGAGAATGAAATGATGATAAATACAACGCATACACCCAGCCCCCGCGCCAGGGAAATTAACCAAGGTTAGTTAAAATTCCCGACCCTGCCTGGAATCGAACCCGGGACCCCTGTGACCAAAGGCCAGCACGCTAACCATTTAGCCATGGAGCCGAACATGGGGGTGAGCTACGTGTACCGCTGTGTGAGAGTGTTGTAATTGTACGGACTACGAATGGAAAAGAAATGGCCGTGGCGTTGAGAAATGTATTAACCCGGCATTTTCCTGGAGTTGAAATGGGAAACATCGGGAAACCACTTCGAGGATGGCCAACGGGGTATTAGAACCCACCTATCTCCCGATTACAGAGCTAGCAACCATAATTCGCCATGCCACAACCCACTGACGTAAGCTTTGCGGTTAGATTATGTTGCCCTTCCTTAAAACACAGAGGAAATAACTCGGTTGTGGAGGTAGATAATTTGATACATTGAGCGGGTCTCCAACCAACGTCCAGTGCGATATAATAACCACCAAACCTAGCCCCGGGTAAGGTATACATCGCACTGCATAACAGTTTGATCTTAATTACCCTGTTAATTGAAAATTTTTGTGACGTTGCAGTTTAAAGTAACAAAAACGTAATTTATTTAGGTATAATAGTCAGTGTAATATATTTGCCATACATATGACGAAAGCTATTGCAATTTTGCACGACTTCACAGCTTGTGATCATTAAGCCTAATGTCGTAGCCAGTGTCGCTGGCCATTTTTGTGGACCGGGCGAGTTGGCTGTGCTATTAGGTACGCGCAGCTGTGAGCTTGCATCCGGGAGATAGTGGGTTCGAACCCCACTGTCGGAAGCCCTGAAGATGGTTTTCCGTGGTTTCCCCTTTTCACACCAGGCAAATGCTGGGGCTGTAACTAAATTAAGGCCACGGCCGATTCCTTTCCACTCCTAGGCCTTTCCTATCCCATCGTCGCCATAAAACCTATCTGTGTCGGTGCGACGTAAAGCAAATAGCATTTCTGTGGAATCCGAACCACTGGAAGATGATTTCCTAATGTGAAAATCTCCCGCGCATTGGCTAAGAAAGTAAATCTCTGCCACCTTGGAGAAAGGCTAACCACGATGCCATTGATGTATCATGCCTGTTGTGTATGTATGTATGTATGTATGTATGTATGTATGTATGTATGTATGTATGTATGTATGTATGTATGTATGTATGTATGTATGTGTGTATATCACGGACTTAGCAAACAAATCGCATGGTCCGATTTCATGACTGTTAATATTAGGTTACCTTGCATTATACCCTTCTCGCAGTGATTTTTACTAACTTTGTGTTTGAAATCAGGATACTTTTAAAAAATGCCTATATTTACCCTGAGTATCTTCTGAAATATTCGAAATCATAGAAACAAATTCTTATGGACGTGCTGCCTAAATAGCAACAAATATATTGCGATATACCTTCACAGTTGATTGGAAGAAAATGGCGATTGTGAGGTAAATAAATACCTAGCACTGTACAACGAAAAGATACAATGGAAATTACGTTACATATAAGAAATAATCAGATAATTCACCTAGAATGATGACGTGCCTAAATTTCTCATATTTAAAACTAATAACCGCAATGAAGAGGGCAGAAAATTGGCTTAACACAGGTTAAAATAGCTTAAAAAGAATACATGAAAATTAAAGTAAGCTTCGGCGTCTTTTCGTCTTCTTTTATGCAAATGCCTTTTTACTTTGTAGTAAATAAACTTGTTCGGTATTTATTTCTACGAAGAATATGCAAGCAGGGGAAGGGAGGGCCACCTAGGGGGTAACGCCGTCTCCCTGGCCAGGAGATTCGGGGTGGGGTGTTGAGGCGATATGTGGGAGGAAGGAATTGTGTGGAGTGCAGTTGAGGAATTGGAGGTGGATATGGGAGGTTAGCGGCCTCTTGGTAGAAGTTGCTTTTAGTAGTAGATTGGTTGAACATAACATATTGTTGAGGGTATTTAGGAGATTTTATGTCGAAGTTACATTATTTATATGATATTAACAACAGAAAAGTTTGTTGAGTATAATAATAGAACAGTATTTGATAAAAATATACTAGCACAGTTTGTTCCTTGTATCTTTTATTTAATTTTTATCTAATTTTTACACTTGTCATTATAACGTTGTGCTTGTCTGTTTAATGAGCACTTTTACATGAAGCGAGAAGCGAGGGTGAGAAGCGATAGCGTTGTGGCGCAAAGAATATGTGTATCATTTCTATATAAATAGGGTGGATCGGCGTATGTTTCTTAATCTGTGTAGGTATAATTACAAGAGGCAGAATCGTATGAATACGTGAAAGACCTGTATACTGTGGGTTTTTCTCCGCCAAAGCGACATCCAAAAGTCTCGGCTTGTTGCAGTGTGCATCTGAGCAGTGTATACTAATATACGGGCTTAATTTCATTTTGCGCTTGGCTGCATGTCATCGAAGCCTGCAGCTCAGTCTGTTTGGGATCTCTCCGCACGACAACCCACAGGCCCTCTAGGAGGTATTCCTTGAAACGGTTTGAAGACTCACGACCCCTAGCAGTTGGTCCCAGAACCGTCTCGCCCTCCCCAGAGGCATGACATTGTGTCATTTCCGGCTTCCAGGTCGGTGGTGAATTTAAGAACTGCGTTGAATAGCAGCTTCGCTACCCTGCAACAGGAGGCGGTGAATATGCTATACAATGTTGAGGGAAGGAAAATATTCATATCGGAATGTTTTGAGTTTCTGTGAACGTTGTAGACATGTTGGTGTATTTTCGGAGTTCTTAGGTTTGTCACATTTCTGCTTCAGGAATTCAGAAAATCTTTGCATATATACTGTTATCCACTTATGAGCCCTTAACGCTTTACTCTAAAACTGCATCGTATTAGGCCTAAGTAGATTACCTGTGGACTATATTATCCACATACATACTCGCACCATATTAATAAAATAACACGATTGGAGCAATTGGTTAGATGCTCCGCTACAGTGTTCAAGGTTGTACGACTGAATCGCTGTTCAGTTGGATGCTGTTAAAGTGTATATGATTAGTAGGTAAGTAGATTTAAGGGAGAAATTTCCGCACTGTACTCTGGAATGTATCTTAAAGTCAACCCCTTGTTGTATGGGTTCAGTGCCTGTCTCATAGTCAGGGGCCACAGTTTCGAATCCCGACTAGTCCAATGATTTTGATTCTGGGCTGAGGGCAGGAGCAGGGTTCAGAAAAGCCAAGAAATTCGACTGGGGATGACGTCACGCTGATCACGTGGTAGGTACTCCAGTGTCGCTGGCCATCTGCCTGACCAGAAGTTGTCTTGGGACGCCAAGGTCCAAAGTGGGTTGTATGTGCCGTATGGTTTCTCTTAAAAGATAAAGAACCGAGCTCGATAGCTGCAGTCGGTTAAGTGTGGCCAGTATCCAGTATTCGGGAGATAGTGGGTTCGAACCCCACTGTCGGCAGCCCTGAAGATGGTTTTCCGTGGTTTCCCCATTTTCACACCAGGCAAATGCTGGAACTGTACCTTAATTAAGGCCACGGCCGCTTCCTCCCAGTCCTAGCCCTTTCCTGTCCCATCGTCGCCATAAGACCTATCTGTGTCGGTGCGACGTAAAGCGAACAGAAAAAAAAACATTAAGAAGCTGATAGGTCGTTAAACATTGAATATATGTATACGTGCGTTTGGCCCTCTAAGGATCACGTACTGGGCGAGTTGGCCGTGCGGTCAGGGGCATGCAGCTGTAAGCTTGCATCCAGGAGATTGTGGGTTCGAACCCCACTGTCGGCAGCTCTCAAGATGGTTTTCCGTGGTTTCCCATTTTCACACCAGGCAAATGCTGGGGCTGTACCTTCATTAAGGCCACGGCCGCTTCCTTCCCGCTCCTAGGCCTTTCCTCAACCATCGTCGTCATAAGACCTATCTGTGTCAGTGCGATGTAAAGCACATAATAATAATAATAATAATAATAATATATCATTCATTCCTTCGTTCTTTGTTTCTATGTGACTGCATTGTCCTTTGTGAAATTCCTTTTTTATTTTCCGAAAGTAGTTTAACGTCGCGCTAACACGTAAGATAAGGTGTTTTATTTATCGTGGCAAAGTTAAGGATGTATTTCCTTTCTTACACGTAACCAGTCCTAACCTAATACACTGTCTGCTTCCGTGGCGTAACCGTTAGCACTATTAGCTACCGTCCTTGGAAGCCCGGGTTCGATTCCGACTACTGCCCTAGATAAAAATAAGGCAGAAGGACTGATAAGTGATCACGAAATGTACATGCAGCTCACCTTCAAAGGGGATGCCTGAAAAGAGTACTTCGAGGAAAACGAGTCGTAACAACTTTCCTTTTTCCTACTTTCTTGGCCATTTCCTAATCATCTGTAGTCGGCACCATTGGTGATTACCCCCAGTTTTACAGCTGGGTGCCCTTCCTAGTGCCAACCCTATGTGGAGGCATATTACTAGTTGACAGTAAAATAAAATAATCTAACCTAGTGATATTAAAATATAATCGGGGGCGTGATTAGCTCAGTGGCTTAGCTGCTGCCTTCCCACCCATGCTAAGGTTCGAATCCCGGTCCATTCTAGGTTGAAATTTTCATTTCAGAAATCACGTGGCGTCGGGAAGGACAAACGGCCTCAAACCCAAAACCATAATGAGCTAGACGATACATTCAAGTTTTTTCCAGTATTGTTACAAGGTGCGTTTAAAATCTCAGTTGCTAAACATAGGTTTTCAGTGACTAAAGGATGGGAAAGTGCTAGGAGTGGGAAAATTTCATTTGTGAACCCACAATATTCGAACCAACCATCTCCCGAAAGCAATCAATTACCTTGGTCTAATCTATGTATAGGTTGCATGTGGTAGTTGTGATCTAGATCAATAAAAGGATACTGACATAAAATTAGCGGTTAACTCTCAGAATACACTTTTTTTTGCGATAGCTGATTGCTTCAGGTATCTAAATTACATCAAAGTTCTCCGATATATGGTGAATAAACTTCTTGTTTATTTCCCTTACTTTACAATGGACAGTTTATCGTTTCTAGCAAAATAAAAAAATGAACTCTCAGTTTTTCATCTTTCGAATATGACACCCTAATGATATCCCGACTGTCAGCTCTGTATATCAGAGTGTATGAAGTAGGCCTATGTATGATCATCTGCCACCTTCTTAGTAGCCGGCGAATTGCACTCTGAAACATAGGATATTTAGCACATTATCCTAAGCTTATGAAAGTTTATGAAATAAGACATTATTTATCATTGTCTAATAAGCTAATTGCTAGAATAGTAGAGGAAGTACCATGTGTGGGGTCTCACTTGGCTGATTTTAGAATGCTGGGTTTTGGCAGGAAGTTGTGGAAGAAATGTCAAGGTACCCAGCGAATTGTTGGCGCGGTTCGGACCACGTAGCTGTTCGCTTACATTCAGGAAGTGATGGGTTCGAACTTCACTGTCGGCAGTCCTCGAGATGGTCTTCTTTCCGAACACTAAGCATTTCCAATCCAAAAGCTGCCGAAAACCTATCTGTGTTGATGTGACGTTGAAAAACACCGACAAAAGCAAAATAAAAATCCAAGGTCCAAATATAACGCTATATATCATGTAAGCTGTCCGCCTCTGTGGTGTAGTGGTTAGCGTGATTAGCTGCCACCCCCGGAGGCCCGGGTTCGATTCCCGGCTCTGCCACGAAATTTGAAAAGTGGTACGAGGGCTGGAACGGGGTCCACTCAGCCTCGGGAGGTCAACTGAGTAGTCAACTGAGTAGAGGTGGGTTCGATTCCCACCTCAGCCATCCTGGAAGTGGTTTTCCGTGGTTTCCCACTTCTCCTCCAGGCGAATGCCGGGATGGTTCCTAACTTAAGGCCACGGCCGCTTCCTTCCCTCTTCCTTGCCTATCCCTTCCAATCTTCCCATCCCTCCACAAGGCCCCTGTTCAGCATAGCAGGTGAGGCCGCCTGGGCGAGGTACTGGTCATACTCCCCAGTTGTATCCCCCGACCAAGAGTCTGAAGCTCCAGGACACTGCCCTTGTGGCGGTAGAGGTGGGATCCCTCGCTAAGTCCGAGGGAAAAACCGAACCTGGAGGGTAAACAGATGATGATGGTGATGATCATGTAAGCTACTGTGGTCGGTGATAGTTTATATTTCACTAGAAGTAATACTAAATACTCTCCACACCACAATATTACAGCACTGTAATTAGGTCTATTGTAATTGTAATATTAGTCAGCTGCAGCCCTTGACTCTAAGGTGAGGTGTCGTGTATAGAAACCTGCGTGTTAGTGTGTGTAGTGCAAATTGCAGGAATGTTGGGAACAGCATAAACACCCAGTTCCCGTACCAAACAAATTAATCGTTAACAACTAAAATCCCACGACCAGACCGCAATCGAACCTGGGACCCTGCTGCCCGAAGATCATTAGCCATAAAACCGAATGATTCTTGTAATTATTCAGTACCAATCCGGTCATTCTTCTTATAATTTCATTGCACTAGTTAAATTTCTAGAAGTTCATTATATTTCTGGTGAAGTAATGTGTCTGGATCTGTAGCTAACCATTTTTATTTTTTCCGCAGATGGGTATAAGCCAATCCTTCAGTCTTTTCACCACCGTGAGTTAAAACCAGTCCGATACCTCCTGCTGCTGAGTGGCTACTTATTCTAACATGAGTATGTTTTCAGCTAAACATATTGTAAAGTGGCCCAACACTGTCAATGTCAGTAACAGTTCACTGCTTGGAGCTGATGACCAGAAAGCTATTCTAAGCTAATTATAAGGTTGAAATGGAATGGCGCATGGCTTTTAGTGCCGGGAGTGTCCAAGGGCTTTTAGTGCCGGGAGTGTCCAAGGCCAAGTTCGGCTCGCCAGATGCAAGTCTTTTGATTTGACTCCCGTTGGCGACCTGCACGTCGTGATGTGGATGAAATGATGATGAAGATGACATATACACCCAGCCCCCGCACCAACTAAATTAACCAATTATGGTTAAAATTCCCGACCCTGCCGGGAATCGAACCCGGGAACCCTGTGACCAAAGGCCAGCAAACCATTTAGCCATGGATCCAGACATTATAAGCAAGGTTTAGCAATATGATCAGTCACCACCAATTTCAGTCTGTTAACCGAGGACAATAGGAGGCTGTGATATTACAAACCCCTGTGAATCGCTCCTGGCGTGCCAGCTAATTAAAATCGTTCTAGTGTCAGTGATAACGCCTGTTTTAGAAGTCACAGGATTATATTTCAATGTTGTTCTCAGTTAATTTTAGAGGCTTGTCGGTCGTGGTAAAACCGATGCCGTAGTTTAGGGGAGAGCCCAGGTACGACTCTAGGCTACATCGCAAGTTTAAGACATAAATAGAGTCCACTCAGGCGTAGCCACTCGAATTATAAAGAGAATTGTGTTAAAATGTCATTCCCGGCAAACCAGAAAGTGGTTCTCCGTGCTTTCTGCACTTTTCCAAGCCCGATGTCACCATGGTGAATAAATCCTACTCCCAGTTAATTCTGAATACTTCCACAAGTACAGATACCACACGAACAAAGGTTATAAAACTTGAAACCCACTAAGTACACTGTGCCGCTGACTGCAGTGTTCTTGCAGTGCTGAGTGGCTCAGACGTTTGAGGCGCTGACCTTCTGACCCCAACTAGACAGGTTCGATCCTGGCTTAGTCCGGTGGTATTAGAAAGTGCTCAAATACGTCAGATCGTGTAGGTAGATTAACTGACACGTAAAAGAACCCCTGCAGGACTAAATTCCGGCACCTGGCGTCTCCGAAAACCGTAAAAGTGGTAGTTAGTGGGGCGTAAAGCTAATAAGATTATTTTTATTTCTACAGTCCCCTTTGTCTCTTACACCAAATAACAACCGACTGTGGTAAAAAGACATGTTTGCTCCCTCTCTTTCCATGTTCATGTTTGTGTATATGTAACTTTGGCCAGCCCCGTGGTGTAGGAGTGGCGTGCCTGCTTCTTACCCGGAGGCCCCGGGTACAATTCCCGGCCTGGTCAGGTTTTTACCTGGATCTGAGGGCTGGTTCGAGGTCCACTCAGCCCAGGTGATTACAATTGAGGAACTGTCTGCCGGTGAGATGGCGGCCCCGGTCTAGGCAAACAAGAATAACGGCCGAGAGGATTCGTCGTGCTGACCACACGACACATCATAATCTGCAGGCTTTCGGGCTGAGCAGCAGTCGCTTGGTAGGCCAAGACCCTTCACCGTGGGGTTTGGTTTGGTGTTATATGTAACTTGTCTGCTGGTCAGAGTAGTTCGGGCGGAAGAGCGCTGATTTTCTGACCCCAACTTGGCAGGTTCGATCCGGGCTCAGTCCTGTGGTACTTGAAGGTGCTCAAATACGTCAGCCTCGAATCATAAGATCCACTGGCACGTTAAGGAACTCATGCGGGACAGAATGCTGGCACCTTGGCGTCTCCGAAAACGGTGAAAGTGGTTAGTGGGACGTAAACAACTTTGCATTTATTGTGTAACTTGTCTGATGTCCTATGAGTTCGGTATCTGTAATATTAATCTGCCTGTAACAAAGACCACTGAAAATGCATCTATTTTGAGGAAACGCTACACAAGTTCCAAACGTACAGTTCAATGAAATTCCGGTAATCTATTTTCTCAGAAAGTAGGATATTTGCACATTCTAACTACATTTCAATCGAAAATTGCTACCACTAGCGGGCTAGTAACAAAAGGGATGACTCTAAATTAACAGTTCCTTTAAAACATACCGGGTTACTGAACGTTCCAGTCTCATAAACTAAATTATTAAAAAACTCCATATCGCTACAGCCCTAATGGGCCTTAGTCTACCAAACGACCGCTCTTCAGCCCGAAGGCCTGCATTTTACCAGGTGACCTGTGGTCAGTGCGACGAAATCCATCAGTTGTTATTCTTGCTTTCTAGATCGGGGCCGCTATCTCGCAATCAGATTGCTCCTCAGTTGTTCTCGTTTAGGCTGAGTGGACCTCGAACCAGCCCCTAAATCCAGGTGAAAATCGCTGACCTGGCCGAAATCGAACCCAGGGCCTCTCGGTAAGAGGCAGGCTTGCTTCCTTAGATCAGGAGGCTGGCTAAACAAATTTACAATATGACAGTATATGGCTATTACTAATAAATTACACATATACAGTCCGACTCGTTGGCTGAACGGTCAGCGTCCTGGCCTACGGTTCAGAGGGTCCCGGGTTCGATTCCTGGCCGGGTCGGGGATTTTAACCTTAATTGGTTAATTCCAATGGCACGGGGGCTGGGTGTATGTGTTGTCTTCATCATCATTTCATCCTCATCACAACGCGCAGGTCGTTTACGGGTGTCAAATAGAAAGACCTGCACCTCGCGAGCCGAACCCGTCCTGGGATATCCCGGCACTAAAAGCCATACGACATTTCAGTTTTTCACACATATACAAGATTGCTACGAAATAACCCGAGCTTAGATAGGCATACACTTATGAGGCAAAGGCACGTAATGGGTTGAATGGATACGGGAATCGGTTTTCGGATCAATGGAAAAAGCGACAATTTCTGCTAAGAAATTTTCTTTTTGTGTCTCTTGATATCCTGTGGATATTCTGTGTAGTAATATATTCAATAACATGTGTGCCCGATCTCGGGTTCGATTCCCGGCGAGTGTAGGGATTATAATTTTGGTCTGAGTGATTGCAACAGGATTCATTAAGCCTCGTAAGAACAACTGAGGTGCTGTCTGATACGAGAGGCAACGGACCCGGACAAGAAAGCCAATACTGGACTGAATGCCGAAGAACTCATGGGAATCCTCATTCGAAGTAGTTACTGTAAGTCACCACGCCATGATTAGAAAATCCCTGCTTAGGATTCTTCTATTTCCTATAGTACCTGAATTACCACAAAACGTAATGAATAATATATGTACAAAGCAAATTGTTGTCTTTGAAAAAAGTAGTAAACAAATATCGATTTTTAGAAATCTTATCTCAGAGCAAAAATCAACAATAAGGACTTTCGTAGCACTTTCTGAATGACAGTCTGCCTTGCCTAAAGTAAAAAGGAAACTATTTAAACACAAAGCATGATCTACATTTTCCTACTAGTGAGTACGGATAAGAAATAGTAAACGTTGATAAAAGTGACCTTACTTTGAAATTTATAAATATTAAACTAGTTTGGAATTTTGAACTTCAAGATTATGATTCAACTTTCGTTCGTAAATCAATCATCAATATACAGTTTTCTCTCGCCTCAGTGCGCCGGGACTAGTAGGTGGGACGGTAGAGCGCGGGCCTTCTGAGCTCAAGTTGGGGGTTCGATCCCTGTTCAATTCGTCGGTATTTGAAGGTGCTCAAATCTGACCAACTTCGCGTTGGTAGATTCACCAGCACGTGAAACAACTTCTGCAGGACAAAACACCGGCACCTCAGTGCCTTCTAGAACCGTAAAAGTAGTTACAGGGACGTAAAACCAATCACAATATTATCTCACCCCATTGCTTTTAGAAGAGGGAAATCCTATCCGAATAGCATCTATAAGGCTTGATGATGGTTTTAAAGAAACACGACGCTAGTAAGTGGTCTGGTATGTTCTGTTGTAGATAAAAACTAGTTAAGAGGGTCAGGCTCATTGGCTGAATGGTCACCGTACTGGTCTTCGGCTCAGAGGAACCCGGGTTCGATTCCTGTCTGGCCGGGGATTTTTAATTTGTATAGTTAATTTCTCTAGCTCGGGGGCAGGGTGTTTGAGTTCGTTCCTATACACATATCTTCATTAACACAGCAGACTACTAACCACCACAGGAACACGCAGTAGTGATTACATCCCTCTATTTTAACGGCCACGGCCGCTTCCTTCCCACTCCTAGCACTTTCCAGTCTAATCCGCCATAAGACCTATCTGTGTCGGTGCGACGTAAAGCAACTTATAAAAAATATCCCTTATAGGTCTTTGTTCTTGACATTTTGGTTTAAAAACTAAAGGAAAGTGTAAGATACTGATGTGACGTTTATGTTCGAATTTTCTGGAAGAAAGAGACGATCGTCCAGCAGAAGACAATGAAAAATAAAGGAAACTGTCCTACACAATTTTTTCTGAATGGGACATTCGTGTTCTCTTTTTGTGTGTTTTGTATCCTTCGAGAAAGAAAGGACTCAAGTAACATCACTTTCCAGGAAGATTATGAAATATTTTGATTCGTGTTGACAAATTGTTTGGATGGAAATGTCCCTATACAGAATGGACGTAGCGTGGGATTGATGAAAAAACTGAGGAACATACAAAGGCGTAAAACAGTAAGGTAGATTCATAATTGGCAATCGATCACTCGTAACAACACAGAAACAAAGTTAACATGCAAGTGATGTTACCGGGCGAGTTGGCCGTGCGCGTAGAGGCGTGCGGCTGTGAGCTTGCATCCGGGAGATAGTAGGTTCGAATCCCACTATCGGCAGCCCTGAAGATGGTTTTCCGTGGTTTCCCATTTTCACACCAGGCAAATGCTGGGGCTGTACCTTAATTAAGGCCACGGCCGATTCCTTCCAACTCCTAGGCCTTTCCTATCCCATCGTCGCCATAAGACCTATCTGTGTCGGTGCGACGTAAAGCCCCTAGCAAGTGATGTTTTCCAAAAATAATTAGTTCAAATTCATGAAGTTGAAACGTACATTTATAATTCAATGTGGTGTTTACCGGGCCTACCAGTGTAATATCTACAATTCCACGTGATTGAATACAAGCTGTGTTGGCCTCGTGTTAGAGAATTCAATGATATCGAGGTGGAACTGTGAAAAGTCACGCCGCTTTGGCTCAGATTCCACGTAAAACTGGTAGTCTCGTAAATACGATCACGAAATCACCAGTCGCTCAAAACTGCAGCCTTCAAAAAATTGTCGAACAACCGAAATATAATGTTGATGTTTCAATCTGGGTAATCAGTTCATAGAGTTGTTTGGTGCAGAGCTCCATGCTATCCTATCCTGTGATAACCGTTTCATTTCTATGCAAATACTACATCCTACACCTACTCTAATCTATTTGTCACGTCAATGCCTTGGTCTACCCCTACCGTTCTTCCTGCCTATTACTATGCTAACTTATAGATGACGTCTTGGACAACTGGACTCATTGCTACATAGAGTATAGATTAGATTTAGATGATGATAATAATAATAATAATAATAATAATAATAATAATAATAATAATAATAATAATAATAATAATAATAATAATCACAGGAAATGTGCATTAGTATATTCTGAAGAAATGATTAGCATTTTAACCATGTCGGCCCTCAGGTGCAAGGTCCACATCGATATATCGGCACACCACCACCGACTGTTAAAATGTGCCTGCGGCTCTTGTTGTAGCTATAAACCGAAGGTGATGGATCAGTGTGACTTGAGCAGACGTGCAGGATGCCTCGCAGACGTATTCGAGAACCGTACAGTCAAATGAGTGAATTTGAAAGAGGGTGCATTATTGGCAGGAGAGAAGGTGATGCATCCATCCGGAAAATTGCTGCTCGTGTGGGTCGAAGTGCGTCGGCGGTGCAACGGGTGTGTAGAGAATGGTTCACAGAAGGCCGTCCTCGGCTCTGGCGCAACAGTGGAACAGTGTAACACATCGTATACTATCAGGAGTGACAGTCCGTCGCCGTTTGTTAGGGTCTGGCTTAATGGCGCGTCGTCCACTTCTCCGCCTACCTTTGACTACTGCGCATAAACATGCTAGACTGCAATTGTGTATAGAACGACGTCACTCGGGACAGGAATGGCAGCAGACAGTGTTTTCGGACGAATTCAGGTTCTGTTCTCTTGGAAATGATGGCCGCATTTTGGTTCGCCGCAGACAGAGGGAGAGGTATCACATTGACTGCATTCGCACAAGACATACAGTGCCAACTCAAGGCCTTATGGTGTGGGGTGCTATTGGGTACAACCACAAATCACAGTTGGTGAGTGTCCAGGGCACTGTGACCAGTTTGACCTACGTGAATGACATTGTGCGACCCGTAGCCATACCCTGTCTGCACGTCACCCCAGACGCCATATTTCAGCAGGACAATGCGCGACCACATGTTGCTGCATGAACACGTGCTTTCATGTTGTCACAGGATGTCAGTCTGTTGCCCTGGCCCGCCCGATCACCAGACTAGTCGCCAATCGAAAATGTGTGGGATATGGTGAAACGACGGGTGCGGCGCTGTGACCCAATGCCAACCACCAAAGATGAACTTTGGAACCAGGTGAATGCAGCATGGATGTCTATACCCCCGGACGCTATTCCCGCCTTATACACGTCGATGCCATCACGCATGGAACAAGTTATCAGTGCCCATGGAGGACCCAGTGCCTACTAGGCAACAGGACACATGCTGAACCTAGTTAACTGAAATGCTAATCATTTCTGCAGAATATACTAATGAACATGTCCTGTGAATATGAACTTCCTGTCTCTAGTCTTTAAATGTATTATGTTTCTTATGAACATGAGTGTATTAAAATACCACTGAGGAACGATTTTTTTATAAACACATGCGAGTGTGCATTTCTTCGTGCCTCTTAATACCGTGCACATAACCAAGGGACCACCAGCTTTACGTGGAATACGAACGGTAGGTATATGACTTTCTTTTTCAAAAATCCCAAATGCATTGACTGGGATTCGAACTGCACCCGGCTTAATAAGAAGCCAGTGACGATGACACTGAGCTGGCATAGATCATTAGAAGCGTGGAAGCCTCATGTTGGTAGATATACAGGCACATAAAGGAACTCCAGCAAGACAAAATTCCTGCACGTCGGAGTCTCCGAAAACTAATATTTGGACGTAAAACCAATACCATTATCTATTAAGAGAAGCAGAGGGAGACAAGCCGACGATGGTTAGACTCCGTTTTCTTTTTGGCAATTTAGGAATCAGAGGTGTGGAAATAAATGAGGCCACAGAGCTAGTCGCAAAGAGAGCGCTGTGGTGGCGCTTAGTTTATTCACAGACTATAGACTAAATGTTGAATAGCATAATTATCTATAATAATAATAATAATAATAATAATAATAATAATAATAATAATAATAATAATGTCGTGCTGTGTAGGATTTAGTAGTGTGGCCCTTGAAAGGTACATACATACACATACATACATTTTCATTATAGACGTATGCCTTTCAGAGTTCAGTCTGCAAGCCTCTGTCGATTAACTAAACATCGCCACAATCTTCTATTTGTAACTAGTTCTGTGGCCTCGTTTAGTTCTACACTTCGTATCTTTAAATCGTTAGAAACCGAGTCTAACCATCGGCGTCATGGTCTCCCTCTACTCCTCTTAGCCTCCATAACAGACTCCATTATTCTCCTGGGTAACCTATCTTCCTCCATTCGCCTCACACGACCCCACCACTGAAGCCGGTTTATGCATGCAGCTTCATCCATCGAGTTTATTCCTAACTTTGCCTTTATCTCCTCATTCCGAGTACCCTCCTGCCACTGTTCCCACCTATTTGCACCAACAATCATTCTCTCTACTTTCATGTCTGTTACTTGTAACTTATAAATAAGATATCCTGAGTCCACCCAGCCTTCGCTCCCGTACAGTAAAGTTGGCCTTAAAACAGACGGATGTAAAGATAGTTTCGTCCGGGAGCGGACTTCCTTTTTCAGAATACTGTTGAACGCAACTGCGATCTCACTGCATTAGCTTTACTATACCTTGATTCAATCTCACTATATTAGCCTACCATTCTGGGAGAATACACATCTTAAATACTTGAAATTATCTAGCTGTTCAAGGTTTGTATCCCTAACCTGACATTTATTTCTCTTGGATTTGTTACCTACTGACATCAATTTAGTCTTCGAAAGGCTAATTTTCATACCATACTCATTGCACCTGTTTTCAAGTTCCAAGTTGTCAGACTGCAGGCTTTTGGCACAATCTGCCATTAAGACCAAGTCGTCAGCATAGGCCAAACTGCTTACTACTTTTCCACCTAATTGAATCCCTCCCTGCCACTTTCAGCAGATGAGCCATGTAAACTGTGAACAACAAGTGTGAACGATTACAGCCTTGTCTAACCCCTGTGGGTACCTCGAACCAAGAACTAATTCTACCATCAATTCTCACAGCAGCCCAGTTGTCAATATAAATGCCTTTGATTGATTTTACCAATCTACCCTTAATGCCATAGTCCCCCAGTCCTGAAAGGCTGATCTCCGAAAAAGCGAGTTGCGTCTGCCATGTATACGAACTGCGTGTTGCGTGTGAGTTGCAGGATTGTTGGAAACAGAATGCACGCCCAATCCCGGAGCCAAGTTAATTAATCGTTCACGATTATCGAATCGAGCACGAGACACCGGAGCCAGAAGGCCAAGACGCTGACCAGCCAGCCACGGAGATGGTATATAATGAAGACGTACCTATGTGTGCACAGTCAGCGTCGTGGTGTAAGGGTCAGGAGGTCAAACAATACGGCAAAGGATGTCGTCATGTTGACAACGTCTCACTCTAATATCTACTGGTCATCTGGCTGTGCAGCCGTCATCCTGGTGGGTCTAACGGATTTATACGCCACGGTTTCACAAGTATACCGGGTGAGTTGGCCGTGCGGTTAGGGGTGCGCAGCTGTGAGCTTGCATCCCGGGAATAGTGGGTTCTAACCCCACTGTCGGCAGCTCTGAAGATGGTTTTCCGTGGTTTCCCATTTTCACACCAGGCAAATGCTGGGGCTGTACCTTAATGAAGGCGACGGCCGCTTCCTTCCCATTCCTAGCCTTTTCCTAACTCATCGCATCGTCGCCATACGACCTATCTGTGTCGGTGCGACGTAAAATAAATAGCAAAAAAAATTTTTCACAGCATAGGCTATGTACATAATAAGTTATTTGTTTATTCTACTGACCTGGTGTATTTCATCAACAGGCGTGTCGTGGCCTCACACGACAGTAAGGTAGTGTTCCAACCGTCTTTCCCTGAACCTTAGGCAGAAGTGTTAAGTCGTGTTGAATAACCTGTTCATTTGTAACAACATTTACGGTTCGCATCCTGCCTGCCTCAAGAAGGCTAATAATAATAATAATAATAATAATAATAATAATAATAATAATAATAATAATAATAATAATAATAATAACAATAATAATAATAATAATAAAAATGGTAAGAGCGAATTCAATGAAGCGCGGTGCATTCGCGGTTTATATCGTCCCTACTACCCCTCCTTCCACAAAAGGTTTTATGTTTGTGTGTTCGCACACGCCCACGTGCTGGTAGTGATCCAGGCAATAAGAGTTGCCGCATCTACCTGGGAATGCTTATTGTAATCAGAGACGGAGAGTCTGATTAACGTTCTCAAGCCTAGCTGTATGGGATGATCCCGACTTTCCCTCTCCTACCATACTCCTGTTCAGCTTTGCAGTATTTGTCAGTTACGTCTTTCTTCGCCTGTTATTCGTTTGCACTGGGAAGGGAGAGAGTTATATGAGAATCCTTACAGCACAAGAGACTTAATTCAGACACTTCGGGAAACACGGGAGCAGTCTGGGATCCCTTTGCGGATTAGTTACCCGTTCCTAATAGAACAATTGTCTAGTAGGTGAATGCACCGTTAATCGTCTTCGGACCGAGTGTTTTGGCTACACGGTACGGATCGTATTCAGGAGCGAGACCGAACAAGTGGCTACGTGGCTACGTACCCGTTGTTTTCCATTTTCATACCAGCTGTCCCATAATTAAGGCCACGATCGCTTCCTTGCCACTCCTAGCCCTTTCCTATACCAACGTCGCCATTAAACCTATCTGTGTCAGTGCGACGTAAAGCAAATTGTAAAACAAAAATTAAATAAGTATTCCGAAGAAGTGAATTTGAACCTCACTGTCAGCTGCACTGTAGAGGGTTTCCCGTGGTACCGGTATCTCATTTTCATACCAGGGAAATGTACCTCAATTAAAGCCACGGCCACTACCTTCCCAGCAGTCAGCAGACCCTATAAACCATATGTTCATCACGGAGTCTAGCTATATAAGGTATGGCGGACGGAAAGTTCATACCTACTTCAGTCACTTTCATCTAGTCAAGACTAAATATCAGACTGAGGCAGGCTGATTAACAAACTTGTCTTAGCCCATACTGAAATATAGTGAACTGTGTAAACATTATACACAGTTTAAAAAAATGAGGGGAATATTTCTTGTAACGTCTGGTGTGTGAATGAACCGTTTCACCATGAGAGAATATAATGGCAGCAGCCAAATGAACACCCCGTTCCCTCTCGAGGAGCTACAGTCAGCCAATGATGGCCTGAAACCCAACAAAACGGCCGGTATCGACGATCTGAGAACTGAACTAATCGAACGGTTAGGCCCAAGGACACTAAAGTGGCTCCTAGAGTTAGTTAAAGTGTGCGTCATTGAATTAAGCCTACCCAAAGCATGGAGAAAGACCAAAGTGACAGCACTCCTGAAACCAGGCAAAGACCCAGCTGACCCTAAGAGATCTCAGCTTGTCTCGCTTCTGTATCATTTATTTAAAGTCCTAGAACTGAACCGCATTCCGCTATCAATTGACAGCAAAACAATCAAAGAACTAGCGGGTTTCAAACGAGGTAAATCGTGTGGCCAAGGTTCGTAGAATACAAGTAGGGATCACGGGAGAGATGCGCAGCAGCAAAGCGGAGCGATGACGTCACACAGGACCCTCACCCTCTAGCTGACCTGAACGAGGTAGAGGTAGTTCGAATGAGAATCGCTGTGCACGCAGAAGCTAGGAGCTAATAAGACATGATAATAGCATATCTGTGGTGTAAAAGAAACCGCGTGTGTTGAGTTTATGTGATAAAACATAAAACCCAGTAATAGTGTACACTGGGGCCGATGACCTTAGATGTTAGGCCCCTTTAAACAACAAACATCATCATCATAGTGTACACTTTTCAATGTGGTTTGTTGCGCCATTGCAGGCTGCACAAATCATAGCAGGCACACAAACGAACGAAACACACTCTTTAATTTATTCCGTAAAGCAACTGACCTAAAACAGTGGCAGCACAATGTAATAAAGACATTGTTGAAAGCTATTTTCCTCAGTTTCAAGGACTTGAAAGATTTTATGACCATCCTCTTCCGAGAGCTGTGACGCAAAGAGTGAAATTACTGCTTCTCAGCCTCAACACTTTCGAGGTGATATAGTTTGGGACAAATCATGACGACCTCGCCTCACACCACTACTTTCCAGCGGCAGCTCTGTGCCTATTAGCGACTTATAGGATTTACTACCTCTACTGCAGCCAGAGTTGCCAAATCGGCTACTGCACTGTACATGAAGAAAGGGTAAATACTACAGAGAATGAGGAAGAAAGTGGTTTGGCAGCCTCTCCAAAACAAACAAGGATCACTTAGAGCTCGTTAACTCAGCAGGGTGCAGGGTGTGACTGACTACTGGCTCTCAGCTCGCTTCCAGGAACTGAGGTCGTCATGTTTTGTCCCCAACTATAAGAAGTTCTAACTGTTCTCCAGAAGATTGTGAAACATTATGCGCAAATATTTTATCATATGCTACTGACGAAGTCGATCAAAACTCGGATATCGTGTGCCAGTCTGAGGCCAGGGTTCAGCCCACAACATCCTATTATTTACCGGAGTATGATCAAGGGTTCGTTAAATTCCTTGAAGAGCTAGTGGAACAGCTCGATGGCAGTCGCGAAACCAAGGATCGTGATGATCTGCTTGAAGATCTCGCTGGCTATATAGATTTCATGGTAAAGAAGAAAATCTCGGCATATAAAGCGATTAACGGAGAGAAAACAGGTCAACTTACGACAAGAGATTGAAATTGGTTTCGAAAAGGTCTAGAGACAGTTCGATGCAGCCTACAGAGAGATGGTACAACATTGTAGTGCAAATGGAAAAATAGTTCAATCTTTAGCAGGGAAGAAACAGAAAGAGGGTTCTACCGCCATCGCAAACCTTACAGATATCCTGAAGAAGAAATTCCGCGAAATTCATGAAATTCATGAATTTATAGTGGGGTGCTTTGTAAAAAGCCGTTATTTTATTGGAATGAACTTTAAGTAAAAGTAAGGCATTCAAGAGGCCGAGTTTTAGTGAATACAGACCGAAGAGAAAAGAAATTAAAGAAATTTCACTAATGCTATAGATAAGTGTGTTTGATAATATTTTAGCAAATATCAGCATTATTCATTATGTTTAACACACCTGTTTATTATGAAAAACAGTTTATTTTGCTGTGTTTGAAACCAGTGCTAACAGTGTTAATATACAGGTTCATTAATTTGCATAGACTATCAAATGCTAACGTGGAATTTGTCAGTTCTTTGACGTTCGGAGGAGAACATCTACTGTTTGTGTTATTGACAGTTATAGTTTTCTAACATTTGCTCTTTGCGCTGTGGACAGTTACAGTTTCCTAATATATTGTTTGTAACAATGGACATATTTCCTGCAGTCATCAAGCTTTAATGTTCGGGTCTGTAACAATTAGAGTTCCTTGTTATTGTTTTCATAGTTAGATGTTATGAACATGAACATATGGAATGGTCATTCCACAGCGATCACAGTCTTAGCATTGTTACAACCTTTTATACAGATCTTATAAATATTTCAGAAACGCTGCCTGATTCACATTGTATTTGACCTCATATTATTCTCTAATGTAATAGTGGAATGTCTTTTCTGAGGTGAGATTAAAATATCGATCAAGTCCTCTTATCTCTAACTTGTGGTTAAAACAGAATCGCACACAGCTGTGTATTACCTCATACAGAGGACAAGATGCTTAGGGTTCCGATGACGTCACCGACGGCTAAGCGTGGTGGGGAGACCTGCGCGTGATCCCTACCTCTTACACTAACCAACTTGCGTGCGGCGGTCAAATTTTGAACTTCACGCAGCGTGTTGAGGACGGTCATGAAGGGAAGCTCGTGACCCGAGTAGTTTTTATCGACCTAATACCATACAGTAAATAATGACAAATTATTAAAGAACCTGTATCAAGTCACTGAAGATAGTCAACTAAGCTCTTCGGCACCTTTGTCCAAACCAGAAGGTTTTGTGTGTATCTCACTGGCAAGAAGAGTCGATGGAGTACACAAAAGAATAGACTGCCAGCCGGGTAGTATCTTGCTCAATTGTTACACAACGCCTACACTAATGACCAACTCATCCCTATGTAAAGACGGAGCTGTATGTACGCCGACAACAATGCTGTAGCCACACAAGACGGAAGCTTTACTGAGTTCGAAACAACGCTAAGTAAAGCTCTGGAGGAGCTATCGCTGTACTGTGAAGCCAACAACCTAAAGCCCAACCCAAGTAAGACGCTAGTGTGTGCCTTCCATCTGCTCAACATAGAAGCAAGAGAGTTTGACATCTGGTGGAGAGGGGATCGATTGCAGCATTGCCCTTTCCCCAAATACCTTGGAGTAACGCTCGACTGCACATTGTCATTCAAGCAACATTGCTTGAATACAAAAGAAAAAGTTTGCCCTAGGAAAAATACCTTGTGCAAACTCACCAGCACAAATTGGAAAGCTCATCCTGTGACGCTGCGAACATTAGAAGTGGGGCTATGCATATCGACGGCAGAGTACGCAGCTCCTGTTTGGAAAGTGTCGGCTCACACAAACCATGTTGACGTTGCACCCAGTGAAACATCCCGCACCTTCACGGAATCCTTAGAACAACACCTGTTCACAAACTGTACCCGCTCGTCGGAATCGCACTCCCTGATTTGCTTAAGAAATAATAACAGACGCGGAGTGTAAAAAGCAAATGGAAGATCCACGCCACCCTCTGTATGGACACCAC
Organism: Anabrus simplex; assembly: GCF_040414725.1. Lineage (NCBI taxonomy): Eukaryota > Metazoa > Arthropoda > Insecta > Orthoptera > Tettigoniidae > Anabrus > Anabrus simplex. The sequence continues at coordinate 522,677,145 of NC_090266.1, read as the reverse complement.
CCACCTGAACGCCACCTGAAGTCTTGGAAGAGCTTCTTCACTTGAGCCCAGCCGCTTCAATTATCTCAAGAAAGCACTCGCATTAAGTTGTAGAAGGAGAAGCTGAATTATACAGAAATGCAGGCCAGGGAAGACCTAGTCCTAGCAGTATACCTTCCGTACACCATCTGGAGATCTCTAAACAGCCCCAGAACCGGTGTTTCAAGATGGAAGGCAAACCTTTGAAAGTAGGAAATACTCCCGGCTGGAAGCAGCACTCGATGGGATTGTGGGAAATCCAGGACAAAGCACATCTTCTGGTCTGTGGGAGACTTAGTGAACACTGCGTAGCCCAGGACTTCTTGGAAGTAAATGGTAGGGGCATGCCGGTTGCTAAATTGCGGAAACATTGCATCTGACCTGGACACGGACAGTAAATAAATATGTAAGTTATTATTATTGTTTAAAGGAAGCACGTTTGAAGATTTACATGATTGCTGATCTCGTGTTCATAGCCACAAGACTTCCTGTTTTACGTAGAATACGAACCACACGGACATGACTTTCATTTCAGAAATCCCCTTTGCACGACCGGATTCGAACCGCAGCCGCTTTGGTTAGAAGTTGATGACCAAATTACTCGATTATCGCGCTTTTATTTAGATGTATTATAATGAGCTCGTAGTGTTTGTTTATGGGTTGGCAACAACACGTTTCTTTCTCCATTATTCCATTGTTATTGCTTAGTTTATTGTTTCGTGCATTCTAATTCTGCACGCACTCTGGACATTTCGGAGTCGAAACGAGATGGAATGTCAAGTGGATAAAGTTGGTTTTTTTTGCTATTGTCTTTACGTCCCACCGACACAGATAGGTCTTATGACGCCGATGGGACTGGAAAGGGCTAGGACTGGGAAGGAAGCGGCCGTGGCCTTAATTAAGGCACAGCCCCAGCATTTACCTGGTGTAAAAATGGGAAACCACGGAACACCATCTTCAGGGCTGCCGACAGTGGGGTTCGAACCCACTATCTCCCGAATACTGGATACTGGCCGCACTTAAGCGACTGCAGATATCGAGCTCGGTAGTGGATAAAGTTGAACATTACCGTCATATTCGGCTCTTCTAGTTTAACCGAGGATCAAATGCAGCAACAACGGCGAAGACAGTTTGTGCTGTGTTCGGAACTAATGCTATTGGTGATAGTACTGTGCGGCAAGGAAATTATTTTCTCGTTTCCGGGAAAACGTATTTGACTTACGTGATGATCCACGGTCAGGACGACCGTCACACTTTGACGAAGATCACTTAAGGGAAGTTATTCATGCGAATCCCCGCCCAACAACGCGGGAACTGTCAGAAGCTATATTTATTGTGACCACTCAACCATAGTGCGTCATTTTCATTCTATGAGTAAGGTGCAAAAATTGACTGCATGGATACCACGTGTGTTAAGTGAAGAAATCGAAAATCAATGTGTAAATAGTATGTGCGTCATTGCTTACCTGTCACAGATTAGCTTGTGATCATCCACTTGTTGTTTAAACGGGCCTAACATCTAGGTCATCGGCCCTCTGATCAGTCAGCCATGGAGCCAGATAATAATATTGGTTTTACGTCCCAGCTACTACTTTTACGGGTTTTGGGAGAGGCCGAGGTGCCGTAATGTTGTCCCGCAGGAGGTCTTTAACATGAATTGCCTCCAAGGAACGAAACGATCACTGCTGCTGTGTGTAGCCAACAGCTACAGTAAGATGACTCGCCACTTCTTTTGAAGACAAACGACCTGGATGTCCAGTGACGTTACTGCATAATACTGCACGCCCACATTTGGAAAAATTGACAAAAGAAGTTACTGAAGAACTCGGCTGGGTAACAGTTCCGCACCTTCCCTATTACCCGGACCTTGCGTCTACCGATTTTCACATCCCTCCAAACCCCTCCTCACTCCTCTCTCACTCTCTCTCACTCTCTCTCTCTCTCTCTCGCTCGCTCTCTCTCTCTCTCTCTTAACACTTGGCTCTGATTTAAACTCGATACCACAGCAGTTCTACAGGCCTTCCGCAACGTTCGCAGATGTTAATCTACAGTGGTGGCTGACTAAGTGAAGGTTGTAGAGTGAATCAACAGACTGTGCTTGTGAAAATTATTATTGGTGCTGTAAACGTAGGCCTACGTGAATGAAGATACGTTGATTTACAAAACGCTACGAACTTATACACCGATCAAATATTATTATTCGTGGCCGATGACCTAGATGTTAGGCCCCTTTAAACAACAAGCACCATCATCATATTATTATTATTATCAATATTATTATTCCGGGCTGAACAACTCAGACTGTAAAGCCTTCTGAGCTCAAGTTGGGTTGTTCGATCCCAGCTCAGTACAGTGGTATTTGCAGATGCTCAAATACGTCAGCTGCGGTTCGGTAGATTTACTGGCAAGTTAAAGACCTCCTGCGGGACAACATTACGGCACCTCGGCATCTCCGAAACCCGTAAAAGTAGTAGCTGGGATGTAAAACCAATATTATTATATATATATATATATATATATAATTCGCTGGGGCCATCAAGGACCACGTTAAGTCTTGTTGCATTTGACACTGAACTTGGCCTTCTTTAGAGCCCAAATTTCCCTCATTCTTTGTGAGTGGGCCTGCTTACGCTCCTCTGTACAAGGGGCACCGTGTCTTCTCTTCGGCTGCTCGTCTCGGTTTAGCCCGTTTGTCAATATTTTCTTGCGGAAGAGATCTCTGTTAAGGGCGTCTTCAGCCGAGATATGTAGCACTTGCAGGTCTTCTTTGGTATTTCTAAACCAGGGAATTGTGGTTTTGGGGTTTGAATCAAAAAAGTGAAAGATTTCTTTAGTTAACTTTCTTCCGTCCATTCTTTTCAGATGACCGTAAAATCGTGCCCGTCTTTTTCTGATTGTGTCGGTAATTTTCTCTATTTTGCTGTAGACTTCCTTGTTGGATCTCTTTTTGATGGATTCCATTTCTGTACTTTGAACCCAAGATTCCGCTCACAATTTTGCGTTCTCTTTTCTCCAGTTCTTCAAGGAGTCTTTTGTTGGCATTTAGAGACAGGGTTTCGGCTGCATATAGAACTACTGGCTTCAGAACTGTTTCATAGTGACGTATCTTGGTGTTTTGGGAAAGGCATTTTTTGTTGTAGATTGTGCGGGATGTTTGGTAGGCCATTTCCAGTTTGCGTACTCGCTCCTGAAGTGCTTCTTTGTCCAGTCCATTTTTCATGATGATCTCACCCAGGTATTTGAATTTGTCTACTCTTGTGATGTCCCCGTATTTTGTATGGAGTTTTGGTGGAGCCTCTTTGATGTTAGTCATTACTCTCATTACTTCTGTTTTCTCAAACGATATCTGCAAACCAGTTTGTTCAGCAATTTCCTTTAAAATTTCAACTTGAGCTCTAGCGGTTTCTATGTCGTTTGAGAGAACAGCAATATCATCGGCAAATGCTAAGCAGTCTGTTGCGATCCCCTTGGATTTGGTTCCTATTCTCAATGGACTATAGTTGGTTTCCTGTAATCTCACCCGCCAGGTTCTGATGATCTTTTCAAGAACACAGTTGAAGAGTATCGGTGATAGTCCATCACCTTGTCGGACTCCTGTTTTGATGTCAAAGGAATGCGAGAGACATCCGTGGAACTTCACCTTGGATTTTGTATCGGTCAGGGTGGCTCTAATTAATGCCAGCAGTTTCAAATCAACTCCAAATTCATTTAAGATGTTTAGCAGGACTTCCCGGTCAATGGAGTCGTACGCTTTCTTAAGTCCACAAAGACAAACACATACTGCTTGGACCTTAGTGTACAATATCTGATAATCGTTTTGAGATTTTGGATCTGTTCAGCTGTTGAGCGACCTTTTCTGAACCCTCCTTGGTATTCACCTATTTGATGTTCGACTTGTGCTTCCAAACGCTCCAGGATGGCAAGTGATAGAATTTTTTAAGTCACGGGTAGCAAAGATATTCCTCTGTAGTTGTTGATGTTCTTCATGTTGTCTTTTTTGTGTAATGGATGGATCAAAGCTATTTTCCAATCTTCGGGTAGGGTCTCCTTGTTCCAAATTTCTTCTATTTGCTTTTGCAAGATATCAAGTGATTCCTCTGGGGCATATTTCCATAGTTCTGCTACTACTGAGTCTTCCCCCGGCACTTTGTTATTTTTCAGACGGACAATGTGGCGCTTGATTTCATCTCTGTCGGGTGGTCTGGAATCTGGGTACCTGAGTAAGGGTTCCTTGGTCTCAATGGCGCTTTGAGGTTTAGAGCAATTAAGTAAATTCTTGAAGTAATCTGCCAGAATGCTGCAATTTTCTTCATTTGATGTCGCCAGTGGCCGTCCTTTCGCTCAAAGCATAGAGATGGTGGTTTATAGCCAGTGAGTGTGCGTTTGAAGGCTCTGTAGTACTCTCTGCTTTCATTCTTCCTAAAGTTTTGTTCTATCTTTTCAATGAGAGATTTTTCGTATTTACGTTTCTCAGTTCTGAACACCCTAGCTGCTTGGGCACGTTGGGTTTTGTAGGTTTCCCAATCATTTTCTGATTTCGTAGAGTAGTACTGTTTCCACGCATTGAGTCTTTCTTGGAGGACTGATTCGCAGGTACCATTCCACCAGGCATGCTTTTTGCCTCTCTTGATTTCTGCAAAGTCTTTGGCGGCCTCAACAAGGAGACTTTTGGCGTTGTTAAAGTCACAGTTATTTGGTCTAGCCTTCTCCTGGAACTCCTCGACCCTTTGCCGAAGTTTATCATTGTCGAAGCGTGTGATCTGTTTGGTTGTCTTCCTTGTGTTTGCGGGAATTGGTTTGAATTTGATAAGAGACATATAATGATCTGAGGCCACATTGATGCCTTTCTTTACCTTGACATTCATAATCTCAGGGCTGTTTCTCCTGGAGATTGCAACATGATCAATTTGGAACTCTCCGAGAGCTTGGACGGGAGAACGCCAGGTCATTTGCTTTCTGGGTAGATGGCGAAAGTGGGTCGACATGACCTGCAGGTTGTGATTTTCGCAAATGGACACCAGTCTTTTGCCGTTGGGATTGGTTCTTTTGTGAGCAGGGTAATTTCCTATAACTCTCTTGTACTTCTGTTCACGACCTAGTTGGGCATTGAAGTCACCCAAAAGAAGCTTGACATGGTGTTTGGGGATTTTATTATTATTATTATTATTATTATTATTATTATTATTATTATTATTATTATTATTATTATTATCTCGCTCCATGGCTGACTAATCAGTCTCTTGGACTCTGGTCCTCGTTCAATTCCCGTTAGGGTCTAGGGATTTTAATCGTAAACGTTTAACTTGCATGGCTCGGGGACTGAGATTTGTGCTGTTTCCAACAATCCCGCGACTCACACACTAAATATAATACTATTTTCTACTTCACTAACATGCAGTTTAGCACAGAAGGGTGACGGCGCCCACCCTCGTCGGAAGATCTGCCTTACAATTGCTCGATAGCTGCAGTCGCTTAAGTGCGGCCAGCATCCAGTATTCAGAAGATAGTGGGTTCGAACCCTCTGTCGGCAGCCCTAGAGATGCTTTTCCGTGGTTTCCCATTTTCACACCAGGCAAATGCTGGGGCTGTACCTTAATTATGGCCACGGCCACTTCCTTCCCAGTCCTAGCCCTTTCCTGTCCCATCGTCGCCATAAGGCCTTCCGGGTGTCGGGGCGACGTAAAAGCCAATAGGAAAAAATATTATTATTATTATTATTATTATTATTATTATGATTATTATTATTATTATTATTATTATTACTCTGCTATCGATAGTGTCGATTTTGGAGTTCTCCCCCTACCTCCTCTCAAATTTATCGGGTATATAATCTCACTGGACGACATTCTTACGAAGCTCCTATATTAGCTACTCGCAAATTAATATGTTTACGCCTCGCACAGAATTTTATCCATCATAGGCTACACTATCTGATTCACAAAATCCGTTGTTTTTTTTTTACCTTCTATCGTCGTGTGCTTCTCTTCTTCTTTATCAGCGCTTAATAAATAGAAATGTCGCTGGCAGCAAGCAACTGCTCTGATAGATATCTGGAACGATGTGGAACATACCTATTACCTGGATATAGTTGATGGAAAACGTAAGAAATGCACACTAAAGATGCCGACCTGAGGTACGGATACGAATTGAAAACTAATTTGATATTCACAGTATCGGATCAACGGATTGCATCATAATTCGGTAAGCATTTGGTTGAAAGACACAAATTTGGGTACAGCTTATGAACGAGTAAAAGAAAAATGACTGTCTCCGTATAGTTTAAAAATCTCTTATCTGAAAATATCTCGGTGCCTCCTGGCTAATCAGCAACGCGCATTTTCTTTCTATAGGACAGAATGTGTTCGTTCATTATTTATCTGTTAACCGGATTGTTGTATTAGCCTACTGTGTGGACTGATACGTTGATGTGCGCACAGCCAATGTCTAGCAAAAAAAGCAAAGTCACCTCCGTACAGGCCATGAAGGCCCTTGGAGGAGTGGAAGGTAAAGGCTTCCACCATTGTGATGGGGTAGAGTGGTTAGCTCTACGCCCGGCCGCCTTTGCCCCCAGGAATTAACCTGGTACTCATTTTTGGTGTAGGCTGAGTGAACCTCAGGGCCATATGCACCTCCAGAAGTGGAAATCTCGTTTCTTAAATTTTACGACTTCCTGACGGGGATTCGAACTCACGTCCTTCCGGGCGAACCGAGGACGCCTGTACCGCCTCGGCCAGGCACCCCTAACCAATGACTAGAGACATTACTTTTTCGCATTAACGGTAAACGCGACAAAAATAATTTGAAGCGATTCTGAGATATCTCACCTGATCATACGATTCTGATTAAGGAAATATTGATTTTGTTTTTGCGAATTAAAGCGAAAAAGCCAGTGTAATGCGAAATTTACTTATTTTGCGACAAGTGTGAAACTGCAGCGAAATTTGTGGATAATAATTCAAATATTACCTTTATGAAGAGAAATGGATGACAGATTAAGGATTTCTCAATTTGACAGAAATACCTGTACGTTTTAATATTCTAGAAAATTCCTCAATGGTATGGTCATTTAGGGTGAAAGCTGTGGACATATAGGGTGAAAGAGTGAAAGGAATAACGAATGATTATCAGTATATTCACAAATCACAAATCGCAAGAACGAGCTTTTTATGAATAATTTTAGAAAATGACTGCAGCGAAATTCAGGCGATGTGTCAAGTCTTATTTCACGAAATAACGCTAAAAATTGTTTCCTCTTCGCGAAATCGAACATAAATTAATGCAAAAAAACATGCCTCTGCCGATGACTGTCGCAATATTCCAAGGGTACATGAGCGCATCACTGCGGCGGCGGGCTGATGCATTTGTCAACGCTAACGGAGGGCGTTTTGAACATTGCATGTGGTAGGTCTGTTCCTGTATGTTTCCCATGATTAACGAACTATGTAGAGTGCCAAATCGGAAATAAAGCCTTTCCGAACGCAGGTCGATATAACATATTTTCTTTTTGTAAGTGTGAGGAATGTGTTCTGAAAATTTGGCCGCACCTTATTGTTACACCTGCAGAATGTTTACAGCGCACTATGTCTAATGGTATGTGCTAGAACAAATTTGTTACTTTCATAGGTCTGTCTCAGTCTTATCCTTGGCGTTCACAATATGAAAGTGAATGAGGTATGAGCGATGTTATTAGCAAAATTCCTTATTTAGCCAGTCCCTATGATGCTATTTGCTTTACGTCGCACCGACACGGATCGGCCTTATGGCGACGATGGGACAGGAAAGGCCTAGGAATGGGAAAGAAGCGGTCGTGGCCTTAATTAAGGTACAGCCCCAGCATTTGTCTGGTGTGAAAATGGGAAAACACGAAAAACCATCTTCAGGGCTGCGGACAGTGGGGTTCGAACCCACTATCTCCCGGATGCGAGCTCACCGTTGCGTGCCCCTAACCGCACGGCCAACTCGCCCGGTAGTCCCTATAATGAATGGTGAATGCTGTGAAAGTGTAGCGTTGGGTGTCTTTCTCGCTTGGTATGTGCGTTTCAGTGGGCTTGGCAGACTGATATTGTAATAACTAACACATTCTAGCTAAGTAAGGAAAGCAACAGGAAACTACCTCACTCCTCATTTCCCAAGTACGCCTCTTCAGTGAGCCCGAGCTATTTATGACAGCTGATGGCGGATCTTTGAGGAGCAAAGCGGCCTTCGGGCTGACTACATACATACATACATACATACATACATACATACATACATACATACATACATACATATATACATACATACATACATACATACATGTATTGATACAGGTACCCTGATTCTTTTCCTGTATCAGAATCCCTTTGAAGTGAGTTGTTAGGGTCCAGGAAGGAAACCCGGAGGAAAAGATATTGCCCCTCACAATGCCGAACTTCGAACCTTTCATCTCTGGAATGGTGCACACATCTCATCCTGTTATGCCCGGCTCCGTGGCTAAGTGTTTAGCATGCTGGCGCTTAGTACAAGGGGTCCCGGGTTCGATTCCAAGCTGGGCCAGGGATTTTAACCTGAATTAGTTAATTCCGATGGCGTTTGGGTGTCGTCTTGAACATTAGAAATCGTCCTAGTGTGAGCGCTATCCTTATAGACGCGCAGGTCATCTATAGGCGTGAAATGGACAGACCTGCACCAGGCCTCTCCGGAGGCCGCACATTATTCTTATTCTTCTTCTTCTTCTTATTATTATTATTATTATTATTATTATTCTTTTTTTGCTAGGGGCTTTACGTCGCACCGACACAGGTAGGTCTTATGGCGACGATGGGATAGGAAAGCCTTAGGAGTTGGAAGGAAGCGGCCGTGGCCTTAATTAAGGTACAGCCCCAGCATTTGCCTGCTGTGAAAATGGGAAACCACGGAAAACCATTTTCAGGGCTGCCGATAGTGGGATTCGAACCTACTATCTCCCGGATGCAAGCTCACAGCCGCGCGCCTCTACGCGCACGGCCAACTCGCCCGGTATTCTTATTCTTATTCATATTCATTCTTATTCTTATTAATCTGTTTACCCTCCAGGGTTGGTTTTTCCCTCGGACTCAGCGAGGGATCCCACCTTTACCGCCTCAAGGGCAGTGTCCTGAAGCTTCAGACTCTGGGTCGGCGGATACAACTGAGGAGAATGACCAGTACCTCGCCACGGTGGCCTCACTTGCTACGCTGAACAGGGGCCTTCTGGGGGGATGAGAAGATTGAAAGGGATAGACAAGGAAGAGGGAAGGATTGGGCCATGGCCTTAAGTTAGGTACCATCCCGGCATTTGCCTGGAGGAGATGGTTGAGGTGGGAATCGAACCCACTTCTACTAATTTGACCTCCCGAGGCTGAGTGGACCCCGTTCCATCCCTCGTACCACTTTTCAAATTTCGTGGCAGAGCCGGAAATAGAACCCGGGCCTCCGGGTGGTGGCAGCTAATCACACTAACCACTACACCACAGAGGTGGACATTATTATTATTATTATTATTATTATTATTATTATTATTATTATTATTATTATTATTATTATTATTATTATTATTATTATTATTATTATGTGTAACGTGATTTAACGAAGCTCCTTGACGAAGCTGGGTAGATTTATAAGTTCGTAGAGTGGGCTCCTATAGTCACTTCCTTGTTCATGAACTATGGACGGCGGTTGAATGGCCTGGTAAGTGATCCTGAGAAACGAGGTATCAGTTGATATAGAACTGGAGCGAACATCTCGGACATATTACGAATCGTGGGCCACCCTTTGATCAAGTGGCCAGTACTACCCTGTCCACTGTTGGTCCCTAAACCGTTTGAAGACATTCCGCTTCCTCGAGAAGTGCTCATCGGATTTTCAATGCCTATATCTCTAAAGCTAGGAGCAGAAAACAGCATAGCTCCATTTAGAAATACGAAGTTTGCCGGGCTGACTAACACGGACAGTAAAGCGTTGGCCTTCTGAATACAACTCGGCAGGTTCGATCCTGGCTCAGTCTGGTGGTACTTGAAGACACTCAGATACGTCAGCTTCGTGTCAGTACATTTACTGACACGTTAAAGGTCTCTTGATGGACAAAATTTCTGGCACCACGGCGTCTCCGAAAATCGTAAAAGTAGTTAGTGGGACGTAAAATCAATAACATTATTATTATTATTATTATTAAATGCGAAGATCTTAGAGGAAAATACTTCGAGTTTTGTATGTGCCCCTGGTAACGTCACTGAAAGTGATGACAGATCTACGGTATTATTGATGGTTTACGAGTTACCGGAAGCGAACATTTCTTTTCGATTCTGAGATAGGACTTTGAAGTTAGCGGCTGTGACCTCAATTATGGTAAAACCCTTGTATTACCTAGTTTTAAAATATTCCTTCCTTCTTCCTGGCCTTTTCCCAGATATCTGGGGATGGCGCTCTGTGTGGATTTAGCCCATTTTACGGCTACCTAATGTGGAGGAATACCAGGCGAATTGGCTGTGCGGTCAGGGGCGCGTGGCTGTGAGCTTGCATCCGGGAGAAAGTGGGTTTGAATCCCACTGTCGGCAGCCCTGAAGATGGTTTCCCGTGGTTTCCCATTTTCACACCAGGAAATTAAGGCCACGGCCGCTTCCTTCCAACTCCTAGGCCTTTTCTATCCCATCGTCGCCATAAGACCTATCTGTGCCGATGCGACGTAAAGTCACTAGAAAAAGAATGTGGAGGAATATATTCACTATTGCGTGTTTTTATGGTGGTTGGACCTGTAATGTGTTGTATATAAATGAAGATAAGGACGAACACAAACACCCAGCGCCCAAGGTAGAGAAATTAACCGGATGAAGTTTAAATCTCCAACCCGGCCGGGAATCGAACCAGGTTCCTTCTCAACCCAAGGCCAATATGCTAACCATTCAGCGACTGTGTTGAAACTAGTGTTGAGATAGTAAACCATGGAAACCATACTCGTAGCTGTCGATAGTGGGGCTCGAACCCACTGTCTTTCGAGTACAGAGTTCCTGCATTCCTTCCTCCCTTCCTTCCTCTTCCTTCCTTCCTTCCTTCCTTCCTTCCTTCCTTCCTTCCTTCCTTCCTTCCTTTCTTCCATGATGTTAATAATTCTCATATATGCAAGTTCGTTTCACGGGTCGTTTTCAAGGAGACCTTGGCGTGTGAATTTGGTAGTGGGACCCTTCACTCCTATAAACTTGGGAGCTGCGCAGGTCGTTGTAGACAGGCTTGAGAACAGAACATGTGTGAATCAGGTCACGTAATCCTACTTATTACATATACTAGGTAAAGTCTGTTGAGTTCTTCCACTAAATGTATTTTATTTTAAAAATGCATTTGAACTTTTGTTTTTATTTTAATGAGAACGAATGCATTAGATTACACTTTACGTTATTATGAGAGCGACTTTTGTCGAGAACAACCCACTCCTGTTTGTATTTCCTTATGCTGGTATAGAATAAAATTCAAGCTTCACTTTATATAATTGTAAACCTTATTCATTATGGTTTGTGACACCACAAGAATTGTCTTTTTTACAAATTATTTTACGTCGCACCGACACAGATAGGTCTTGTGGCGACGATGGATAGGAAAGGGTCAGGAGCAGGAAGGAAGCGGCCGTGGCTTTAATTGAGGTACAGTCCCAGAATTTGACTGGTGTGAAAATGGGAAACCACAACCATCTTGAGGATTGCCGACAGTGGGATTCGAACCCTCTACCTCCCGAATACTGGATACTGGCCGCACTTTAGCGACTGCAGCTATCGAGCTCGGTCAGTTTTTTTAATTTGTAATAACATTGCAGAAGATTTCGACATTTCCATAGCTAAATGGTTAGCGTGCTGGTCTTTGGCCACCGGGGTTCCGGGTTCGATTCCTGGCAGAGTCGGGAATTTTAACCAAAATTGGTTAATTTCCCTGGCACGGGGACTGGGTGTATGTATCGTCTTCATCATCATTTCATTCTCATCACGACGCGCAGATCACCTACGGGCGTCAAATCAAAAGACCTGCATCTGGTGAGCTGAACTTGTCCTCGGACACTCCCGACACTAAAAGCCATACGCCATTTCATTTCATTTCAGTTGGTTTGCCAACATAACTTTTATGAAGAAAAAAGAAGCAATTATCGCTCGCTCAAAAGAATCGCCAACATGCTATTTGTGGATTTCATTCTAGTACTACCCATTGTACTCGTTCTTGACGGCTTAGTCTCTATACAATTTTCGGTAGTAGCACCATCTGGTGGGGATGAGTGACAGCAGAAGTGGCAGAGCACACGTTAATTAACGACGGTCATTCACTGCAGTTTTATTTCTGATTCCTTTGAGGGACTATTGACATTGTAGACCATCCCCCCCCCCCCCCCCCCCGTGTACTTCAGTGTGTAGAAACATATGTGATAACTGATATTTCTGTGGTCGCTGTAGTAGCCTGTGTCTTGTGTTCAAAATATGATTGCACTCGGCCATGCTAAGAACTACTGCTTGCTTATGCCCAGTGATCTGTCATCCGGCTCTGGTCTTTCATCGACGTCTCTCAAGTGGACTACACAACTCGTCGCAGAAGACACTCCTGCTATTTTTGATCGGCCGGGTGGCTACACATCTTTACTATCCGCTCGCGCCGAGCCAACAAAGCATATAGGCCGACTCCTCGTTGGACGTTAGCCTCCCTAATACCTTCCCCCACCATGCCTACAACCACAATCACCACCACCAATGCGTCCTTTTATCACACCTACTCTTCACACTCCCTCACCACTAATACATCGTCCCATCCATCGCTTGTTATGTCAACCTTCCTTTCCACGTCAATCCTCCCCGACCCCCATCGCATCTACCGACTGTTTACGCCAACCCGATCTGTATCGGCATCAACTGTGTCACCAACATCTTCAGCAGCAGCCAGTCAACCTTCGTTGCCGCCATCCACACTGTCACCAGCAACAGCCCGTCAACCTCCGCTGCCGCCATCAACAGTGTTACCACCATCATCAACCGCACCTGCAGCAGCCGCCGAACGCCATCGACATCAACTCCACCCTCACTGTTCAGTTGTGTCGTTCGCGGCGTCGACCACCTCATCTCGCCAGCGGAAGTTCACCATCAACTTCGTTGTCATGCCGTACCCATAGGGAGGGCTATTCACATCTTTATCACCCACGGCCGCACCTATCTAATCCGTCTCCAGCTCACCAGAGCAGCAGCAGTTGACCACCTTATCTCCCATGGTGTCAATCTCTACGGCCGTCGCCATACTGTCGAACCTTCTCGTTCCCTTCCCCACGCTCGAAATCCTCAATCCACATCTCGTCGTCACACCCGGCTCGATCATCCTCCTTTTCACCGTACACAACACGTCCGTCCACTTACCCCCTTTGTTCATATCTCATTCCTCCCACCTGTACTAGACCATCTACGACAACTCACGACTGTCCTTTCCCACATAGCTTCTACACTACACCAACTTATCCCCTCTCGCCACTTCCATCTCTGTACTCCTGTATAAATCCTCACTTCCTTTTATCTTCCCAGCCAAGCTAATTCCTAACAACGTAGCCCCATTACCCATCTTACTCATCTATCACACCGACCTACTCTCTTCACACCTCCCGGCCCGAGAGAGAGCGTAACTCTTTAGGGGACCCACCCCGCCCTTCGGGCTTGGAATGAAAACTCTCAAGAAGATCCGGCTCTGTCAGTAGATGCAGAGTGGGTCTCGGCCCACAAGTGGCCACGGCTGATCCGTGGTCCAACAGCTCTACACTCTGACCGGCCAACCGAGCAGAGGAGGAGTGGTCACGGCTCTACCGTGACTCTACGCCTCTGCATTCGGGAGACGGGACAGGGCTGGACCTCACAGCTAGCCCCAACCGTCGGCTGTCCTGAGAATGCTTTTCCGTGGTTTTCCATTCTCCTGCACCAAGGCGAATGCTGGGCAATTCCTAGTATAGGCCACGGACGCCAACCCTCTCACCTTCTCCGACATCTCCTTCACCGCAACAAATCTCCCAGCCTGAGAGACGGCGTCACCGTCTAAGAGGCCCGCCTTCCCCTTCATGGGAGGAATGAAAACATTTTTAGTGGTAGTAGTATCCGTCTCTGTCGACAGGCACAAGAGCACGCTAAACCTGATGATGATGATGCTTATTGTTTTAAGGGGCTTAACATCAAAGGTCATCGGCCCCTAACACGCTAAATCTATCACTGCTCAGTTACTGTTGTCAATCGTTCAGTCCTTGGTGATACGGTGGTTCTTTTCGCTCTAACGTCGCTAGACCCTGAACGACCAACAGTGATTCCATTCCGGATTCGTCCAAGTATTGTTAGTATTCCAAATTTTTCTCTAAAATCTAACTTGTCCTGTCGGCAATGCGAGACTCACGTAATTAATTTACTCGGTCCTCTGACGTGTCCCCTGCTTGCTCAGCTGTCCTTTACCCACTGCGGTAAACAAACGCTAGAGCCGCATCGCCCAAGTGGAATCGTATTTAAGAAAAGTAATAACTATAATCATTAGGGCTACGATTTGATTACGTGGCCAGGGATATGAAATAAGGTACTATCCCAGCATTCCCCAGGAAAGTGTAGAATATCCAGCAAGAAATCCACTCTTAGTATAGTCACGTCGTTTAAGATTATTATTATTATTATTATTATTATTATTATTATTATTATTATTATTATTATTATTATTATTATTTACAACTTCGTAGTATAGACTAACGGCTAGCACTATTATATACCGTCCTTGGAGTCCCGCGTTCGATTTCTGGTACTGACAGATATTTAAGATTGACTGGAGGGCTGGTATGTTGTTAAAAGCTCATCTCCGTTGGGAGTGTCGCTGAATAAAAGCTGCGCCTTATGGAAACGAGCACAAGAATTTTCATTGTATACATTAATGTTCCCAACCCTTTACCCAATTTATTGAGGTCGACACTTGATATGGATTTGGGCCATTTTTGCGACGTGATGTCCTTCCTGACGCCAACTCTGTATGGAGGGAAGCACTCACTATTGCCTGTTTCTGTTGTGATTGGTTGTGTGGTGCGATGTGTATATATGAAGGGAAGTGTAGGAAGACCAACACAAACTCGCAGCCCCCGAACCAGAGGGAATAATCACACACAGTTAAAATCCTCGACCCGGCTGGGTATCGAACCCGGGACGCTCTGAACTGAAGACCAGGACTCTGACCATTCACCCGAGCCGGATAATAACAATAATAATATTAATAATAATAACGTTTTTACGTTCCACTAACTATTTTTACAGTTTTCCGAAGACGCCAAGGTGCCAGATTTTTGCCTCGCAGGAGTTGTTTTGTGTGTCGATAAATCTGCCGACACGAGTCCGACGTATTTGAGCACCTTCGAATTTAATTGATCTGATACGGGATTGAACCCGCCAACTTGACCTCAGAATATCCATAATGCCCGCCTCTTACCCGAAGGCACCGGCTACGATTCCCGGCCAGTTCATGGATTTTAATTCCGGAATTAGTTCTAGTACGGGTTTCACTCAGCCTCGAGGGATGAACTGGGGAACTTTCTGATACGAGAGATAGTGGATCCTGTCGTAGAAGGCAAGCAGTGCGACTGAGGATATAATCACGTCAACGTAACACTGCAATATCTGCAGGCTATCTGGCTGGGCAGCAGTCACCCTGACAAGTCAAGATCCTTAGGTCTGTTAGATTTTTTTTTTGTGTGTGTAGGCCTATACGTTCCAGTGCTTCACATTTTATCCATCTCGCGAGACGGTGGAGTGTTCGTTATTTTATCTTGAACACGATTTTTCTTTATGCGCAAGTAAAAATCGGCTTACACATTTGTCGTATTTTAGACATTGGACTCAGCCAATTTTCTGGACTGAAGGCGATCGACTAATCAACTGACAATTGTGCTACCCAACCCTCCGAGAACAATCTTGTTTGCGGTACCGCAGCCTGGTTTCTTCTTACGTCGCTTATTGGAGGAGCTCAGGGGCACTGTCAAACGTTGGTAACGAGCCTGTAGCCCCGCTGCTGATTTAACGTTGAACAGCGATGTATTTTAAAACGATATGTATACATACAGGTATATAGCCTTCCTTCCTATGCGCTCCATAAGAGAACCAAGCGACTAAAATAAATTTGTTCAATTCTAGGCCAGGGTTAAATTTCGGCAGCTATCATTAGCGTGGATTTTCCCCGTAGATTTCCACTCTTTATCTTAGATAAATTCTAGAAGAATACGTAAATAAAGTCCACTTATCCCAATCCTTAACTCAAATAACCACAGTTAAACAAACTAATACAACCTACATAACAACACAGGTACGTATACGAGTACACATAGCTGATAACCAAGCTAGCATTATTCACTAAAGGAACATAAACAACAAATTAAATTGTATATAACCAACTGTAAGACAATTAAGTATATTTTCGGAATTATTAGCTGCTAGATTTAGGTAATGGAACAGTAACAAACGGTGGATGGTGAGAAAGCGAAACCCTTCGTCCAGACTGATGTGATGTGGTAAGATTAGGGCTAACAGACCTTAAGTAAGAGGGATACACTTACAGTCCGTTATAAACAAAGTATATAGCTCTGAGTGTACTGAACCATAAGCACCGACTATAATAGATGTTAACAACAAAAGTAAAACATACTAACAATATTTCTCATTCTCTAACCACCATCTATATATATAAAATAAGGGTTTTGTCTGTTCATTACTCAGAATTTGAAAATAATTGTATTTCTATATCGGTCATGTCCACAGTAACAAGGAAATGCACTTTTTACATTTCCGTAATTTCTGTCTGTCTGTCTATCTGTCTGTCTGTCTGTCTGTCTGTCTGTCTGTCTGTCTGTCTGTCTGTCTGTCTGTCTGTCTGTCTGTCTGTCTGTCTGTCTGTCTGTCTGTCTGTCTGTCTGTCTGTCTGTCTGTCTGTCTGTCTGTCTGTCTGTCTGTCTGTCTGTCTGTCTGTCTGTCTGTACACGCATCACTAGAAAACGGCTAAAGAGAATTTAATGAAAATCGGTATGCAAAGTCGGGGAATAAATCGCTATAATCTAAGCCATAAATAATTTTATTCACGCTGATAAAAATGGTAGTTTAGGGCAAGGCCTAAAATTTAATTTTCAAATATTTATGTTATTAGTGGTCCTATCTTAATAAAATTTGGTATGCGAAATCGAGGTATAAGTATCTATAATCTAGGCTATAAATAAATAATTTTATTCACGCTGAGTGAAATAGTAGTTTAGGGGAAGGCCTAAAATTTAATTAATTTACCGAGCTCGATAGCTGCAGTCGCTTAAGTGCGGCCAGTATCCAGTATTCAGGAGATAGTAGGTTCGAATCCCACTGTCGGCAGCCCTGAAAATGGTTTTCCTTGGTTTCCCATTTTCACGCCAGGCAAATGCTGGGGCTGTACCTTAATTAAGGCCACGGACGCTTCCTTCCCACTCCTAGCCCTTTCCTGTCCCATCGTCGCCATAAGACCTATCTGTGTCGGAGCGACGTAAAGCAACTAGCAAAAAAAATAATTAATTCTTAAATATTTACGTTATTAGTGGTCCTATCTCATTAAAACTGGTATACAAAGTCGGAGAATGAGTCACTACACTCTAGGCTGTAAATCATTTTGTTCACACTGAATGAAATGGTACTTTAAGGGAAGGCCTAAAATTTAATTCTCTAATATGTACTGTATATTGTTATTGGTGGTATCGATAAATACTACATAACCAACGTTATATAGAATTAAATTTCCGACCATTTATGTATTATACATTTTTACCGTACCTGCTATGTTAACACAGATATTCATGAATTTGTAATTTTGTTGCCAAGTCCATATCAACGCCGAGCCACGAGAAAATTGGTTAACAGAATGTAACGAAAATCGGTATATAGAGTCGGGGAATAAGAAAATACAGTCTAAGATATAAACAATTTTATTCACCCTGAATGAAATTGTAGTTCAGGGGGGGGGGCGCCTAAAATTTAATTTTTAAATACATATATATTTGGTCGTATCGAAAAGTACTACATAACAAAATTTGCAGAGAATACAATTTCCGACCATTTATGTTTTATTCAGTTTTACCGTACAGACTATTATAACAGTGGTATTTCGGAGTCGGAAGAAAACTAAATGTGAAGGCCTACGATATCGAAAGCGCATAACATTGATCAACAATAAGATTACATTGACCATTGTTTGTTGTGATGTTATTTGTCTCTTATGCTGCCTCTCAACTCCGATAGATGGGATTACTGCCGCGTACCAAGTATAATAGCCTGATTGAATATTGGCGGGAAATAGCCGGGGAGTTAGAAAACTTTCTTCCTTAGTATGCCATTCCTCTGGTTCATACATTTTCTGATACAGCTGGTACATTACACACTGGTTCTTCATAGTATTCCAGTTATTCGATCCATATTCTGACGCGCTGTTTGAATGAGCAGTGTGCATACTTAAGGCAGAGGCTGACTTAGTAGTAGTAGTAGTAGTATGGCCTGGTCTAAAATAATTTTGGCCTATTACAAATTATAGCCCCACAATTCACAAAATAACTCGAAATTCAACCCTGAAAAGAGCCGTTTCTTAAGAAAAGTTTCTTCCTCTTCACTTTCATTAAATTCTACATTCATTTTATTCCAAATTACCAGCGAAGAAAAATTTGCATCCAAGTCAGATAAATTTTTCCGCCGCCAGTGTAGTGAATTGATATTTTCCAACTCATCGGGTACTCGTAGGAAATAGATTAGTAAAAGGGCATATTTTTTGCCCTGGGAGTCGCCACTATTTGACTCCCTCCCCGCCGAAAAGGGACGAAGAGTGCTCACGCATCATGGCTGTCAGCGGCCTGGTCATTCCAGCTCTGGAACTTTGGACTGTTAGATCGGCAGTGTAGTTCTGTTCGTTAAAAGTGAGAAAATATGTGGTGTTTCATTTGATCGGGTATTTCATATGAAAGCATTGCTTTTAATCGTGCCATTCCTACTGACGTCATTGTAATGTATGTTCATTTCAGTTCGGAAATCCACTAAGACAGTCTTTATGAGGATGTAAAAAGGCAGGATGTAAAAGTTGAGTGTCTACCATTATAATGAAAACTCCCAAATCTGATTTGACTGCTGGTATGCAAGCGGGTCTACCATCACAGTGAAAATTCCCTAATTCAGTCTTCATGTGAGAGAAGATGTTTGGTGACTTCCCTGTAGCGTTTCGAAGCTAACGTTAAGAGCTATGCAATTTAATACAATCTTGCTCACAACGTATACACTAGAATTCCGTATATAATGTAGAATTCCGTAGCGAAGCACGGGTACATCAGCTAGTTTCTTACATAACAATCCTAGATCTCCAACAATGTGTCACTGAAAATATAAAATAAAATATTGACATTTACGATTTTCGACCTTCTTTCACCATGTGACATGCATATTAGCTTAATGACTCGTAGTTATTCACTGAAATAAAATTTATCTATGTTTTGGTTTATTTTTAGAAGGCTGCATAGGCAAGGCCGTGAAGGAGTGCTTAGCTTGCACGGAAGGACATGATTTCTATTCCTCATCTGGAAGTAGAGACGTTTAGAAAGGTATGTGATCCTGGGGTTAACTCAGCCTACAACGAAATTCAGCACCCAGTTAAATCCCGGTGCACAGGCGGCTTGGTATAGAGTTAACCATTCTATCCTACTTACTGCCGAGATTACAAATAGTAGAAGCCTTTAATTTGCACACAACCATAGGCTTCTATAGTCTGTAGGGAGATGAATTTGTTTTTCTTATAAAAGCAAGTCATCTCCGCACAGGCCATGAAGGCCCTAGGTGGGGCGGATGGTAAAGGCTTTCACCACCCGTAATCTCGGCACTTGGTGGGGTAGAGTGGTTAGGTTAGCTCTATCCCCGGCTGCCTTTGCCTCCTGGAATTAATCCGGTACTCATTTTTGATGTAGGCTGAGTGAATCTCAGGGCTTGCTTTTCTTATGGTTTACCTTTAAACACCTTCCTAGCTAACCGAAGAGAATACTTTTCAGATGTTAACTAACAAGGTTACAGAGTGCAGTGCTTCTTCTGTACAACATATCTGGTTAACCTTCATTGGGCACATATTTTTACGGACTTAGGATATGCTACTCCTGTAGGTGAGGTGCTTGCCATGGAGCATTCCAGTAACTTACCCTTTTCTTCTGTTAATCTGGATTAACACGAACAAATATGTATACTTACGGTACGCTTACGTTAGATATAACATTCATTTGCAGATATGTTTGGTCGTAAGTGCTTTTCGTTCCTTCACCGAATTCACTTCTACCCCTATAGCCTTCACCTAGTAAGAACATGAAATCATCAACCATGGAAATATCCGGCTGGTAGTAAACGTTTCATAGTTTCTCATTACTCATTACTAAAGCCCGGATTTTTATGCAGTAATAGGTTAGATTGCAAACTAATTTGGTAAGTAGGAAGTGTCGGCCACCCACTCTTCCATACTGTAGCAAGAGTAACATAAATTATAGGGATTGTGATGGGTAGTACCCCTAATGTTTATGCAACCCCATAGCATAGTCATTGTGAAGGTAGACTATACTTGCTACTCACTTCAGTAAGTTTGCATTCTAACCTATTAATGCATAAAAATCCGCGCTCTACTCATTACTAACAATATATAAATGATTACGATACATTTCAGCTGCGGCAGGTTACATGTGAACATATTTGCACAATTCTCAGGTGCGAATAATGTAGTAGCTTAAAGGTGGCAGTACCGAGTGAGCTGGCCATACGGTTTGGGTGTCGCGTAGCTGTGAGCTTGTATTCGGCAGATGCTATGTTGAGTCCCATCGTCGGTAGCCCTGAATATGGTTTTATATTTTCACTCCAGGAAAATACTAGGACTGTACCTTAATTAAGGCCACGGTCGCTACCATCACAGTCTTATCACCTTCCCAAATTGCCTCGCAGAAAACCTTCCATGTGTTATTGTGATGTTAAACCACTAGCAAAAAAAAGTGTCAGTAGCAAACAAGTTTTAAATAGTCTGATTCAACTTCCGGAGAGTGAATGAATATAATTCGTGATAGTAGGCTGTACGATGGATTTACTACTCCTTCAGTGGTGCTGTATTTCAATGTGAAGTTCCGCTGCAATTGCAAGCAAGTGCGGACGGGGCGTAGTACCATGCAAGCGCACAGCCCAATAGAAAGAGCTGAAGCTGTATTTATTTGAGAATCATGTTTTAAATTGCACTGGCTAGTTTTATTTCATAAGTAGTGAGTGCGCCTGCGTTTCCAGTCTGTATGTGTAGTCGTCCAAGTGTACCCCTCTCCTCTTCCTTCCCCGCCACTACGTCTTCCATGACCCCCATATACCCTCTCCGTCTCGTCCCACTCCACCGCCCTCCTAACCCCCCTGTTGCTAACCCCCACACCACCCTTCTGGAGCCCTCACTCCAACGTTTCCCTTCTTACTTTTTTCATCGTATTTTTTCTTTTCTTTTCTTTCATTCTTTTGACGTGGCGCCTCAGCTCAGGCAGTCTACTCGGAACGCTACGCGCAGCTCTACTTGCCTTACCAAGCCGTATACAACATCGCCTTCCTTGCCTTGCCTTGCTACCAACAAGTCATTAACATTAATGCAAATAACCTGTTGATACAATTAGCTTTGCGGAGTGAGTGTTTGAGTGCTACCAACGTTGAAGAGTTATGTTACCGTGGCTTTATTTACTGTGAAGTGCGGTGTTCACTTTACCAGATCCCGTGTTGAGTGAAACGTTAAAATTTTCTTTTTTCTTAAATTTATCACATTAGTGTTGTGTCTAGTAACTCCAAGTTATTCTTTCCTTGTGTGTGATTCTTTTTTTAAATTCTCATCCCACCGAATCTTAGAAAAAAAAGAAAATCCAATTCATATCCAAATTTGGTAATCATTTTCGTGGATGGATGGCATCTAATATGCATTGTTTAACAGAGAGCAAGTTCTTAATCTCCTTTCAGAGCTTTTCATCTGTTAATTATTTACTTTTCAATTATTACTTAATTTTATCATAATCTAAGACTTTAAACGAGATAAATGTGAGAAATTCCAAAATGGAATGCGGTCCTGTACGCCTCATTAGGCGTGCTGGTCCGCACGCCTCTTGGCCCCATATGACAGCCGGATGACGTAACATGTGACGTCAGGCTTGCTTTTCACCAGGCTCTGCTCGCAAGTACCAACGAGGCATATGTCGACCACGCCGGAGTCCTCGTTGTCGCCTTCACCCGGCTTGTCTGGACATGGAAGTGATGAAGTTAGCAGCAAACCCTTCCTTCTTCCGGCAGAGTTGTACAAGAGCTTACTTGCCAACGCTGTGTTAGGAAAAACCGAGAACATGCACATCTCCACAACCGTGTCTTCGATTCCGGCCTTCCCTAGGAACCTCCTCTTCTCTGCCGCGGCCGAGTCGTCGGAAGAGGTAACTTGAGTCAAGGGTCCCCTTAGAGGCGAATGAATGAACGAAAGGACGTGTGAGCCGATGAATGAATGAGAGCGTGAGGGAGGTATAATGGAGAGTGATGTAATGTCATTGTATATGCACCCCATTTGAATTTCCCGACTCACTCCAATTTGTTAATGAAATATGATACCACTGCTAAGAAATGCCCTACTATTTAAAAATGGATTGTATTTTTGCTATGCTGCTGCCTAGATTCCAGCTTGATTGCTTGTTATCTTGTGGACTGAAGGTATGTAAACTAAGCGAACCGCGAAGAAAGGCGGAGGATGATACAAAGAATGGAGGGAAGCTAGAAGGCGCACACTCTTAACATTTTGCTCACTGTTTGATGTTAGTACGATTCTGTTATCACTTGGTAGTCAATTTCGAAGGTAAACATCTTCATCTCTTCTTTCTCGTGTAGTCTTGGTTCGGTTATTGAAGTAGCAAGTCCAACCGTTATACTGTATGGCAATACTAACGAAGTATAGTACGCGAACCTTTTCTTGATCCCTGAGCTCCATAGTGCTGAATGGGAACTTGGGATCAAGAAAAGGTTCGCGTACTATACTTCGTAGGGACTGTGCAACAAATACGGTGGTGGCCACTACAGAATACCCTCGTAAACACTAATAATTCATGAAATCATGAAACGTCTCATACGTGAACGCGCTTTCAATAAGGACACCCTGATGATAATTTATATAAAATATAGAATATGAACCACCCCCTTTAGTACTACCTCTTACTATCCTTGTAAGTATACTGACTCAGTCTATAAGAAGTCACAACTTCTGAGTATACAACGAAATAACATGATTAGAAATTTTACAGTATTTATTTCCTGTTTAGAGACTTATTGCTCAACCATTCGAACGCGTGGTCTTTTCTAGCATAGTAGGCTCCTCTGACTTCTGGAAGTTCGAGGGTAGAGGCAAAGGAAAAGAAATGGTATGTTCTCTTAGCTGCCATATTATACAGACAAAGTAAATGAAATATGTACAGTACATTATTCTCATCCATCATTCGTTAAGCTAATAAACAGAGACCTGTTACAATTGCCATATCCAGCAGCAACAAGATAATGGCAGTTTCTTTCGGGGGAACGTCTACCCACCATTTTCGCGTTTGTTTTCTGGTGTAAACATGGTGAATATCCCAGTGAACTGAGGTTGTTTACTCTCAGTGATGTACAATGTGTACCTCAGTTGGATCTTCGACCATCATCGCGAATATACGACCACAAAACTATTCGTAGGAACCCAAACTGATGTCGGATGAGCTCCTTTCGGGGAAGTTATAGTGATGCCGTGACCAAAGAACTAGTCTAAAACTACACTTCATTCCTTGCCCCATATAATTGAAGCTAAACATTACGATTTAGAGCTCAGTTCTTATTCTGATTTTACGCATCTTGATTCACTTTACCACAAACTTCAACGCTGCCGTGGCATTTGCATTCCGTTGCAGCTACATTGGATGAATAGAGGTTCGATCAATGGGCAGGGTCGACTGAGTTGTTCAGCAGGTTAAGCGCTCGCCTGATGTGTTCAAGGTTACGTGATACAATCCTGATACAGTCGGTTAGCATTCAAGAATGCTTAAATGTAAGCTTTTTAATGACATGTAAAAGAGCCTTTCCGCACATGAAAACTTCGGCGCCTAGTGTCTCTTATAAGCGATAGATTTCAAAGGTACTTATAGTATTATCCTGGTCCTGAAGCCGCAACTGACTACTATTTCAGATAAGTGATACCGGAGTGGTGGAATTGTGCCATGAAAATATTTACTTAACGTGACAGGAAATCTCTTGACAATTGACACGGGTCGTTCATATTTATGGACTATTTACATGTAAACCGACTGCCCCAGGAGCATAGAAACATAGGAACCGAGCACCTAACCAAACACGTTATCCTCTAATGCCAGCTATAAGATCATTAATAATAATAATAATAATAATAATAATAATAATAATAATAATAGGTAATAGATTTCAAGTGAGAATGCAAACACTCGACGCTCAGTAAACGAAAGTCGGAATGTTGAAACAGCACAGGCCTTAGTGGGGACAGTCTAGTGAATGGTTTTCCTTTTTTCCAGAAATATTAAATTGTAGAATACCAGTTAAAATCAGGTACTTATACACGGCATGGCCTTTGGAGCAAAACTCTGAGCTTGGTCCACATACTCTCGGTCCACACCTGCTTTTCTTCATTTTAGAGTATGGAGATATGGTGATGTCAAATCAATCAGTGATTGTATTTCTAAATATGAAAGAGTTGAAAATGAAGGGCGCATCGAAGACCTCGAACCTGGATCTTCTTAGTTTTCGGGTGGGAACAATATAATTTCCTTACAGTGGTCACCAGTCAAGAACACCAAATATTTATGTTATTATGCTGCACTATATGGTCTAGGAGTTGAGTTGCAACAGCGTCCATCATTCTCAATTCGTTCCTATTTAAAAATATCCCACCCTAAGTCAGTCTTCAAATCAATTTGTAAGAATTATTAAAAATGACATACTGGTACGTTTCTTTGATTACTTTTCTAGACTAGTTCTATCACATCTGTGCTGTCAGTGGATAGAATTTCAAAATCACTCGCTATTAAATTTCATGAGCATGATTGTTTCTTATTTGAGCTTTGTCTTCTTTGGGGCCGTTCAAGCACTACGTAACGTACTTCAGAAGGATAGAGAGTAGCAAAGACAGATTAACTACCATTATAAATTGTCAAAAAGGAAGAAGTGTCGTCCGATCTGTTGTTTAACATGCACGATTTAAAAGTTATGACACGTTTCGGTCGTAAATGAAAATCTACAAGGAATAGGTTCAAATTTCATTTGTCATAGAGAGTGTCTAGCGAATTATTTATAGGAAGGGGGATGTAAACTTTCGAATACCATCAATGTTTGTTACTTAATTCTTGAACGGCCTCTTTCTTTCGCTGGATGTTGTTGCATGCAGACGTTCTGCCTTAAACTTGCCCCGAATTTATGTTTAATTCGAGATGATCATTTGTGTACCTTGCTCTATTCAGTCTTCTCGGAAGATCCTATTTTGGAAGAACTATAAATGAAAATGCTCTCTTATCTGATACCACTTTATTAAATCTGAAGTGTGTGCTCTTGAATACATGAACATCGATACGAAACCTGTGCGTGTTACTGCGTAAGATCTCTGTGGTTTTGTTATGTTATGATTTATATCACTTAACACTTAAATGCACTGCACTGCATATGTGCATATATCCGGATTTTTTTTGTACGTATATAAAAAGTAAATGTTTCTAACTGTTAGTTGCTGGGATCTTTAGCCGCGCGGAAAAGTAAACAGCTGGTGACGAGCACGCCGCGCTGTACTCATGCTGTGATGACAGCGTGGTAGTATCCAAACGGAAAACATTCCCTTTGATGACACACCGCATACATCACCATACTCCAACACAATGCCTTCCGAACTAAGCGTAGTCACACCGTCGCAGGCGGGTAGTGCAGCAAATATCCAGCTCCATGACTATTTAAATGGTTAGCGTGCAGGCCTTTGGTCAAAGGGGTCCCGGCAGGGTCGGGAATTTTAACCATAGTTGGTTAATTCCGCTGGCACGGGGGCAGGGTGTATGTGTCGTCTTCATCATCATTTCATCCTCATTACGACGCGCAGGTCGCCTTCGTGCGTCAAATCAAAAGACCTGCACTTAGCAAACCGAACATGTCCTCGGAAACTCCCGGCACTAAAAGGCATACGCCATTTCATTTCAGTGCTGCAAATGACAGTAAGTAAATAAATGGTGAGACCTTTAACCAGAAAAAAGCACCTTGCACAAACCCAGTGTCAGATAGGAAAGGGTAATTCAAAACGAGAAAGACCAAATTCGAACATCATTTATAGAAAAGGAGAATAAAGTTCCGAGGATTGCCAATCCCTCCAACCGACGTAAGGAATGATACTAGCGACCACTAGCCACTGTGGAATGAAGAAAGTACAAAATGCAAGTTGCCTTTATTTAAGGAGTACACCTTCATCACATATGAGAAATGTAAAGTGAACCTGTGGTTGAACAGAGAGAAAGCATTTTCGAAGATTTCCATGCTAGTAAGCTGTAGTGAAGTTTAGGCCTAAACTTTAAACAATGATGGTAAAATCAGCACTAAAATGTTGTTTATTTCAGAGCATCCATTAGCATGGACGTTCCTTAAAACCGAAGATAGGTAGTAGCCTAGCTGTTGCATATATGCCAAACATTCGAAACTCATCGTATTTTGATTTTGAACTGACAAATATTTTAAGGAATATTTTTGTGATGATTGTGCATTAGAGACTGAAAAAGTTAATCTTTGGAATAAATAAAGGATTAAGACTTATGATGAAATGAGAAAGGCTGTCTGCTCTTCGAGAAATTCGTAACTTTACTATACTTCAACAAGGCATGCCACGAAGCAGATAAATGTATATCAATACCACACTATTTGCAGAAGTTTGGTTGAGTGTTAAGACGAAGGCTTATTTAATTTCTAGTGATTGAATACCACATTCTTTTACATTTCATTTACATCTAATCACATCAAGTGGGTGCACCGGAAAGAGGAAATAGGAACCATAATTTCCTCTCTAGGAATGCAAATAATCGCACACGGTGTTATGCAACCATAACCTAGAGGAAGAAATGAGCTATGAAAACATATCGTGATGATTGGGCATGTATAAAATATACTGTTACGCGCCAGCCCTGTCGTAGCCCCATTCGGTACTTCCTGGAAGACCGAACGAGTGGCTGCTCGGTTTGGGGTCACGCAGCTGTCAGCTTATACACTGACTGACAGAGCAAATGCAACACCAAGGAGGAGTGGTTCGAAAGGGATGAAAGTTGGGGATAAAACAGAGACGGCACGGACGAATAATTGATGTTTATTTCAAACCGATATGCAGGTTACACAACGCGCACGGCATCGACTCAGTAGGATGTAGGACCACCGCGAGCGGCGATACACGCAGAAACACGTCGAGGTACAGAGTCAATAAGAATGCGGATGGTGTCCTGAGGGATGGTTCTCCATTCTCTGTCAACCATTTGCCACAGTTGGTCGTCCGTACGAGGCTGGGGCAGAGTTTGCAAACGGCGTCCAATGAGATCCCACACGTGTTCGATTGGTGAGAGATCCGGAGAGTACGCTGGCCACGGAAGCATCTGTACACCTCGTAGAGCCTGTTGGGAGATGCGAGCAGTGTGTGGGCGGGCATTATCCTGCTGAAACAGAGCACTGGGCAGCCCCTGAAGGTACGGGAGTGCCACCGGCCGCAGCACATGCTGCACGTAGCGGTGGGCATTTAACGTGCCTTGAATACGCACTAGAGGTGACGTGGAATCATACGCAATAGCGCCCCAAACCATGATGCCGCGTTGTCTAGCGGTAGGGCGCTCCACAATTACTGCCGGATTTGACCTTTCTCCACGCCGACGCCACACTCGTCTGCGGTGACTATCATTGACAGAACAGAAGCGTGACTCATCGGAGAACACGACGTTCCGCCATTCCCTCATCCAAGTCGCTCTAGCCCGGCACCATGCCAGGCGTGCACGTCTATGCTGTGGAGTCAATGGTAGTCTTCTGAGCGGACGCCGGGAGTGCAGGCCTCCTTCAACCAATCGACGGGAAATTGTTCTGGTCGATATTGGAACAGCCAGGGTGTCTTGCACATGCTGAAGAATGGCGGTTGACGTGGCGTGCGGGGCTGCTACCGCTTGGCGGCGGATGCGCCGATCCTCGCGTGCTGACGTCACTCGGGCTGCGCCTGGACCCCTCGCACGTGCCACATGTCCCTGTGCCAACCATCTTCGCCACAGGCGCTGCACCGTGGACACATCCCTATGGGTATCGGCTGCGATTTGACGAAGCGACCAACCTGCCCTTCTCAGCCCGATCACCATACCCCTCGTAAAGTCGTCTGTCTGCTGGAAGTGCCTCCGTTGACGGCGGCCTGGCATTCTTAGCTATACACGTGTCCTATGGCACACGACAACACGTTCTACAATGACTGTCGGCTGAGAAATCACGGTACGAAGTGGGCCATTCGCCAAAGCCGTGTCCCATTTATCGTTCGCTACGTGCGCAGCACAGCGGCGCATTTCACATCATGAGCATACCTCAGTGACGTCAGTCTACCCTGCAATTGGCATAAAGTTCTGACCACTCCTTCTTGGTGTTGCATTTGCTCTGTCAGTCAGTGTATTTAGGGAATAGTTTCCCATTTTCACACCAGGCAAATGCTGGGGTGTACCTTAATTAAGGCCGCAAATGCTTCCTTCCCACTCCTAGCCTTTTCGTATCCCATCGTCGTCATAAAACCCACCTGTGTCGGTGCGTCGTAAAGAAAATTGTAAAAAGTAACTTCCCGAAGGGATGACTAAGGCAGGCCAGAGACCTCCCAGTCGCAGTTTCTCCTCTATTCTATTCGTCTGGATTTCCCCTTGGGTCTTGTGGTACGGAAAACAAGAACCTTACCTCTCTAGCGGCACCGCGAAGATTATAGTACTCCATTATCAGATTATGAAAAGGAAGCTAACCGAGAACAGTCAGTCAGTAGGGACTAGGGCGGCAGAAGTGCTGACTGTCGTCAGTGTCCCACCACAGTCAGAGTATCGTTGTATACCGAGCGAAATACTGGATGTACTGCCCTGAAGTACTGACCAGAGTACTGTGGGCGCTGCCTTGGAGTACACAGCGGAGTACTGTGTGTGCTGCCATGGAATACTGTGTGTATACTGCCTCGGAGTACCGTGTGTATACTACCGTGGACTGTAGACCAACTTAGTGCATGTGTGTGGAACAGTTGGTGTGAGTTAGTGTTGGAACAGAATTAATTGTCGTTGTCGTGAGGAATATTATAGTGCTTGTTAGCACTGTTGGGTTGTTGCTGTTATGACCACTGTTTTTTTAGTTTTCAGAGTTGAGTAGTTCACTGTGCGGAGCGGCCACGTAAATTGACTGACGGCGGACTTTTCTTTGCAGTCGAACTAAGAACAGTTGTGTATTGTGGTGATCAGCAGCCCTATATTCATACCTGTATTTGGGCAGTTGTTGTGTGTGAAGTGATAGCGTGCGAGCGGAAGTGAAAGATGAGACCTATGAATACGGTTTATAGCCTGTACCAGGTAAAGACTGCCCAGCTGTAGTCTTGCTGTGAGAGACTTGTAAATAGCAGTTAGTGGAGTGTGGTCATTTATGGTTGAATACAATTGTGTGTGTGTACTAATTTTGTCATCCTGAATTAAATTAGATCTATACAAGAGACAGTGTTTTATTCTTAACAAAAATGGTGTCAGAAGACGGAATAGACCCCTTGTGTGAAACATCATTTTATTGGACGGAATCACAGAACCGCACACTGTATGTTTCGATCGCAGACTAGGCCATTCCAAAACATGTGTGTGTAGTGAGTACACATATCAAATTTTAGGTTTCCTTTTGTGGTAACTTTGGATGTCAATCGAGACCAGAAGCCACACCAAAATAAAGGCTCAGTTAAATGGGCTTTTCGTGATGATGATGATGATGATGATGATGATGATGATGATGATGATGATGATGATGTAGGTGGAAGAAGGCGAGAAGAAGATGAAAGAAGGCCAGGAGATGATGCAGAAGACGATGGAGGAGAAGGCGGAAGAAGGATAGATGAAGATGGAGGGACAGATGATGACAGAGGAGAAGGTGGAAGGAGACCGGAAGATGATGAATGAGAAGATGGATGAAAGCCAGAAGAAGATGGAAGACTCCCAGAAGAAGACGGAAGAAGACCAGAAAAAAGTGGAAGGCGGACAGAGAAAGGTCAGGGGGGTCTCCACGAGATAGAGCATGTTCCGCATGTCAACGCTTTGTCCCGAAAACCATGTTCAGAAGATTGCAAATTCTGTTCCAGGAGGGAGGCCGAGCACAAGGTTATTTGCCAATGGACCACTAAGGATTTCGAGGGAAACAGGTGACGCCTGGGTGGAAGCCTAGAGCGACGGTGATCGTCATCTTTCCCTGTTTCACGTGACTTACCGGTCTGCAATTAACGAGGCTACGGGATCTACACCAGCAAGGACGATGTTTGGAGGAGAGTTATGCTGTTCGGTGGATTTAGTGTTCGGCAGATCAGAGGACCATGCTGCCCAGACAGACAATTCCTGCCGGGATCTGGGGAGAATACTGGAGGATGTACTTGCTGCTGTCCGGAAGAGGTCGAGAATAGAGAGCGACTGATTGAAGTCACGATACGACCAACGAGCGGGCACTACTGGAAATCGTGAAAACGACACAGGATGACTATATAACCCCATAACGAAGATAATTATTTAAAGCTGCAAAAGGGTTCCCGTAGGCCTTCTGGAATGGTAAACGAGAACCCTTCTTCTCCAGCCACACCGCGAAGATTCTAGTATTTCATTATCCGGATATGAAAAGGAGGCTAGCCGCGAACAGTCAATCAGTAATGGGAGTAGGAAGCAGAAGTGCTGGCTGTCATCACTGTCCCACCGGAATCAGAGTACCGTCGTGTACTGCCTTGGAGTATTGAGTGGAGTACTGAGCGGAGTACTGCCGTGGACTGTAAACAGACTTGGTGTCTCTGTGTGTGGAAAGTTGGTGTGTGCTAGAGTTGATGCTGAGTTAATTGTCGTTGTTGCGAGGAATATTGTAGTGCTGGTTAGCACCGTTGAGTTGTTGCTGTTTTGTGACCGCTGTGTTTAGTTGTCAGTGTTGAGTAGTTGACTGTATGAATGGTGAACTTTCTCTGGAGTTGAGCCAAGGAACATTCGTGCGTTGTGGTGGTCAGCAACCCTACGTTCAAACCTGTTTGCCTGCATCGGTTGTGTATAAACTGACTGAGTGTGCAAAATAAAATGAAAGGTGAAAGCTGGCAATATGTTTTATAGCCTATACCAGTCAAAGATTGCCCAGCTGGAGTCCTTCTTTGAGGGAATGTTAAATAGACAACAATTAGTGGAGTGTGGTCATTCATGGTTGAATATAATTGTGTGTATGTATGTGTGTGTGTACTAATTTGGTTATCTTGACTTAGGTCGATAAAACAGATATTGTTTTAATCGTAATAATAGTTTTAAAACTACCTGCTGTCATTTCTTGATGGATACAGTACTTTTGCATCCATCCCTTGGCACAGGCCAGAGTAAAGTGTAGCTTCCACCGAAGTCCCAGTCAACATCCATGGCTGTGACAATATGGAAGTTGCTGGGGTATGGGCAGTGCTGAGTAATGACATTCAGAGCATGACTAGTGCATCTGAGTGTTATGAAAAGTGCTGCTCATAGGGTCAGTCGTGCTGCAATGGTACTTTCTGACCCAGTCCTACCTCACTCCTCATATTGCCTAGTAGCCTACGCCTCATTTTGGTGCTGCCATTGGTTTTTGGGGGTGTCCTTATAACCGCATAACCGTTGGTGGTGCTATTTGAGGATCCAACCAGCCTCTGGGCTGATGACCTGACAGACAGACAATAGTTTAAATTAATAGTTTGGAGCGTAGTCCCTTAACTGTAAAATAAATGTGGACTAGATAATCCTATTCACTCTAAACTGATGCCAGAAACTTCCTACATTGTCTAGCAAGATGTTAGCATTTTTAACTTACCACTCGGTTTATGCGCGTTCTATTCCCGGCTCTGCTACGTATTTAAGATTGTTCTCATGCCCTGGCTTACCCGGAAACCCTGGGTTCGACTCCCACCCAGTCCACTCCAACTCCAACGGAAATTAATTCTGGCACCCTGGCGATTCAGAAAACCTTAAATATACAGTAGCTACGTTAAACCAATAACATTATTAGATTATGGAAACCGTTGCTTAAAGTGGCAAGTCTCATTTTTCGTCCCGGTCTGGCATGAATCACGACATCTTGAGTTTATAGTGTCCCTTTCCCGCTAAAAGTGGGTTTATATTTGATATTCCTTATCAGTACAATCTCAGGAATGTAAGGAGGTGAATGATTTATTTAGTATACGCAGGGCACCAAAGTCTTACTGCATAAAAATTATATGCACATATAATTTACAAAATGAAGTACAATGATGGATCCAACCACGTGCGCTTGTCCCCCACTAAAATCCATACCATTCTGACAATTTGTATCTCGGATTCTTACTGCCATACTGCACATGGTTTGGCACTGCTGGAGAAAATGTGTCCGGGATTTATACATAAATCAACCAAAACAATGAGTGAGATGATTATGGAGATACAACGTTCCTTCGGTTCGATAAAACATATTTAGCTACGGCAGTATGTTCTGTGTTACATATCATCATTTTAATGCAGTAATTTCATATTCTGGTGAATTTGATCTCTGTATTTTCTCCACTCCTTATATCCTCCTCAGACCTCACAAGACTATGGATTATCAGACAGTCATAGTACATATCAGTAGACAGGGCTGGAGAACAAATGTCTCAAACACCTAAAACCCCTTAAACATAAACAACGAAGTATGTCAGTAAAAACTAATAGGGTGTACATATTTTGATAATGACAGTTCTTATTTTAAGGGACCCAGTATGTAGGGCACTAGCTCCCTCTGCCAAATTTTGAAGTCTAGTAGCTTAAAGACGGAAAAATTATATAATATTTTCTGTTATTTGTACTTCGGCGAAAATATTTAAAGATATTCTATACTTCAGAATTCTGAACCAAATCAAAATATCCCATACAGGAAACTCAAATATTGTTCCTTTCCGCGAAGATCCACAATTTCAAATTTGATCGATCTTCTCTACCAGTATCTCAAGAAAGATTCAATAATACACAGTTCAAAAAATTAGCGGAACATGTTTTTAACGTCTGGTATGTGAACGTTAATGTGGTAGATGGGGTTCCAATGGTCGTACAACATACCATGAAACCTTAGCTACTCAGGGTATGTCAAATCGAAGTTATACTCCATCTGTAGACGTAGCCATGCATTAAACTGTCAGGTGACCCCTCAAAACAAAGTGAATAGCGGTGCGTCCGTGTGTCTTTTGTGAATTAAACAGATTATTGCGGTCATTTCAGCACGTTGTACGTAAACCAGCACATCTCATGAGACATCTTAACGAGGTTCAAGTCGCAAGGATCGTCACTTTGATCCAGGAAGAATGGACTTATCGTCGTGTTGCTGTGGATCTTAATGTCTCTCCGTCAGTTATTCAACGCTTGTGGAATCGCTACAATGAGACAGGCCAGTTAACAAGGAGGGTTGGACAAGGTCGTGGACACATAGCAACCCCACAGGATGACCGATATCTGACCATCTGTGTGTTGCGGCGTCGTTCAGCAACTGCCAAAGAACTGTAACAAGACCTCAGGAGGGTCACTGGAGTCGCGGTGTCTGACCAGACAGTAAGGAACAGGTTTATATAAGTGTCCTTACAACCCAGACGTCCTGTTCGAGTGCCCTGTTTAACGCAGCAACATCGCGCAGCTCGCCTTCTGTTTGCCCTTACCCACGTCAACTGGCAACTTCGCCAATGGAGACCTGTGTTGTTCACAGACGAGTATAGATTTCCCTGACACAGCATGATGGACGTCAACGTGTATGGAGACGCCGTAGTGAGCAGTACATGCCAAATGTTGTCCAGGAAGGCGACCGATTCGGACAAGGTTCTGTGATCGTGTGGGGTGGCATCAGCATTGATGGCCGCACGGATCTTGTCGTCGTCCGTGGTAATCTTACCGCTGCGGGGTACATCGAGCTGATAGTCCTACAGCATGTGTTGGTTTCTGCACACGGTGTTGGCCCTGAATTCGTACTCATGCACGACAATGCCAGGGCTCATGTAGCGCCCATCACCAGAGCTGTCTTGCGAGAACTGGATATTCAAGAGATGGAATAGCGAACAGTGATTCCCGACCTTAATCCCATTGAGCATGTGTGGGATAGGCTTGATAGAAGTGTTCATGGGAGTCCTGTTCCACCACAGACTCTCCAAGACCTCGAACAGGCTCTCATTGAAGAATGGGACCTGATACCGCAACGTGACCTCCGTCGACATATACGAAGCATGCTACGTAGGTGCCAAGCTGTGATAAATGCTCGTGGATGACATACAGTACACCATACTGAAGTTCTCTAACTGTGATTTTAAAAAATCCACCCTGAAGGACTGTTATCACTTTGTTTTCGCCCCTATGTGTACATTTTCGCTTGTGTTCTGAAAATGAACACGAATCCATCGATGTTCTTTTGTATACTTCAACGGTAAAGAATGAGGGTTTACTTGGTAATATACTTCGGTGTGAGGTATTGTTTTGTGGAGCGTTGCATACGTTCAAAACTATGTTCCCCTAATTTTTTTAACTGTGTACTTTTCCTTAGATATTATTAAAGTGGATTTTAACGAAGATGTTAGATGATCGTAAGGCTAAAGAGTTAACGATATTTCTTTAACGTACATCTCGAAAAAATCACCGGAGATGCTTACAGTTCTGTGATTTATAATGATTTATTATAATATATGTTAAAGAACAACTAACAACTTTTACGGCTTTCGGAGACGCCAAGGTGTTGAATTTCCCCCATAGAAGTTATCTTACGTGCCCGTAAATCTGCTGACACGAGTCTGGTAAATTTGATCATCTTCAAATGCCACAGGAATAAGCCAGATCGAACCCACCACTCTCGGCTCAGCCGTTGCCCATGATTCACGAACTACTACGTGACTATAGTAACCACCGAATAAGTGACTGCGCGGTTTTGGTAACGTAGTTGTCAGCTTGCATTCGGCAAATCGTGGCTTGGAACCCCACTGTCGGCAGCCCTGAAGATGGTTATCCTTGGTTTCCCATCTTCACACCAGACCAATGCTGGGTGGGCTCACGGTATCTTCATAAGTTGGAAGTAACGGATATGAAAGTAGCGAGAATTATCGCAGGTACAAACAGGTGGGAACAATGGCAAGAGGGTACTCCGAATGAGGCGATAAAGGCTAAGTCAGGAATGAATTCGATTGATGTAACTGTACGCATAAACTGCCTCCGGAGGTGGGGTCGTTTAAGGCGAATGGAGGAGGATAGATTACGAAGGAGAATAATGGTGTTGGCCATTAATGACAAGAGAAGTAGAAGAACACCAAGGTGTCGATGGTTAGAATTAATTTTGTAATGTTTTAAATATAAGAGGTGTGGAACACAACAAGCCCACAGAGCCAGTAAGAAATAGAGGATTGAGGAGATGCCTCGTTAATCAACAAAGTAAACACTGAAAGGTATCATCATCATCATCTGTTTACCCTCCAGGTTCGGTTTTTCCCTCGGACTTAGCGAGGGATCACACCTCTACCGCCTCAAGGGCAGTGTCCTGGAGCTTCAGACTCTTGGTCGGGGGATACAACTGGGGAGTATGACCAGTACCTCGCCCAGGCGGCCTCACCTGCTATGCTGAACAGGGGCCTTGTGGAGGGATGGGAATATTGGAAGGGATAGGCAAGGAAGAGGGAAGGAAGCGGCCGTGGCCTTAAGTTAGGGACCATCCCGGCATTCGCCTGGAGGAGAAGTGGGAAACCACGGAAAACCACTTCCAGGATGGCTGAGGTGGGAATCGAACCCACCTCTACTCAGTTGACCTCCCGAGGCTGAGTGAACCCCGTTCCAGCCCTCGTACCACTTTTCAAATTTCGTGGCAGAGCCGGGAATCGAACCCGGGCCTCCGGGGGTGGCAGCTAATCACGCAAACCACTACACCACAGAGGCGGACACTGAAAGGTATAACAGTCTATAATGAAAGCGTATGCATGTCCATACTTATTATTATTATTATTATTATTATTATTATTATTATTATTATTATTATTATTAGTTTTATATTAAACATTCTCACTTATGCGTCTTAACATTTTACTGTAAACGTTCACAGATTTTATCTCATGGGGAAAAAATCTCCATTGATAAGAGTGCATGAGACTTCTAATGATCTAATGTTATCAAGAAATTCTCTTGATATTTTTATGCCATTTTCTACTGAAATGACGGAATGAGTTCCCCATGCGGTTAGTGTCGCCCAGCTGTGAACTTGAATTCAGGAGATAGTAGGTTCGGAACCTACTGTCGGCAGCCCTGAAGATGGTTTTCCATGGTTTCCCTTATTCACATCAGGCAAATGCTGGGCTTGTACCTTAATTAAGGCCACGGCCGCTTCCTTATAAAATTGTGTCTACTGAAATGTTTTAAAGATATCTAAGTAATACATGAAAATTGAAAGAGTGTAATAGAATGTAACGTGGAATAATTTGTACACTACATCAGGGTTCCACTTGTACTCTTTAGTTTCGACTCTGCTTGTAAAGTCATTGTTATTTTCAATTCTTTTTGTTTTCATTTCTAGTTTCGTTTATACTGTTTTATTATTGATGAAATGTTATTTTTTCTTTATTCTACTCCTTTTCTCAGGTATTTTCACTAAATATTAGATGATGTTTATGTTATTGTACGCCTAATGTAAATGGAGCTTGTCTCTACAGTGGATTTAAAAAGTAAGGTATATCATTTTCAGCTTGTATACCTGTTGATAGTGACACAGTCGAATAAACTGTGTCATTGGCTATGATACTGGATTTAATGAGCTGATGTGAAATTTCTGTTTTCTTTCTTTTGCTTAGAGTACTCATTTCTATTTCCCTTTAACCAAACATGTAATTATCTTGACGAGTACCTATGCTTACATTTATTCTACTCTAGAGTAGAATAATTATCTTTGTATGTTCAGTAGTCTGGGGTCAATGTGGGTCGTCTAGAGTCTGTAGTCGCTCCGCCCTATCGGCTCTGTTATTGTATCATATTGATCCTGCAGCGTGGCTGGTATAGTGTGCGACGCTCTACGTTCAGCTCCCACAAAAGAAAAATCTGATATCATTTGTCGAATGGAGTTCTAGAGGGCTGTCCTGTTAGCCTTTCTATAACTTCATCATGATGATGTTTAATATTTAAAGGGGCCTAACAGCTAGGTTATCGGCCCCTAATGGTACGAAGTTAATGAAACGAAAATGAAAACTTGAAAATGTATCCACTGACCAGAATCTCAAACGAATGATGATAAAAAATGGTCGTGAAACAAAAACAATCAGTGGATCCAATTCACAATGACTTAATTACTTAAAGGGTCCAAAATCCAGGTAACCGGCCCCTCAAAATAACAATGGTACTAATCACAAGTAAAGCAGAACCATGGTCTTCCTCCTACAGTGGTACTAATTACAGGTAACGTATACTCATGGTGTTTCTCGCATGATGGTACTAATCACAGGTAATGTAGACCCAGGGTATGTACACATGATGGCACCACTCGCAGGTAACAAAAATCCATGGTGTTTCGCACAGAAGGGCACCGCTCACAAGCAACGAAGTCCTATGGTGCTCCTCATATAGTGGGATTAATCACGGGCGCCGGTATTCCCGTGGTGTACCTCACTTGGTGATACTAATCACAGGCCACGTATACTCATAGTGTCGCTCGCACAGTGGTACTAATCAGAGGCAATGCAGGCACACATTATGGTAACACCCATAGGCAACACAAAGCCATGGTGTTTCTCACATAATAATACTACTCTCAGGCAACGCAGACCAATGGTTTTCCTCACACAGTGGTACTAATCACGGGCGCCAGCCAAACCCGTGGTGTCTTTCACATAGTAGTACTAATCACAGGCAACGTAGACCCATGGTGTTTCTCAAAAAGTGGTGCTACTCATAGATAACGCAGACCCATTCTGAACACAGCGGAACAAACCAGTTGAATACACATGATGACCTATATCACAAGCAACACTCAGACCCGTAGCGTTCCTAACATAATAGTACTGCTCCAATATATAGTAGATCCATGGTTTTCCTCTCAAGGTGGTACTAGTCGCAAGTAACGTCGACCCATGGTGTTCCGCACGTAATGATACTAATCACAAATCATGTCATGGTGTCCGGCTCCATGGCTAAGTGGTTAGCGTGCTGGGCTTTGGTCACAGATGTCCCGGGTTCGATTCCCGGCAGGGTCGGGAATTTTAACCGTGATTGGTTAATTTCGCTGGCACGGGGGCTGGGTGTATGTGTCGTCTTCATCATCATTTCATCCTCATCACGACGCGCAGGTCGCCTACGCGTGTCAAATCAAAACACCTGCACCTGGCGAGCCGAACATGTCCTTGGACACTCCCGGCACTAAAAGCCATACGCCATTTCATTTTTATGTCATGGTTCTAATGTCATCATCCCTTGGTCGCCCCTTTTAGTCGCCTCTTACGACATACAGGGGATACCGTGGGTGTATTCTTCATCTGCGTCCCCCACCCACAGGAGGTATTTCATGATTATGATTAGTTACAATCTATATCTAAGGAATGATGGGTGGAGACTATGGCTAGTAGACAGCGGTGGAATCACTCCCCCGCATCAACTTCGAAGCACTTTCAAGGATTTTGAACCGAATAAAACTGTATTGATGACATGGTGCGAATCCGTGGGGGTGCCCAAAAGAATCAAATGTTGTACAAGACGTTTCATTTTGAAAAAATGGTTGAAAGCGAAGAAAATATTAGCTTTCTGTCCACTGTATTATTGTTTCTTCAAGGATATGATCTCAAAAGCTCTTCAAACCGAGAGTGTTTTGAGTTATTACCGTATTACGAATAGGATACTCACACATGTAGAATGTGAGTATTCCAACTGCAGGCATTTATCGGACTGTAAGAATGACAGGATGAGGAACTATAGAGAATCCTATAGGTTTTTGATTTGAATTCTTTTAGTCTGTTTGTACTGCAGTCACTTCATGCAAGAGATGAGAAGTTATTTTACTTGAAATTCTGTACCATCTTCCCAAGTTCCAGGACCAAATCATTACATTTTCATTCACTGATGCAACCATCGCAATACAGGACTATGTTGAGACGCACTACTTCAGAATTTCTAACACAATGTATCAAGATGAAAAACGACACACTAAATTTCATTCTGACTTGCACATCATTGGTAAGTGTAGTCTAACCACACTTAAACCGTCACCTATAAATCAGCTACAGGTTTTCGGCGATGCTCGGATGAGAGAGGGCTACGACTACCAAGATAGCTGCCGTGACCATAATTAATAATAAACCACAGCATTTATGTGACGTGAAAATGAGAAACCACGGAGAACCATGTTCAGGACTGCTGAAGACGCCGTTCGAACCCACAGTCTCTGGAATGAAAGTTTACAGTTATACGACCCCTACCGCCCAGCCAAATCGTACGGTCATTAGAGCGTGTTTCCGTAGGTCATCAACATAAAATTTACGAGAGCGTTAGTCACTGTAAAGAAAATTTCAGTATAAGATGGGCATCTTTTTGTTGCTAGTGTTTAAAGTCGCACTAACACATCGAAAGTTTTCGGCGCAAGGACTGGAAAGGAAGCGGCCGTGGCCTTAATTAATTTACATCCCCAGCATTTACCGGATATAGAAATGGGGAAACACAAAAAAAAACATCTTCAGGGCTGCCGACAGTGGGATTCGAACCCAGCACCTCCCGAATGCAAGCTTACAGCAAGGCAACTCAAACTGAAAAGTCGTTCTACTACTCTCATTACCAGTCAACATAAGTGAATGGGCTGATGTGGTGTAGAGATTAGTATAGTAACTTCCCATTCGAGTGACTCGTGCACTTTCGTTCGCTTTCTGACACAGCTACGAATTAAGCCTGTTTTGGTATGTTGGAACGGGACCTGTATCAAGTATAATTGAGAACACACGTGGGTTAAAAAACCATCCCCGACTATTCTGAACATAGTTTTGTGTGCTTTTCTACTTCAGCTCCCGATGAATGACGAATGGCACACACCACGCCACTGTCTTCCCAATCCTTAATTCTTTCTTTCTTAATCTGCTTGCCCTCCAGGGTTGGTTTTCCCCCGCCTCAAGGGCAGAGACCTGGAAAGTGAGACATTGGGTCGGAGGATACAACTGGGGAGGATGACCAATACCTCGCCCAGGCGGCCTCACCTGCTATGCTGAATAAGGGCCTTGGTGGGGGATGGAAAAATTGGAAGGGATAGACAAAGAAGAGAGAAGGAAGCGGCCGTGGCATTAAGTTAGATACCATCCCGGCATTTGCCTCGAGGAGAAGTGGGAAACCACGGAAAACCACTTCCAGGATGGCTGAGGTGGGAATCGAACTCGTCTCTACTCAGTTGACCTCCCGAGGCTGAGTAGACCCCGTTCCAGCCCTCGTACCACTTTTCAAATTTCGTGGCAGAGCCGGGAATCGAACCCGGGCCTCCGGGGGTGTCAGCTAATCACACTAACTACTACTCCCCAGTCGCGGACCAATCCTTAATTAAGAATTCTTA
This sequence comes from Anabrus simplex, assembly GCF_040414725.1. Classification (NCBI taxonomy): domain Eukaryota; kingdom Metazoa; phylum Arthropoda; class Insecta; order Orthoptera; family Tettigoniidae; genus Anabrus; species Anabrus simplex. The sequence goes on along the minus strand of NC_090266.1, from coordinate 522,636,289 downwards.
GTACCGACATCACGTCCACTTAGGTCTTTAGATGGTCCTGATATCCATTTAGTATAGAAGGTTGATAATAGCGATTGCTATGTACAAACTCCATTATACGAATCATGAACAAGACTTCAAAAACCACCTGGTGTTTTTGAGTGTTTTATTTGGGCATTTTAGTCTTTGAGCCGTTCAACTATCACAGTAATAATGGTATTTGTTTTACGTCCCGGTAACTACTGTTACGGTTTTCGAGTACACCGGGGTATCGGAATTTTGTCCCGCAGGATTTCCTTTACGTAGCGGTAAATCTATTGGCACGAGGCTGGAGTATTTGAGAACTCTCAAATACCACTGGACTGAGCCGGGATCGAACAAGCAATAGCTTCCACCGTCTGAGCCACTCATCCCGTTGAGGCCTTTCTGTGGTTTCAATTATCCAGTAATAATAATAATAATAATAATAATAATAATAATAATAATAATAATACCCACATCTGTGGTGTAGTGGTTAGCATGATTACCTGTCACCCCCGGAGGCCCGGGTATGGTTCCCAGCTTTGCCACGAAATTTGAAAAGTGGTAAGAGGGCTGGAACGGGGTCCACTCAGCCTCGAGAGGTCAACTGAGTAGAGATGGATTTGATTCCCACCTCAGCCATCCTCAAAGTGGTTTTTCGTGGTTTCCCAGTTCTCCTTCAGGCAAATGCCGGGATAGTAGGCCTACTTAACTTAAGGCCACGGCAGCTTTCTTCCCTCTTCCTTGCCTGTCCGTGCCAATCTTCCCATCCCTCCATAAGGCCCCTGTTCAGGATAGCAGGTGAGGCCACCTGTGCGAGGTACTGGTTCTCCTTCCCAGTTGTATCCCCCGACCCAAAGTCTCAAGCTCCAGGACACTGCCCTTGAGGCGGTAGAGGAGGGATCCCTCGCTGAGTCCGAGGGGAAAAACCAACCCTGGTGGGTAAACAGATTAAGGAAAAGAAAGAAAGAAAGAAAGAGAGAAAGAAAGAAAGAAAGAAAGAAAGAATAATAATTATAGTAATAATAATGCCGATAGTACGTTTTGGAGTTCTTATACGTGGCGTTAAATCTACCAACGCGTGAATGACGTATCTGAGCACTTTCGACCACTGGACTGTCCCGGGATCGAACCCGCAAACTTTACCGGTAGCTCAGAAAGCCAGTGTATCACTGACTGTACCATTCGGCCTGGCCACATTCCTAAAGCAAGCTGCATATCAAAACTTCTTCTTCTTCCGCTTTTCCCAATCTGTGTCGCCGCGGGTGTGAACTGTGTAGCACATATGGATTTGGCCCTGTTTTATGGCCGGATGCCTTTCCTGACGCCAACCCTATGAGGAGAGATGTTATCATTATTACGTGTTTCTGTGGTGGTTGGTAGAGCGGTGTGTTGTCTGAATATGATGAGGAGAGTGTTGGGACAAACACAAATATTCAGTCCTCGAGCCAGAAGAATAAATCAGACACGATTAAAATACCCGGCCCGACCGCGAATGGAACCCGTGACCCTCTGAACCGAAGGCCACAACGCTGACCAATCAGCCAAGGAATCAACAAACTGCATAGACTATCACAACATTAAAACATAATACACTGTAATCCGGAAAAAATATTTTTTTGCTAGTGGCTTTACTACGCACCGACATAGATAGGTCTTATGGCGACGATGGGATAGGAAAGGCCTAGGAGTTGGAAGGAAGCGGCCGTGGGCTTAATTTGGGTACGGCCCCAGCATTTGCCTGGTGTGAAAATGGGAAACCACGGAAAACCATCTTCAGGGCTGCCGACAGTGGGATTCGAACCCACTATCTCCCGGATGCGGAAAAGTTAAACGTTTCGAAGGATTATAAAATGTAATATTCAAGTAAACTCTATACTGTACTAATGTTTAACATACTGTAGTTAGCGTTCTCTTATGTCCCTTGCAAATGTCCGAAGTAAAAGGTTGTTGAACATCATGTATGTTCCGCTTTCCTCATCTACATCTCTAATTTGTGAAAAATTCGCCAGTCTTCCCGTTCTGCTTCGGAGGGCCGTGGTTTCAACCCGGGGCTGAACATGCAGCTGTCAGTCTATTAGCCTATTACGCTATTATCACATAATTCAAACCCTGAAACAAGAGCGCAGCACCGACCACTGGCGGCAGCTACTCGTTCACCTTGGAACTGAGCTAATTAGGTACGGATCGAGACAAATGCACAATTTTAAATACTTTTATTTATCGGAGAGAACCTCTGAAGTAAGTGTTGTCCGACTGCTGCTTATTAAGATATTATTTATTTATTTATTTATTTATTTATTTATTTATTTATTTATTTATTTATTTATTTATTTATTTATTTATTTATTTATTTATTTATTTATTTATTTATTACTGAGCGAATTGGCCGCGCGAATCGGCTCACGTAGCAATGAGTTTGTTTTCGGGAGATGCTGGGTTCGAAATCCACCGTCGGCAGCCCTGAAGATGATTTTTCGTGGTTCCACATTTTTTTTTTTTTTTTTTTTTGCTAGTTGCTTTACGTCGCACCGACACAGATAGGTCTTATGGCGACGATGGGACAGGGAAGGGCTGGGAGTTGGAAGGAAGCGGCCGTGGCCTTAATTAAGGTACAGCCCCAGCATTTGCCTGGTGTGAAAATGGGAAACCACGGAAAACCATTTTCAGGGCTGCCGACAGTGGGGTTCGAACCTACTATCTCCCGAATACTGGATACTGGCCGCACTTAAGCGACTGCAGCTATCGAGCTCGGTGTTCCACATTTTTACACCAGGCAAATGCTGGGGATGTACCTTAAGTAAGGCCACGATCACCAGTGCGATTTATTCATTGTCCGCTCTGTGGTGTAGTGGTTAGTGTGATTAGCTGCCAGCCCCCGAAGGCCCGGGTTCGATTCCAGGCTCTGCCACAAAATTTGAAAAAGGGTACGAGACTGGAATGTGGTCCACTCAGGCTCGGGAGGTCAACTCAGTAGAGGATATTCGATTCGCACCTCGCGCATCCTCGAAGTAGTTTTCCGTGGCTTCCCCCTTGTTCTTCGGGAAAATGCGGGGAAGGTACATAACTTAGGGCAACGGCAGCTTCCTTCCCTCTTTCTTGCCTATACTTTAAAGTTTTCTCATCCCCCTCAAGACCCCTGTTCAGCATAGCTGGTGAGGCCACCTGGGCGAAGTACTGGTCCTCGTATCCAGTTGTATCCCCGACCGAATGGCTTACGCTCCAGGACACTGTCCTTGAGGCGATAGAGGTGGGATCCCTCGCTGAGTCCGAGGGGAGAAAACCAACCCTGGACGGTAAACGGATTTAGTAAATAAAAATTTATTTATTTATTTATTTATTTATTTATTTATTTATTTATTTATTTATTTATTTATTTATTTAATGTTCGTTCTAATAGATGTCACAATGGCTGAAATTTATCCTACAGGAGCTCCTCAACGTGCTAGAATCAAACGACGCAGGATTTCCGAATTTTAGCATGATTTAATGCCATTTAGTGCCGTACAGTGGAATTCATTGAACTGGGTGAAACACCAAGACAAAGTTCTCTTCGTGTAAATAGGAATAGTCATAGTTCATAGCTACAGTATATACGATTGCTAAACCCCGTTTAAGTGGTAACATCTGGATAACACCAATGAAGATCTTTCATTATAACAACTAGGTACTTAAAGTGATCCCCATGAGATACATCCACCCCCCCCCCCCCATCAATACAGTAATTAAAACTGAGAGAACTTCTTCCGCTTTGTGAAACATCCTGACTTTTAACCCCATGTACCATCATACCATCGTCTGTGTTCCATCTCAGAACAATGCCGAGGTCTTTTTGCAGTCGCTCACAATCCTATTATTGCTTTGTGCAGTATAACATCATCCGTAAAAATGTGCTATTCCAGTTCTTTACATAACATGTGTATATATTGTACCTTTGAAACAACATGATGATGCTAGGCTCTTCTCATCCCGACTTATAGCTTAATACTTACCAATGAGTTCTTCCTTGGGTCGCGCTCAGTGCACTGCCATATCTTCACTAGGTAATAGCGGTTCCTAACTAATCCCAAACTGTATGAAATATTAGACTGATATCTACTTTAAATTCTCTTAAATTTATTTTTAAAACAAGCCAAAATCCAAATAAAAAACATAAAAACACCTGAAATAATGAGTTTAAAATTCTGAATTGGGGGTCATTCGCTTAATCTCCCTTCACGTAAGTCCTTAAATGAACTTTCCCTGCATGGAAAGTAAAATCTCAGTTAGAATTCTTCAATAAGAAAACCTTTCCCTTCGCATGAATTGTCTATGAGTAATTGCAACAGAAAAAATATGTTAACAAAAATCCACTTAACAGACTGATATCAATATTTAATTTCTGAAATAACTAATAACTAACTCATAACTAATGAAACAATTAAATTACTAATTAAATTAATTAAAACCTTCATTTGGTCCTCTCATATAAACAATCCAACATTAATCTATAAACTCTAACCTGTTTAGTTACGGATAATTTTCAGATTAATATTCTGCACATCGTTGTTAAGAATGAGAAGGAAAAGTTTATTTCTTGCTGACTGTTGAATAAGTTTACTAATCTTAACTACCTGTAACTTGCCATAACGTTCTAGTATAAAAATCGACCCTAAACAAACCCTACTTGAGAATTCTAAAACACAATAAAACGGAAAGGCCATCTTGACAGTGCCAGTTATAGTAAACACACTAGGACTATCGATGAATTCTGAAATGAAATACACAAATATTTGCCTGGATACAATATCGAGCATTTGAAACTGGGTCGAATGAGGTTCCACGTTGTTAACTTCATTTAAATTATTATTATTATTATTATTATTATTATTATTATTATTATTATTTGACATCTGAACACACATATGCAGTCAGCTGGAATAATCTTGTCGACATAAGAACACTGAATTTACTTCGTAACGTCATCTCTGACTGTTCACAGATCCTGATAAGCGACTCCTACTTTCAATGAATAAATTAAAAAGAACTTTAGCGAAACCCGGCCACGAAACCATAAAATTTTAACATGCATTACAATGACAGCCAGTTTTATAATATATATACAAAGAAATATTCACCTTATTACAACAGTATTTGCTCATAGTTCAGCGTAGTAACATGACGATGTCGTCAGCGCCCACTATGAGTGATCTACTACTACTAAATGTTTTCATTCCTTCCCTGAAGAGGGAGGCGGGCCTCTTAGACGGTGACGCCGTCTCTGAGGCCGGGAGATTTGTTACGGTGAAGGAGATGTGCGGAGAAGGTGAAGGGGTGGGCGGCCGTGACCTATACTACGAACTGTCTCGGCATTCGCCTTAGTGCAGGAGAATGGAAAACCACGGAAAACCATTCTCAGGACAGCCGACGGGTGGGGCCAGGCGTGAAGTCCGGCGCTGTGCCCCGGACCCGTCTCCCGAATGCAGAGGCGTAGAGCCACGGTAGAGGCGTGGCCAACTTTCCTCTGCTCGGTTGGCCGGTCAGAGTAGAGAGCTGTTGGACCACGGGCAAGCCATGGGCTCAACCACTCTGCATCCACCGACCTTTACGAGTGATCAGCCAGGCATAGGGATGGTTGATGTGGTACTGAGTTTTCTTCTTGGGTAGTTACTAACATCGTAACTTTATTGGCACTTGGAACACCCGGAAAAAACTGAATCATACAAACACAATTGTCCCTACCTAATTCTTACATTAAACACTGTAATCTGATCAGCGCACGATTATTTCTGCTTCAAAAGACTGCTTCAAAACCTCGCTACAGCATCGCTAGTGGGACGGCCATTGCTTTCACTTTTCGCTCCAAGGATCGGAAGCTTGCTGTTTTTTTGTTTCTTTTTTCCTTTTTTGCTCTTTTTCATCTTCCCCTTTTTCATTCTTCACTTGTTTTTCGTTTTCTATTTGAGGACGACACACACACCCAGTCCTCGAGCCAATGGAAATAGCCACTTAGGGTTAAAATCCCAGACCCGGCCGAAAATCGAACCCGGGGCCCCTTGAACCAAAGGCTAGCACGCTAACCATTTAGCCATGGAGCCGGACAATTTACTCACCCTTACACAGCTGAGTGTCCTTGACATAAAAATACTGGGCTCCAACTTGTGTTTTCCCCAAAGTTACTATCGTCCGGTATTTTTATGCGAATGCCTCACTAACGTGACAGGTGAACAACATCTTACTTAGTGATTATTATCTTAATTATAATTCCACAATGAACACTCCTCCCTAAGCATAACGAATGGTAGACAAATATTTCTATCTTTCACTGTCTTTAACGGCGACGAACAATGGTGTCTTTTAGCACGAACTTACGTCTCGCGACATGGCATAACCTGAGTTCGCACTTTCAATCACTCCGTTAGAACTGATATAAGATGTTTCGATCACGGCTCAAGCTGTTCTTTAGCATCCCGTTAGAACTGAATATAAACTGTCTTTACCATAGCACAAACTGACCTGAAGTGTACCTTGAGCACTCAAGTATAAATTAATATTTGTTTTTACCACGGTACAAACTGACGTGGGTTGCACCTTGGGCACTCGTGAAAATCTGAATAGTTGTCTCGACCACAGTACGATGTGGGGTGGTTTGTGCGCTGGGCACACTTGAAGAACTGGCATGGGGTCGAAGACTCGTTCCCTTTTAACATGCTGCATCGTATGTGAAAAACAGAGTTCAGAGATTACCCCTGCAACAGCATAAATATTGTTCCGCTGGACTGATTTGCCTCATTATCAAATTTCCATATTTTTTAACGCAGCACAAAATGTTCTTTAAATCCACGCGTGCTTTTTCACGTAACAACTTTGTTTCTAAACAGGATTCTTGTATGGTTTCTGATCATCGCGTCATTGGAACTCATTTCCTTCCGTCTTCAGTCGTTCGGCATTCATTCCCAACTTTTTAATAGCCACGCCCAATGACAGATGTCTCAAGGAGGTCAAGTGCAAATCACAATACGCACAATGCTGGTATCTGCATAACTAGGCGTCACATATTACAAAAAGTATGCTGGTAGTTCATAATAAAGGCTCTTTAATTGTTAGCTTTCTTAATGAAATGCCGTGTGGCCTCCGGAGAGGCCAGGTACAGGCCTTTTTATTTGACTCCCGTAGGCGACCTGCGCGTCGTGATGAGAATAAAATGATGATGAAGACGGCACATACACCCAGTCCCCGTGCTAAGGGAATTAACCAATTATGGTTAAAAATCCCAAACCTGCCGGGAATCGAACCCACGATCCCTGTGACCAAACGCCAGCACGCTAACCACTTAGCCATGGAGCCGGAAAGCTTTCTTAATTAAGCCTTGTAAGTATACAGTCATGTTCATAAAAACAGAACACCTTGAAAGACTAGAAATAGGAAGTTCATATTCACAGGACATGTTCATTAGTATGTTCGGCAGAAACGATTAGCATTTCAGTCACCTAGGTTCAGCATGCGTCGCCTAGTAGGCACTGGGTCCTCCATGGGCACTGATAACTTGTGCCATGCGTAATGGCATCGACGCCTATAAGGCGCGAATGGCGTCTTGGGGTATAGCCATCCATGCTGCATTCACCTGGTTCCAAAGTTCATCTTTGGTGGTTGGCATTGGGTCACAGCGCCGCATCCGTCGTTTCACCATATCCCACACAGTTTCGATTGGCTACTAGTCTGGTGATCGGGTGGGCCAGGGCAACAGACTGACATCCTGTGACAACATGAAAGCACGTGTTCATGCAGCAACATGTGGTCGCGCATTATGCTGCTGGAATATGGCGTCTGGGGTGTTGTGCAGGAAGGGTATGGCTACGGGTCGCACAATGTCATTCACGTAAGTCAAATTGGTCACAGTGCACTGGACACGTACCAACTGTGATTTGTGGTTGTACCCAATGGAACCCCTCACCATAAGGCCTTGATTTGGCGTTGTATGTCTTGTGCGAATGCAGTCAGTTTGATGCCTCTCTCTCTGTCTGCGGCGAACCAAAATGTGGCCATCATTTTCAAACAAACAGAACCTGAATTGTCCAAGAACACTATCTGCTGCCATTCCTGTCACCAGTGACGTCGTTCCATACACCATTGCAGTCTAGTCAGTTTATGCACATTAGTCAAAGGGAGGCGGAGAATTGGACGACTCGCCGGTAACCCAGACCGTAATAAACGGCGACGGACTATCACTCCCGATAGCGTACGATGTGTTACACTGTTCCACTTTTGCGCCCGAGCCGAGGAGGACGCAGATCTGTCCTGCAATACCATTCGGATGAGGTGTCGATCTTCTTGGGGGGGTGGTCTGGATGGTGCGACCAGACCCATCTCGTCGTGCTCTGCGGCCTTCTGTGAACCATTTACTACACACCTGCTGCACTGCCGACACACTTCGTCACACACGAGCAGCAAATTCCCGGATGGATGCATCACATTCTCTCATGCCAATAACGTGCCCTCTTTCAAACTCACTCATTTGACGGTACGGTTCTCGCATATGTCTGCGAGGCATCCTGCACGTCTGCACAAGTCACACTGATCCATTACCTTCGGTTTATAGGAACAACGAGGGCCGCAGGCACATTTTACCAATCGGTGGTGGTGCGCCGATATATCGATGTGGACCTTGAACCTGAGGGCCGACATGCTTCATATGCTAATCATTTCTTCACGACGTACTAATGCACATGTCCTGTAAATATAAACGTCCTATCTCCAGTCTTTCAAGGTGTTCTTGTTTTTATGAACAAGGGTATTTTACGTGACCGATAGAGTTCTCATTTGAGAAACAGTGGAATAACCTAATCTTTCGACTGGTCGAAATCAGCCAAAGAAAACACTTATCTGGTGTAACCTTGGGGATCCAAAGAGGAACGAATGGCTTTTCCTCCAACTTCCTTATTACGCAGTAACTTGTTCGGTCCATTCCCTACTCTACTGCGTCTCAAACTGCTGGTTCTTCACCTGTTTTTTTCTTTCTTTTTTTTTTGCTAGTTGCTTTACGTCGCACCGACACAGAAAGGTCTTATGGCGACGATGAGACAGGAAAGGGCTAGGAATGGGAAGGAAGCGGCCGTGGCCTTAATTAAGGTACAGCCCCAGCATTTGCCTGGTGTGAAAATGGGAAACCACGGAAAACCATTTTCAGGGCTGCCGACAGTGGGGTTCGAACCTACTATCTCCCGAATACTGGATACTGGCCGCACTTAAGCGACTGCAGCTATCGAGCTCGGTCTTCACCTCTCCTCTGCATCTTAAATTAATGCCAAGAGCACAATATATATAAGAATACATAAAATCCAATAATAGTTCGGCTCGTTAGCTGAATGGTCGGTGATCTTGTCACCGGGTTCGATTCCCAACCGGACCGAGAATTTTAACACCGTACGGTTAATTCTTCTGGCTCGGGAAATGGGCGTTTGTGTTCGTAGTAATATACTTCTTTTCATACACATACAGCACGCCACACTATTAACCACCATAGAAACATGCGGTATCGTAGTGAATATATATCCCTCTGCATAGGATTGGCGTCACGAAAGGACTCCGACTGTAAAACTGGGCTAAATCTACACCATATTATGTCGGCGTCAATAAATTGAGAAAAGGCCAGGAAGAAGAAGGTTATATTGCTAACAAATATGCCTTGCAAAATCACATACTGATATTTCTTTCGCTTAAATTCAGTGCGATCGTGTATTTGGTGTGCAGGTGGAACTGCTCCAGTCCCGTCTGCTCGCTTTAATGACTGTGTAGCGACCTCGGCCTGCACTTCCGGACACTTGTCTCGCTCATTATGGGGCAGGTAAGAGTGCGGCGAAAGTAAATCATAAGGTAAAACTTTTGGACCAATAACCTCCATCCCATGGGCTCTTCATTAAGAAAGGGGTCAAAGTAAATGACAGCAGCTGAGGACATTAGGACTGGTATGGCGGTCTGAGTGCCTAGACACTGCAATTTGCGACCTACTTGGCAGCGGAAACTCTAATCTGTCTTGTCGACCAAACATCGAACCGAATTCTAATATTCCCAAAATAAATTAACGTAATGAATACATTATTCATTCTGTGAATTACAAATATTAGAGCAGCTACAGTTTATCAAAGGTCCCCCCTCCAAACCCTCTTCCAAGGCAAATGGCGGACTGAGTAACTCACACGGTAGAGCGTTGGTATTTTGAACGCAACTTGGCAGGTTCGATCCTGGCTCAGTCCGATGGTACTTGGCGGTGCTCACATACGTCAGCCTCATGTCGGTAGATTAACTTCCAGGTTAAAGAACTAATGCAGGGCAAAATTCAGGCACCTCGGCGTCTCCGAAAACCGTAAAGTAGTTAGTGGAACGTAAAATACTTTATTATTATTATTATTATTATTATTATTATTATTATTATTATTATTATTATTATTATTATTATTATTATTATTATTATTATTATTATTATTATTATTATTATTCGAAATCGACGGAATTAAATTATGGTTCCCTTCTGGGAACCTAATTGTTGATATTTTATGTGATTTTTTATTAGGCCAAGGGGTCGGAATTTTGTTCCGCAGGAGTTTTTTCATATGCCTGTAAATTTACTGATAAGAAGCTGGCATAATATTTGATCACCTTCAAATATCATCAGACTGAGTCGGTATCAAACCCGCTAAGTTGAGCTCAGAAAGCCAGGGCTGTATCATCTGAGTTGGTCAGCCTGCGTTTGTCCGATTCCTTGGCTTCGATTCCCGGCCAGGAGGTGATTTTAACCATAAATTGTTATTTCCCCTGTCTGTTACTAATGTCCACTACAATAATTAGCAGTTTCCCATACGCGGTAGATACCGCACCCCCCTCGTCGGAGGGTCTGCCATACAGGGGCTGTACCCGGCTAGCTATAGACACGCGAATAATAATAATAATAATAATAATAATAATAATAATAATAATAATAATCCTGAGTTTTTCATCTGAAGGCTCCAACAAACGTGAAAATAAATGAAAATATTGCTACCTGAGCAGCAGCTTGATAAGCGACCCTACAATAAGATTCTGAAGAGACAGCTTGCATGACAAAGAAGTTGAAATGTTGAAAAGAAAAGACACTAATGAACCTTGCTACAAGTATCTGGAAGAAGTATAAAAAGTAAATAGCTGGACTGATTTTTGGTGTTCGCGAGATACTTCCAAAGTTATCTTTTTTTTTTTACGCTTTGATATATATTCATCCACCATTCAAGAAATAGCCCTAAGTTTGTTAAAGACTCTTTGTACGTTGTACTCCAACACCTGTACGGCAATCTTCCTGTGGATCAGTAGTAGAGTGTTCGACATCATGCAAGAGACGAGTCGGAGCGTCTCGGTGTACCCCGAAGAGTCAAAAACTCAGGCCAAAATCTAAAACCTTTCTAGCAACTTTCAACATAAATTCACTTACACAAACTGGCAAGCTGAAAACCCTCACCAAAGCTCTTCACGAAAATCAGATATCCATAGTGGCCCTACAGGAAACAAGGTACCCAGATGAAGAGATTTTTGAATCTGAAGGCTACCGATTTTTCAAAAGCAAAGCGCAAAGAGGAATCCTCAATGGAGCTGTGATGCTTGGAAACGCGTTTGCTGTTAGAACCAAGATCCTTAAATCGGTTGCAAATTTCGAACCTGTGAATGACAGATTGTCTATACTCACAATTAAATGCGCGAACAAAACCTACGCCCTAGTTAACGCACATGCTCCTACAAACGATAAGAACAAGTCTGATCCAGACGAAGTTGATAATTTCTAGGATCTACTGGATGAAAAATTGAACAAAATCCCCAAACACCATGTCAAGCTTCTTTTGGGTGACTTCAATGCCCAACTAGGTCGTGAGCAGAAGTACAAGAAAGTTATAGGAGACTAGCAAGATACCCGTGCTTCGCTACGGTATTATACTGAAATTTATAATTGAATGCTTATTGTTTTAGATATATAATCCGCCGAAATTCGCGATCTGACTCGTTTTCTGCGAGAATCCACCAAAATTCCCGATCTGACTCGTTTTCTATTAGATTACGGCACGTTTCCTCCAATTTTTCAATCTTCCTTTCCAGGAATCGATTTCGTACTTCCCGGCCTAGGCTCAGGTATTCCTCCCGGTCAGTTGCCATCTTTTCCTATAATCATTTTAATATGTATAAAATCCTTCAGAAGATCCGGCGTGGTGTCATATTGGGTGCTTTGGCGGCACTGAACCCGCGGCCGGACTGCATTCTTAGTCATTACCAGTCCAGGAGCCGTTTCCAGCGCGGTCCGGAACATTATTATTATTATTATTATTATTATTATTATTATTATTATTATTATTATTATTATTATTATTATTATTATGTGTTGCTGGAATAGCTGATGACAGGGAAAACCGGAGTATCCGGAGAAAAACCTGTCCCGCCTCCGTTCTTTCCAGCACGAATGTCACATGGAGTGACCGGGATTTTAACCACGGAACCCAGCTGTGAGAGGCTGGCGCGCTGCCGCCTGAGCAACGGAGGATACTTATAAGTACACTAGCAAGATACCCGTGCTTCGCTACGGTATTATACTGAAATTTATAATTGAATGCTTATTGTTTTAGATATATAATCCGCCGAAATTCGCGATCTGACTCGTTTTCTGCGAGAATCCACCAAAATTCCCGATCTGACTCGTTTTCTATTAGATTACGGCACGTTTCCTCCAATTTTTCAATCTTCCTTTCCAGGAATCGATTTCGTACTTCCCGGCCTAGGCTCAGGTATTCCTCCCGGTCAGTTGCCATCTTTTCCTATAATCATTTTAATATGTATAAAATCCTTCAGAAGATCCGGCGTGGTGTCATATTGGGTGCTTTGGCGGCACTGAACCCGCGGCCGGACTGCATTCTTAGTCATTACCAGTCCAGGAGCCGTTTCCAGCGCGGTCCGGAACATTATTATTATTATTATTATTATTATTATTATTATTATTATTATTATTATTATTATTATTATTATTTATTATTATGTGTTGCTGGAATAGCTGATGACAGGGAAAACCGGAGTATCCGGAGAAAAACCTGTCCCGCCTCCGTTCTTTCCAGCACGAATGTCACATGGAGTGACCGGGATTTTAACCACGGAACCCAGCTGTGAGAGGCTGGCGCGCTGCCGCCTGAGCAACGGAGGATACTTATAAGTACATTAAGAACAGTAAAATCAATAGGTCTCACCTCCTTCTACACCCCACCGCCGTTAAGTTTATTTACCGCCACCCCCCCCCAAAAAAAATAATTAAAAGAAGCCTTGTTTCTTTATGTTTAAAGGTGATTCCAAACACCAATGTTCACGTCTATTGCCTTCAGTTTTGAGATATAAGTGTCCCCATAAAAATAATTTACTTTTTTCACTTCATTTCACACTACTCCCACCCCCTCCCCCAAGTGAATATTCCCGCAAAAAATACTTGTTTCTTTGATAGTAAAAGATCTTCTAAATACCAATTATCACGACTCTAACTTCTTCAGTTTTTGATTTATGTGTCCTCATGAAAGGAATTCAACTCCTTTACACTCGCACCCTCCAAGATGGTTTCCTCACCAGAGAGCGTTTTTCTTTGTTTTTAAAGGAGATTGAAATACGAATTTTCACGTCTGTAACAACTTTAGTTTTTATTAGATGTATGCATTCTCATACAATTAAGTCAATTAAATTTTCCATTCTTTCACCCCCCCCCCTCTCATTGGATTTTTCGAGAATACGTCTTTCTTTACTTTTAAAGCAGATTGCAAATATCAAATTTCACGTCTGTAACATCTTCATTTTTAAGATATCAGTAGCCTAATTAAAAGAATTCAACACCATTTTCAGTCACTTTCACCCCCCCCTCCTTCCTGGTGGTATTTCCGAAAATTAAAAATACACGTTTCTTTATGTTTAATAGAGATAAAAATACCATTTTTCACTTCTGTAACATGTTAAGTTTTTTAGATATACTGTAAAAATTCTCATTTTAAAATTTCACCCCTTTTGGGTTCTCCTTAAGTGGAGTTTCCAAAAACAAATCACCTATGTTTCTTTACATTTACAGGAGATTCCAAACACCCACTTCTTACGTTTGTAACATTTTACGTTCCCAAGATAATCTTTCAAAAAATTCACCCCAATTTGTCACTTCTGTTTAACCGCCATTAATAGGATTTTCCAAAAACTAAAGAAAATACGTGTTTCTTTATTTTTAAAGGAGATCCCATATACAAATTTTCAGTTCTGTAATATCTTCCGTTTCTGAGATATATGTATCCTCATTAAAGGAATTCAACCCATTTTTTACCCTTTTACACCCCTCCTATTGGGATTTACAGGAAACAAAAAAATACGTGTTCCTTTATTTTTAGAGGAGATTCTAACTACCAATTTTTATATCTGTAAATTTTAAAGTTTTAAGATGTAGACACATTCATTTTAAAAAATTCACCCCCATTTTCACCCCTCAATATTTGGATTTTCCAAAAACGAAAAAATACGTGTTTCTTTACATTTAAAGTAGATCCCAAATACCAATTTTCAGGTCTGTAATATCTTCGGGTTCTGAAATATAAGTAGCCTCATTAAAGGCATTCAACCCATTATTCACCCTTTTACACCCTTCCTATTGGGATTTTCCGAAAACAAAAGAATACGTGTTTCTTTATTTTTAAAGGAGATTCTAAATACCAATTTTTACATCTATAAACTGTAACAGTTTTGAGATATAGATACACTCATTTTAAAAAACACCCCCTTTTAACCCCCCCATTAATTGGATTTTCCAAAAACAAAAAAATACGTGTTTCTTTATTTTAAAGGAGATCCCAAACACCAATTTTCAGGTCTGTAATATCTTCAGTTTCTGAAATATATGTAGCCTCATCAAAGGCTTTCGACCCCTTTTTCACCCCTTTTCACCCCTCCTATTGCGATTTTCCGAAAACAAAAAATACGTGTTTCTTTATGTTTAATGAAGATTCTAAATACCAATTTTTACATCTGCAAACTTTAAAAGTTTGGAGATATAGATTCACTCATTTTAAAAATTCACCCCATTTTCACCCTCCCATTAATTGGATTTTTCAAAAACAAAAAAATACGTGTTTCTTTATTTTTAAAAGAGATCAAAAGTACCAATTTTCAGGTCTGTAATATCTTCAGTTTCTGAGATATAAGTACTGGTATACTGATTAAGGGCATTCAACCCATTTTCCCCATTTTCACCCCTTTTCACCCCTCCTATTGGGATTTTCTGAAAACAAAAAAATACGTGTTTCCTTATTTTTAAAGAAGATTCTAAATACCAATTTTTACATCTGTAAACTTTTAAACACCCGAGATATAGACACACTCATTTTAAAATTTCACCCCTCTTTTCACCCCCTTAGCGAAGGAATATCGAAAAATCCTCTCTTAGCGAGCACCTACATCTTAATATGAATATATCCCCAAAATTTCATTTCGTTACGTCCAGTAGTTTTGGCTCTGCGATGATGAATCAGTCAGTCAGTCAGTCAGTCAGTCAGGACAAGTTATTTTATATATATAGATTAAGAACAGTAAAATCAATAGGTCTCACCTCCTTCTACACCCCACCGCCGTTAAGTTTATTTACCGCCACCCCCCCCCCCAAAAAAAAAATTAAAAGAAGCCTTGTTTCTTTATGTTTAAAGGTGATTCCAAACACCAATGTTCACGTCTATTGCCTTCAGTTTTGAGATATAAGTGTCCCCATAAAAATAATTTACTTTTTTCACTTCATTTCACACTACTCCCACCCCCTCCCCCAAGTGAATATTCCCGCAAAAAATACTTGTTTCTTTGATAGTAAAAGATCTTCTAAATACCAATTATCACGACTCTAACTTCTTCAGTTTTTGATTTATGTGTCCTCATGAAAGGAATTCAACTCCTTTACACTCGCACCCTCCAAGATGGTTTCCTCACCAGAGAGCGTTTTTCTTTGTTTTTAAAGGAGATTGAAATACGAATTTTCACGTCTGTAACAACTTTAGTTTTTATTAGATGTATGCATTCTCATACAATTAAGTCAATTAAATTTTCCATTCTTTCACCCCCCCCCCCCCCCTCTCATTGGATTTTTCGAGAATACGTCTTTCTTTACTTTTAAAGCAGATTGCAAATATCAAATTTCACGTCTGTAACATCTTCATTTTTAAGATATCAGTAGCCTAATTAAAAGAATTCAACACCATTTTCAGTCACTTTCACCCCCCCCTCCTTCCTGGTGGTATTTCCGAAAATTAAAAATACACGTTTCTTTATGTTTAATAGAGATAAAAATACCATTTTTCACTTCTGTAACATGTTAAGTTTTTTAGATATACTGTAAAAATTCTCATTTTAAAATTTCACCCCTTTTGGGTTCTCCTTAAGTGGAGTTTCCAAAAACAAATCACCTATGTTTCTTTACATTTACAGGAGATTCCAAACACCCACTTCTTACGTTTGTAACATTTTACGTTCCCAAGATAATCTTTCAAAAAATTCACCCCAATTTGTCACTTCTGTTTAACCGCCATTAATAGGATTTTCCAAAAACTAAAGAAAATACGTGTTTCTTTATTTTTAAAGGAGATCCCATATACAAATTTTCAGTTCTGTAATATCTTCCGTTTCTGAGATATATGTATCCTCATTAAAGGAATTCAACCCATTTTTTACCCTTTTACACCCCTCCTATTGGGATTTACAGGAAACAAAAAAATACGTGTTCCTTTATTTTTAGAGGAGATTCTAACTACCAATTTTTATATCTGTAAATTTTAAAGTTTTAAGATGTAGACACATTCATTTTAAAAAATTCACCCCCATTTTCACCCCTCAATATTTGGATTTTCCAAAAACGAAAAAATACGTGTTTCTTTACATTTAAAGTAGATCCCAAATACCAATTTTCAGGTCTGTAATATCTTCGGGTTCTGAAATATAAGTAGCCTCATTAAAGGCATTCAACCCATTATTCACCCTTTTACACCCTTCCTATTGGGATTTTCCGAAAACAAAAGAATACGTGTTTCTTTATTTTTAAAGGAGATTCTAAATACCAATTTTTACATCTATAAACTGTAACAGTTTTGAGATATAGATACACTCATTTTAAAAAACACCCCCTTTTAACCCCCCCATTAATTGGATTTTCCAAAAACAAAAAAATACGTGTTTCTTTATTTTAAAGGAGATCCCAAACACCAATTTTCAGGTCTGTAATATCTTCAGTTTCTGAAATATATGTAGCCTCATCAAAGGCTTTCGACCCCTTTTTCACCCCTTTTCACCCCTCCTATTGCGATTTTCCGAAAACAAAAAATACGTGTTTCTTTATGTTTAATGAAGATTCTAAATACCAATTTTTACATCTGCAAACTTTAAAAGTTTGGAGATATAGATTCACTCATTTTAAAAATTCACCCCATTTTCACCCTCCCATTAATTGGATTTTTCAAAAACAAAAAAATACGTGTTTCTTTATTTTTAAAAGAGATCAAAAGTACCAATTTTCAGGTCTGTAATATCTTCAGTTTCTGAGATATAAGTACTGGTATACTGATTAAGGGCATTCAACCCATTTTCCCCATTTTCACCCCTTTTCACCCCTCCTATTGGGATTTTCTGAAAACAAAAAAATACGTGTTTCCTTATTTTTAAAGAAGATTCTAAATACCAATTTTTACATCTGTAAACTTTTAAACACCCGAGATATAGACACACTCATTTTAAAATTTCACCCCTCTTTTCACCCCCTTAGCGAAGGAATATCGAAAAATCCTCTCTTAGCGAGCACCTACATCTTAATATGAATATATCCCCAAAATTTCATTTCGTTACGTCCAGTAGTTTTGGCTCTGCGATGATGAATCAGTCAGTCAGTCAGTCAGTCAGTCAGGACAAGTTATTTTATATATATAGATTAAGAACAGTAAAATCAATAGGTCTCACCTCCTTCTACACCCCACCGCCGTTAAGTTTATTTACCGCCACCCCCCCCCCCAAAAAAAATAATTAAAAGAAGCCTTGTTTCTTTATGTTTAAAGGTGATTCCAAACACCAATGTTCACGTCTATTGCCTTCAGTTTTGAGATATAAGTGTCCCCATAAAAATAATTTACTTTTTTCACTTCATTTCACACTACTCCCACCCCCTCCCCCAAGTGAATATTCCCGCAAAAAATACTTGTTTCTTTGATAGTAAAAGATCTTCTAAATACCAATTATCACGACTCTAACTTCTTCAGTTTTTGATTTATGTGTCCTCATGAAAGGAATTCAACTCCTTTACACTCGCACCCTCCAAGATGGTTTCCTCACCAGAGAGCGTTTTTCTTTGTTTTTAAAGGAGATTGAAATACGAATTTTCACGTCTGTAACAACTTTAGTTTTTATTAGATGTATGCATTCTCATACAATTAAGTCAATTAAATTTTCCATTCTTTCACCCCCCCCCTCTCATTGGATTTTTCGAGAATACGTCTTTCTTTACTTTTAAAGCAGATTGCAAATATCAAATTTCACGTCTGTAACATCTTCATTTTTAAGATATCAGTAGCCTAATTAAAAGAATTCAACACCATTTTCAGTCACTTTCACCCCCCCCTCCTTCCTGGTGGTATTTCCGAAAATTAAAAATACACGTTTCTTTATGTTTAATAGAGATAAAAATACCATTTTTCACTTCTGTAACATGTTAAGTTTTTTAGATATACTGTAAAAATTCTCATTTTAAAATTTCACCCCTTTTGGGTTCTCCTTAAGTGGAGTTTCCAAAAACAAATCACCTATGTTTCTTTACATTTACAGGAGATTCCAAACACCCACTTCTTACGTTTGTAACATTTTACGTTCCCAAGATAATCTTTCAAAAAATTCACCCCAATTTGTCACTTCTGTTTAACCGCCATTAATAGGATTTTCCAAAAACTAAAGAAAATACGTGTTTCTTTATTTTTAAAGGAGATCCCATATACAAATTTTCAGTTCTGTAATATCTTCCGTTTCTGAGATATATGTATCCTCATTAAAGGAATTCAACCCATTTTTTACCCTTTTACACCCCTCCTATTGGGATTTACAGGAAACAAAAAAATACGTGTTCCTTTATTTTTAGAGGAGATTCTAACTACCAATTTTTATATCTGTAAATTTTAAAGTTTTAAGATGTAGACACATTCATTTTAAAAAATTCACCCCCATTTTCACCCCTCAATATTTGGATTTTCCAAAAACGAAAAAATACGTGTTTCTTTACATTTAAAGTAGATCCCAAATACCAATTTTCAGGTCTGTAATATCTTCGGGTTCTGAAATATAAGTAGCCTCATTAAAGGCATTCAACCCATTATTCACCCTTTTACACCCTTCCTATTGGGATTTTCCGAAAACAAAAGAATACGTGTTTCTTTATTTTTAAAGGAGATTCTAAATACCAATTTTTACATCTATAAACTGTAACAGTTTTGAGATATAGATACACTCATTTTAAAAAACACCCCCTTTTAACCCCCCCATTAATTGGATTTTCCAAAAACAAAAAAATACGTGTTTCTTTATTTTAAAGGAGATCCCAAACACCAATTTTCAGGTCTGTAATATCTTCAGTTTCTGAAATATATGTAGCCTCATCAAAGGCTTTCGACCCCTTTTTCACCCCTTTTCACCCCTCCTATTGCGATTTTCCGAAAACAAAAAATACGTGTTTCTTTATGTTTAATGAAGATTCTAAATACCAATTTTTACATCTGCAAACTTTAAAAGTTTGGAGATATAGATTCACTCATTTTAAAAATTCACCCCATTTTCACCCTCCCATTAATTGGATTTTTCAAAAACAAAAAAATACGTGTTTCTTTATTTTTAAAAGAGATCAAAAGTACCAATTTTCAGGTCTGTAATATCTTCAGTTTCTGAGATATAAGTACTGGTATACTGATTAAGGGCATTCAACCCATTTTCCCCATTTTCACCCCTTTTCACCCCTCCTATTGGGATTTTCTGAAAACAAAAAAAATACGTGTTTCCTTATTTTTAAAGAAGATTCTAAATACCAATTTTTACATCTGTAAACTTTTAAACACCCGAGATATAGACACACTCATTTTAAAATTTCACCCCTCTTTTCACCCCCTTAGCGAAGGAATATCGAAAAATCCTCTCTTAGCGAGCACCTACATCTTAATATGAATATATCCCCAAAATTTCATTTCGTTACGTCCAGTAGTTTTGGCTCTGCGATGATGAATCAGTCAGTCAGTCAGTCAGTCAGTCAGGACAAGTTATTTTATATATATAGACTAGCAAGATACCCGTGCTTCGCTACGGTAATATACTGAAATTTATAATTGAATGCTAATTGTTTTAGATATATAATCCGCCGAAATTCGCGATCTGACTCGTTTTCTGCGAGAATCCGCCAAAATTCGCGATCAGACTCGTTTTCTAATAGATTACGGTATGTTTCCTCACATTTTTCAATCTTTCTTTCCAGCAATCGATTTCGTACTTCCCTGGCTAGTCCAGATATTCCACCCCGTCAGTTGGGTCCCTAAATCTTTGCCATCTTTTCCTATAAGCGTTTTTAATATGGACCAAATCCTTCAGGAGATCCGGCGTGGTGTCGTCTTAGGTGCCTTGGCGGTACTGAACCCGCGGCCGGACTGCATTCTTAGTCATTACCCGTCCAGAACCCGTTTCCAGGGGGGTCCGCACATTTGACAACGGTCCAGAACATTATTATTATTATTATTATTATTATTATTATTATTATTATTATTATTATTATTATTATTATTATTATTATTATTATTCAAAGATGTTCTGAACCCCACAGCAAGGTGCAAGACCGCTACTTGGCGGTAAATTACTTCTGCTGCCAGTGTCATTGTTACAATGTGACCAGCACCATCGTCGCGCGTAGGCAAGTGTGCGGGATTTCTGGCGATACCAATGACATACTTCCGTGCATTGTTGACCTTATTATAGAGGTGAACAATTTGACGGTCCATCTCATTCCTATCGTTTATTTCAAATGTGTTTAAATTTTTATTTACATGCCAGGGGAATCTACTGTAATCTAAGAACGTTCTCCGAAGGAAAAGATGGCTGTTGAAAACGAACCCAGGAAAGATTAAAAATGATCGGTTTATGATCAGAATAAGTACATCGAAACTATATAGCCTGTTTCCAGTCATTCGACAGGGTCAGGAATGGAATGAATAAAGCCCCATCTAGCGGCGACAATAGGAATTGTGCCAGCTGCCGAAGCACACCTCTGGGGCAATGATCGTTGAATGACAAATGAAATGAAATATTGGACAGTGTTGCCGGAATGAATGATGACCGAGAAAATCGAAGTATCCGGAGAAAAACCTGTCCCGCCTTCGTTTTGTCCAGCACGAATGTCACATGGAGTGACCGGGATTTGAACCACGGAACCCAGCTGCGAGAGGCCGGCGCGCTGCCGCCTGAGCAACGGAGGCTCCTTAAGTACATTATGAACAGTAAAATCAATTGATCTCACCTCCTTTTACACCGCAACCGCGTTAAGTTTATTTACACCCCCCCCCCCAAAAAAAATAGAAGACGTGTTTCTTTATGTTTAAAGGATATTCCAAACACCAATGTTCACATCTGTTACATTCAGTTTTGAGATATAAGTATCCCCATAAAAATAATTCACTTTATTTTCACTTCCTTTCACACTCCCCTCCCCCCCACACCCCGTAAGTGAATTTTCCGGCAAAATATACTTGTTTCCTTAATAGTGAAGGATCTTATAAATAGTAATTATCACGACTCTAACTTCTTCAGTTTTTGATTTATGTGTCTTCATGAAAGGAATTCAACTCCTTTTCACTCCCGCCCCCCAAACGCGTTTTTCTTTGTTTAAGGACATTCAAATACCAATTTTCACGTCCGTAACAACTTTAGTTTCTATTAGATGTATGTATTCTCATACAATTAATTCAATTAATTTTTCAATTCTTTCACCACCCCCCCCCCCCTTCATTGGATTTTCCGAGAATACGTGTTTCTTTACTTTTAATGCAGATTCCAAATGTCTAATTTCACGTCTGTAATATCTTCATTTTTGAGATATCAGTAGCCTAATTAAAAGAATTCAACACCATTTTCAGTCACTTTTACCCCCCCCCCATTCCACCCAAGTGGTATTTCCGAAAGCTGAAAATACACGTTTCTTTATTTTTAATAGAGATAAAAAATACCATTTTTCACTTCTGTAACATGTTAAGTTTTTGAGATATACTGTAGAAATTCGCTTTTAAAAATTTCACCCCTTTTTATTTCCCCTTAAGTGGAGTTCCCAAAAACAAATCACCTATCTTTCTTTACATTTACAGGAGATTCCAAATACCCACTTTTTACGTCTGTAACATTTTACGTTTCTCAGATATTCTGTAGATATAGTCTTTCAAAAAATTCACCCCAGTTTGTCACTCCTGTTTAACCGCCATTAATTGGATTTTCCAAAAACAAAAAAATACGTGTTTCCTTATTTTTAAATGAGCTCCCATATACAAATTTTCAGGTCTGTAATATTTTCAGTTTCTGAGATATATGTATCCTCATTAAAGGCATTCATCCCATTATTCACCCATTTACACCCCTCCTATTGGGATTTAAAGAAAGCAAAAAAATACGTGTTCTTGTATTTTTAAAGAAGATTCTAAATACCATTTTTTTACACCTGTAAACTTTTAAAGTTTTAAGATGTAGACACACTCATTTTAAACATTCACCCCCCTTTTCACCCTCCATTATTTGGATTTTCCAAAATCAAAAAATACCTGTTTCTTTATTTTTAAAGTAAATCCCAAATACCAATTTTCAGGTCTGTAATATCTTCAGGTTCTGAAATATAAGTAGCCTCATTAAAGGCATTCAACCGCTTTTTCACCCTTTTCCACCCTTCAAATTGGGATTTTCCGAAAACAAAAAAAATACGTGTTTCTTTATTTTTAAAGGAGATTCTAAATGCCAATTTTTACATCTTTAAACTTTAAAAGTTTTGAGATATAGATAGACTCATTTTAAAAATTCACCCCTTTTCACACCCCCATTAATTCGATTTTCCAAAAACAAAAAATATGTATTTCTTAATTTTTAAAGGAGATCCTAAACACCAATTTTCAGGTCTGTAATATCTTCAGTTTCTGAGATATAAGTATCCTCATTAAAGTCATTCAACCACGTTTTCACCCCTCCTATTGGGATTTTCCGAAAACCAAAAAATATGTGTTTCTTTGTTTTTAATGAAGATTCTAAGTACCAATTTTTACATGTGTGAACTTTAAAAGTTTTGAGATATAGATGCACCCATTTTAAAAATTCACCCCCTTTTCACCCTCCCATTAATTGGATTTCCCCAAAACAAAAAAATACGTGTTTCGCTATTTTTAAAAGAGATCAAAAGTACCAATTTTCATGTCTGTAATATCTTCAATTTCTGAGATATAAGTACCGGTATCCCGATTAAAGGTATTCAACCCCTTTTTCACCCTTTTTCGCCCCTCCTATTGGGATTGTCTCACAACAAAAAAATACGTGTTTCCTTATTTTTAAAGAAGATACTAAATACCAATTTTCACATCTGTAAACTTTTAAAGTTTTGAGATATAGACACACTCATTTTAAAATTTCACCCCCCTTTTCACCCCCTTAGCGACGGAATATCCAAAAATCCTCTCTTAGCGAGCACCTACATCTTAATATGAATATATCTCCAAAATTTCATTTCTTTATGTCCAGTAGTTTTGGCTCGGCGATGATGAATCAGTCAGTCAGTCAGTCAGTCAGTCAGGACAAGCTACTTTATATATATAGACTAGCAAGGTACCCGTGCTTCGCTACGGTATTATACTGAAATTTATAATTGAATGCTTATTGTTTTAGATATATAATCCGCCGAAATTCGCGATCTGACACGTTTTCAGCGAGAATCCACCAAAATTCCCGATCTGACTCGTTTTCTATTAGATTACAGCACGTTTCCTCCCATTTTTCAATCTTCCTTTCCAGCAATCGATTTCGTACTTCCCAGGCTAGGCTCAGGTATTCTTCCCGGTCAGTTGGGTCCGTAAATCTTTGCCATACCGTATTTTCCTATAATCATCTTTAATCTGGATAAAATCCTTCAGGAGATCCGGCGTGGTGTCATATTGGGTTGCCTTGGCGGCACTGAACCCGCGGCCGGACTGCATTCTTAGTCATTACCCGTCCAGGAGCCGTTTCCAGCGCGGTCCGCATATTTGACGACGGTCCGGAACATTATTATTATTATTATTATTATTATTATTATTATTATTATTATTATTAATGATATTCTTATTCTTCTTATTATTATTATTACTATTATGTGTTGCTGGGATGAATGATGACAGGGAAAACCGGAGTATCCGGAGAAAAACCTGTCCCGCCTCCGTTTTGTCCAGCACGAATGTCACATGGAGTGACCGGGATTTGAACCACGGAACCCAGCTGTGAGTGGCCGGCGCGCTGCCGCCTGAGCAACGGAGGATCCTTATAAGTACATTAAGAACAGTAAAATCAATTGGTCTCACCTCCTTCTACACCCCACCGCCGTTAAGTTTATTTACCGGCACCCCCCGCCCAAAAAAAAAAAATTAAAAGAAGGCTTGTTTTTTATGTTTAAAGAAGATTTCAAACACAAATGTTCACGTCTATTACCTTCAGTTTTGAGATATAAGTATCCCCATAAATATAATTTACTTTTGTCACTTAATTTCAAACTACTCCCCCTCCCCCCCTAAGTGAATCTTCCCGCAAAAAATACTTGTTTCTTTAATAGTGGAGGATCTTCTAAATACCAATTATCACGGCTCTAACTTCTTCACTTTTAGATTTATGTGTCCTCATGAAAGGAATTCAACTCCTTTACACTCCCGCCCCCCAAGATTCCCCCACCCCCCCAAAACGCGTTTTTCTTTGTTTTTAAAGGAGATCCAAATACGAATTTTCACGTCTGTAACAACTTTAGTTTTTATTAGATGTATATATTCTCATACAATTAAAGTCAATTAATTTTTCAATTCTTTCACATCCCTCCCCCCGCTTCATTGGATTTTCCGAGAATACGTGTTTCTTTATTTTTAAAGCAGATTGCAAATATCAAATTTCACGTCTGTAACATCTTCATTTTTAAGATATCAGTAGCCTAATTAAAAGAATTCAACACCATTTTCAGTCACTTTCACCCCCCCCCTCCACCCAAGTGGTATTTCCGAAAATTAAAAATACACGTTTCTTTATGTTTAATAGAGATAAAAATGCCAGTTTTCACTTCTGTAACATGTTAAGTTTTTTTTAGATATACTGTAAAAATTCTCATTTTAAAATTTCACACCTTTTGGGTTCCCCTTAAGTGGAGTTTCCAAAAACAAATCACCTATGTTTCTTTACATTTGCAGGAGATTCCAAACACCCACTTTTTACGTCTGTAACACTTTACGTTTCCAAGATAATCTTTCAAAAAATTCACCCCAATTTGTCACTTCTGTTTAACCGCCATTAATAAGATTTTCCAAAAACTAAAAAAATACGTGTTTCTTTATTTTTAAAGGAGATCCCATATACAAATTTTCAGTTCTGTAATATCTTCCGTTTCTGAGATATATGTATCCTCATTAAAGGCATTCAACCAATTTTTTACCCTTTTACACCCCTCCTATTGGGATTTACAGGAAACAAAAAAATACGTGTTCCTTTATTTTTAGAGGAGATTCTAACTACCAATTTTTACATCTGTAAATTTTAAAGTTTTAAGATGTAGACACATTCATTTTAAAAAATTCACCCCCCTTTTCACCCCTCAATATTTGGATTTTCCAAAAACGAAAAAATACGTGTTTCTTTACATTTAAAGTAGATCCCAAATACCAATTTTCAGGTCTGTAATATCTCCAGGTTCTGAAATATAAGTAGCCTCATTAAAGGCATTCAACCCATTATTCACCCTTTTACACCCTTCCTATTGGGATTTTCCGAAAACAAAAGAATACGTGTTTCTTTATTTTTAAAGGAGATTCTAAATACCAATTTTTACATCTATAAACTGTAACAGTTTTGAGATAAAGATACACTCATTTTAAAAAATCACCCCCTTTGCACCCCCCATTAATTGGATTTTCCAAAAACAAAAAATACGTGTTTCTTTATTTTTAAAGGAGATCCCAAACACCAATTTTCAGGTCTGTAATATCTTCAGTTTCTGAAATATATGTAGCCTCATCAAAGGCATTCAACCCTTTTTTCACCCCTTTTCACCCCTCCTATTGCGATTTTCCGAAAACAAAAAAATACGTGTTTCTTTATGTTTAATGAAGATTCTAAATACCAATTTTTACATCTTCAAACTTTAAAAGTTTGGAGATATAGATTCACTCATTTTAAAAATTCACCCCCTTTTCACCCTCCCATTAATTGGATTATCCAAAAACAAAAAAATACGTGTTTCTTTATTTTTAAAAGAGATCAAAAGTACCAATTTTCAGGTCTGTAATATCTTTAGTTTCTGAGATATAAGTACTGGTATACTGATTAAGGGCATTCAACCCATTTTTCCCATTTTCACCCCTTTTCACCCCTCCTATTAGGATTATCTGAAAACAAAAAAATACGTGTTTCCTTATTTTTAAAGAAGATTCTAAATACCAATTTTTACATCTGTAAACTTTTAAACTTTCGAGATATAGACACACTCATTTTAAAATTTCACCCCTCTTTTCACCCCCTTAGCGAAGGAATATCCAAAAATCCTCTCTTAGCGAGCACCTACATCTTAATATGAACATATCCCCAAAATTTCATTTCGTTACGTCCAGTAGTTTTGGCTCGGCGATGATGAATCAGTCAGTCAGGATTACCCTGCTCACAAAAGAACCAATCCCAACGGCAAAAGACTGGTGACCATTTGCGAAAATCACAACCTGCAGGTCATGTCGACCCACTTTCGCCATCTACCCAGAAAGCAAATGACTTGGCGTTCTCCCGTCCAAGCTCTCGGAGAGTTCCAAATAGATCATGTTGCGATCTCCAGGAGAAACAGCCCTGAGATTATGAATGTCAAGGTAAAGAAAGGCATCAATGTGGCCTCAGATCATTATATGTCTCTTATCAAATTCAAACCAATTCCCGCAAACACAAGGAAGACAACCAAACAGATCACACGCTTCGACAATGATAAACTTCGGCAAAGGGTCGAGGAGTTCCAGGAGAAGGCTAGACCAAATGACTGTGACTTTAACAACGCCAAAAGTCTCCTTGTTGAGGCCGCCAAAGACTTTGCAGAAATCAAGAGAAGCAAAAAGCATGCGTGGTGGAATAGTACCTGCGAATCAGTCCTCCAAGAAAGACTCAATGCGTGGAAACAGTACAACTCTACGAAATCAGAAAATGATTGGGAAACCTACAAAACCCAACGTGCCCAAGCAGCTAGGGTGTTCAGAACTGAGAAACGTAAATACGAAAAATCTCTCATTGAAAAGATAGAACAAAACTTTAGGAAGAATGAAAGCAGAGAGTACTACAGAGCCTTCAAACTCAAACTCACTGGCTATAAACCACCATCTCTATGCTTTGAGCGAACGGACGGCACACTGGCGACGTCAAATGAAGAAAATTGCAGCATTCTGGCAGATTACTTCAAGAATTTACTAAACGGCAAAGCGCCATTGAGACCAAGGAACCCTTACTCAGGTACCCAGATTCCAGACCACCCGACAGAGATGAAATCAAGTGCCACATTGTCCGTCTCAAAAATAACAAAGCGCCGGGGGAAGACTCAGTAGTAGCAGAACTATGGAAATATGCCCCAGAAGAATCACTTGATATCTTGCAAAAGCAAATACAAGAAATTTGGAACAAGGAGACCCTACCCGAAGATTGGAAAATAGCTTTGATCCATCCATTACACAAAAAAGGCAGCATGGAGAACATCAACAACTACAGAGGAATATCTTTGCTACCCGTGACTTACAAAATTCTATCACTTGCCATCCTGGAGCGTTTGGAAGCACAAGTCGAACATCAAATAGGTGAATACCAAGGAGGGTCAGAAAAGGTCGCTCAACAGCTGAACAGATCCAAAATCTCAAAACGATCATCAGATATTGTACACTAAGGTCCAAGCAGTATGTGTCTGTCTTTGTGGATTTTAAGAAAGCGTACGACTCCATTGACCGGGAAGTCCTGCTAAACATCTTAAATGAATTTGGAGTTGATTTGAAACTGCTGGCATTAATTAGAGCCACCCTGACCGATACAAAATCCAAGGTGAAGTTCCACGGATGTCTCTCGCATTCCTTTGACATCAAAACAGGAGTCCGACAAGGTGATGGGCTATCACCGATACTCTTCAACTGTGTTCTTGAAAAGATCATCAGAACCTGGCGGGTGAGATTACAGGAAACCAACTACAGTCCATTGAGAATACTAACGAAATCCAAGGGGATCGCAACAGACTGCTTAGCATTTGCCGATGATATTGCTGTTCTCTCAACCGACATAGAAACCGCTAGAGCTCAAGTTGAAATTTTAAAGGAAATTGCCGAACAAACTGGTTTGCAGATATCGTTTGAGAAAACAGAAGTAATGACTAACATCAAAGAGGCTCCACCAAAACTCCATACAAAATACGGGGACATCACCCGAGTAGACAAATTCAAATACCTGGGTGAGATCATCATGAAAAATGGACTGGACGAAGAAGCACTTCAGGAGCGAGTACGCAAACTGGAAATAGCCTACCAAACATCCCGCACAATCTACAACAAAAAATGCCTTTCCCAAAACACCAAGATACGTCACTATGAAACTGTTCTGAAGCCAGTAGTTCTATATGCAGCCGAAACCCTGTCTCTAAATGCCAACAAAGGACTCCTTGAAGAACTGGAGAAAAGAGAACGCAAAATTTTGAGAGGAATCTTGGGATCGAAGTACAGAAATGGAATCCATCAAAAGAGATCCAACAAGGAAGTCTACAGCAAAATAGAGAAAATTACCGACACAATCAGAAATAAACGGGCACGATTTTACGGTCATCGGAAAAGAATGGACGGAAGAAAGTTATCTAAAGAAATCTTTCACTTTTTGATTCAAACTCCAAAACCACAATTCCCTGGTTTAGAAATACCAAAGAAGACCTGCAAGTGCTACATATCTCAGCTGAAGACGCCCTTAACAGAGATCTCTTCCGCAAGAAAATATTGACGAACGGACTAAACCGAGACGAGCAACCGAAGAGAAGACACGGTGCCCCTTGGACAGAGGAGCGTAAGCAGCCCCACTCACAAAGAATGAGGGAAATTTGGGCTCTAAAGAAGGCCAAGTTCAGTGTCAAATGCAACAAGACTTAACGTGGTCCTTGATGGCCCCAGCGAATTATATAAATAATGTTATTGGTTTTGAATCCCACTAATTACTTTTACGGTTTTCTGAGACGCTGAGGTGTCGGAATATTAATCCGCAGGAGTTCTTTTACATAACGTTAAATCTACCGACACGAGACTGGCATATTTGAGTACCTTCGAACTGAGGCGGTATCGAACCCGCCAACTTAGCTCAGAAGCGCTTTTACCGTCCGAGCCCTCAGCCCAGCAAAGCCTTTTTCTGTCGGTGATGTCTGATGGTAATAGGAGCATGGAGAACCATGGTTATTTCAGTGAAATGACTTCGGCTGCTGAT
This sequence comes from Anabrus simplex, assembly GCF_040414725.1. Lineage (NCBI taxonomy): Eukaryota > Metazoa > Arthropoda > Insecta > Orthoptera > Tettigoniidae > Anabrus > Anabrus simplex. The sequence goes on along the minus strand of NC_090266.1, from coordinate 522,606,529 downwards.
ACGGTCACTACAGTGTGTTCCACACAGAGCCATTGTTTTGAAACTTCTTGTATGTCTCTACAATACGGCCTCCTTCTAATCCGACTCATTAAGGAATTCTCTATGACAGGACTCGGAAGTCAAATATAAGTGGTTGAATCTCGGACAACAATGACTTCCGGTGGCTGTCTTAGGCCAAGTCTGATTTTCTCTACAGTCACTCCAGCAGCTATCTAGGTATTTAAAAATGCATCCTTGTTCTATGTAATTACAGCAAAACGCACTACTACTGAGAGTACAATAACACATAATTTCTGATGGATTTCACAGCACACGAGTATGATGAATATGATCACCCACAAAATGATTTCATAGGAAACAAAACGGCTTATTAATTTAAGCCCTTGCCAATATTATTCGACATATAAGACGACAATATTCCGACTGATTATTTTTTTGAAGTGTGAAGTTACTGGTTTTAATTCCTATTAACGACTTTTGTGGTCTCCAGACACACCGAGCTGCCCAAATTTTGTCCCGCAAGGATTTCTTTTGTGTGCAGGTAAATCTACCGACACGAGGCGTTACAACACCTTGAAACACCACCGGACTGAGCCGGGTTCGAACCTGTCAACTTGGCTCAGGAAGCCAGGCTGTACGATTCGAGTGGTTCAGTGGCCTGGCATTGTTTGAAGGATTGGAATAAACTGATGTTTATAAGCTCAGATTAGTTAGAGAAGTGGTAGTCTAAGTTTATGTTAGTTTCTTGCTTGACGGATTGAAGAGTAACTCCATGCAGTAAGTTGTGAGAAGCACAGGCTATCCAGATTAAACTATGGTCGTCTGTTTCCTCTCTTCCAAGCAGAACAACTGACAGGCCTGCCCATGACATCACTCCCTTCTCTGCATCATCGGTACTCATAATTAACGTCCTTCACTGTTGCTCTACAGGAGCACCGGTACAGAGCTGTGTATTTCGGAATAGATGTTATATGTATCTTCATTGTCCGGCTCCATGGCTAAATGATTAGCGTGCTGGCCTTTGGTCCAGAGGGTACCGGGTTCAATTCCCGGCAGGGTCGGAGATTTTAACCTTAAGTGGTTAATTCCCTTGGCTCGGTTACTGGGTCTTTATGCTGTCCCCAACATCCCTGCAACTCACACACTACTCATAACACTCTCCTCCACCACAATAACACGCAGTTACCTACACATGGCATCCGGCTAGAAATAGACACACGAAATTATTATATCTTCATTCTCTCATTTCTAAGTAAATTTGGTCTTGTATTTTTTAAACGAAGCGAGTTTGGCCGTGCGGTTAAGGTCGCGTAGCTGTGAGCTTGCATTCGGGAGACCGTTGGTAGCCCTGAAAATGGTTTTCTGTGGTTTCTCATTTTCACATCAGGCAAATGCTGGTACATTACCTTAATTAAGGCCACAGCCGCTACGTTCCCGTTCATCCTTGTGTCGCCCAAAAACCTTCGATGTGTTAGTGCGATGTTAAACCACTAGCAAAAAGTATTATTTTAAAAGAGAACCACTACTGTTGCTTGTACTGAATAGTGAGGTATTCTCTTTTAATTTATATGTTACTGAGAAATGCCCCTGTGTACCGGTCGACGCGTGATACGAATTTAGGTTCTGCCATGGAGGAACTAACTTGTGGTATGATGACAGAACCGCCTAACAAGGGCAGGTAGAAAGAGCAGTAGTTCCGAATTCAGCTCTCCATCATCCTAGAAGTATTTCCTTGTGGTTTCCCACCTCAGTTCAGTCTGTGCCGCGATTGTACCTGACATACAGACGCCCGCTTTCTTATCAATCTTGGTCGTAATTGTCCACACACACACACACACACACACACACACACACACACACACACACACACACACACACACACACGCACACACACAGCTGCGCAGACCCCAAACATATGTCATGTTTATTTATTTATTACCGAGCTCGATAGCTGCAGTTGCTCAAGTGCGGACAGTATCCAGTATTCGGGAGATAGTAGGTTCGAACCCCACTGTCGGTAGCCCTGAAAATGGTTTTGCGTGGTTTCCCATTTTCACACCAGGCAAATGCTGGGGCTGTACCTTAATTAAGGCCACGGGCGCTTCCTTCCCACTCCTAGCCCTTCCTTGTCCCATCGTCGCCATAAGACGGTCGGTGCGACGTAAAGCAACTAGCAAAAAAAGTTTATTTATTTATTTATGTATGTATTTATTTATTTATTTACTCGATTAATGCTCCTATGCACCATCTTCGGACTGAGTGAGCAATCGTTCCTCACCACACTAATTGGCAATGTATTGGAACACGTGCCCAATTAAATTCATCATGCTACTAAATGAAACCAAACCAAACCCCATAGCGCAACAGCCCCGAAAGGCCATGGCCTACCAAGTGACTGCTGCTCAGCCCGAAGGCGTGCAGATTACAAGGCGTCGTGTGATCGGTACGACGAATCCTCTCGGCCGTTATTCTTTACTTTCTAGGCCGGAACCGCCATCTCACCGTCATATGGCTCCTGATTTTAATTAATCACTTAGGCTGAGTGGACCTCGAACCAGCTCAGATCCAGGTAAAAAGCTTTGACCTGCCCGGGAATCAAACCCGGAGCCTTCGGGTAAGATGCAGGCACGATACCCCTACACCATGGGGCCGGTTTCACCATGTTACTAGCGCCGCAAAATTTGTTTAATCGCCAAGGCGGTGGCAAACTAGGATCATGGTTGGGATAGGGATATGAATGAGCTAGACAGCGAAGTACGAGGGAAGCGGTTAGGGTCAGTCACTCTTTTTCCGAGCCTTCGACGTTTGTCGCATTCCCAATGTCCTTTAAACGTGCAGAGCTGAACTGGTCAGTAATGCAATTGAAACACAATTTTTTTCTTTTTTACGGGGCCCATAGCAAAGATATGATGTCTTTATATCACTGTGTACTTTGTTACTTCATGTTTCTTCATTTCATGCACCCGTACCAATAATAATGACAGAAATGTTCTGATAATTTTTCATATAATCAGTGTACGATACATAGCTGTACATGCATAGAAGCAAAGCATCTCAGCTCAAGTTGAATCCAAGGGAATCAACCTTGAACAAAGTTAGTCTAACCTGTCAGACAGCAGGCAACAAATAACGTAAGATCCTCACCTGTCATTAATTCTTTGCCTACACATATCCACTGCAGGCCTTGGGCGGCCGGAGCTGGAAAGGAAGAGTGGGGAAACTAGCAGAGGGGGGAGTCAGGTTGCCATTGCGAAACCCAAACGCCTGGAGCCATCCGGTGAGGACAGCTTGCTTTTACTGCAGAAGGCAGAGTTACTGGTTGCTGACTGGAATCGAACTACTGTCCTATCTTCAACAAGAATAGCACCCTTTAATGCTATTTCCTTCGTATAAAAATCTTTCGTAAGGTTTTAAATGTTCTTGAATAGTGACAAATCAGCGAGTCGCGGTTTACTTGCCAGTGTGTTCAATTGTTACATCACTGCTATTACGATGGCCGTGTTTGGAATTTTGTGTATCTGCAGCCCGCTTAAAAGAAAGCACAGAATTTTAAGTTAAGATTCAATACCGTGTTAGGTTATTTTACAAGTGGCATGGTATCGTGGCCGCCTCTGTGGTGTAGTGGTTAGTGTCATGGGCGTAGCATAGGGGTTTACTAGAGGTTAGAAACCCCCTTCCGCCGCATGGAAATTGTACAAAAAGGAAATAAACAGAAGCTGACAATAAACTAAATAAACATTCAGAGACATAATTGTAGAACAAACAGATCTGTTGAATCTATTTCCTAAGGAGCCTCGAAAGTTAGATTTTATATTGTAAACTGAGCATGCCATTTGCTGTAAAACTGTTGACTTAGATCGTGCTAATCTTCTTCTGTTTTTAATGTAAGGTGTTGTAGTGTACTGCAATCTGAATAGTAACATAAATCACTTGTATCAGTCTTGCATGCGCGCACCACACACGCACAACCACCTTCATTCTGTTCGATCATCATTTTGTACCTACCCCCCCCCCCCCATCCCCACCATCGACCGATCCCGGCTATGCTACTGGTTAGTGTGATTAACTGCCACCCCTGGAAGCTCAGGTTCGATTCCCGGCTGTGCCAATAAGTTTGGAAAGTGGTACGAGGGCTGGAACGGCGTCCACTCAGCCTCGGGAGGTCAACTGAGTAGAGAGGGTTTCGATACCCACCTCAGCCATTATCGAAGAGGTTTTATGTGGTTTCCCACTTCTTCTCCAGTTAAATGCCGGGATGGTACCGAACTTAAAGCCAAGGCCGCTTCCTTCCCACTTCCTTGTCCATCCCTTCCAATCTTCCCATCCTCTCACAAGGCCCCTGTTCAGCATAGCAGGTGAGGCCGCCTGTGCGAGGTACTGGTCCACCTCCCCATTTTTATCCCCCGACCCGCAGTCTCACGCTCCAGGACACTGCCCTTGAGGCGGTAGAGGGGGGATCCCTTGCTGAGTATGAGGCAAAACCTAACATAGGAGGATAACCCGATTAAGAAAGAAAGAATAGACATGGTATCGTTAGTTATAATTCCATCTTAACGAAGTATGGTCAGTTTGTACAGATGTGAACTATTGAAATGAAATACTGCAATAACAGTAACAGTACACTTCCATTAGCCGGGGTCAGTAGCTCATACAGTAATAATAATTTCGTGTGGCTATTTCTAGCAGTGTGCAGCCCTTGTAAGGCAGACCCTCCGATGAGGGTGGGCGGCATCTGCCATGTGTAGGTAACTGCGTGTTATTGTGGTGGAAGATAGTGTTATGCCCCCGAGCCATTGGAATTAACCAATGACGGTTAAAATCCCCGACTCGGCCGGGAATCGAACCCGGGAACCTCTGAACCGAAGGCCAGTACGCTGACCATTCAGCCAACGAGTCGGACAGCTCAGGCAGTAGGGCTCTGGAGTTTTTAATCCAAGCTGGCGGGTACGATACTGGCTCAGCCCGGTGGTATTTGAAGATGCTCAAATCCGGCAGCCTATTTTCGGCAATTTACCCGCAAGTAAATGAACTCCTGCAGGAAAAACTTCCGGTAACTCGTCACCTCAGAAAATTGTGAAAAGTTGTTAGGGGAATGCAAAACATTAATTAATTCATTTTTAACTTATATCATGAGCTTCAAACATTTCGTGTAATATCGATCATAGTTGTAAGTTGAAGCGAAGTAAGCAAGGAAGCCTTGAGCTCAGTGTGATTGTGGATGTTGTGATTATTGGTCACCTACAGCTTTACGTTGAATCCTAAGAAAGACGTGAAGTTTATTTCGAAGATAGTTCATTGAAAGCTATTATCTGAAAAGTTCATTACCATTTGTTTTTTTTACAATTTGCTTTAGGTCGCACCGACATAGATAGGTCTTATGGCAACGACGGGATAGGAAAGGCCTAGGAGTGTGAAGGAAGCGGCCATAGCTTTAAGTGAGGTACAGCCCCTGCATTTGTCTGGTGTGAAAATGTGACACCATTGAAAACAACCTTCAGGGCTGACGACAGTGGGGTTCGAACCCACTATCTCCCGGATGCGAGCTCACAGCTGCGCGCCCCTAACCGCACGACAAACTCGCCCGGCAAAATCTTATTTTGGCCACCTTTTACACGTGAGAGGTTTTCAGCCAGCCTATGTATTGTACGTAACACCTGTTGCAGCAGCGTTCGAAGTGCGCCAATTAGGCCGATGCACCGGCCGAGCAAGTATTGCTATAACACGTCACTTATGTTGAGTTATGATTCTGGGAGAGCAAAACTACCTCCTACCTTCTCTAAGTCACAACATATACTCTCACCTTGTTCATTAATGATCACTGGAATGTCCTTCATGTTTCTGCCTTCAGTAGTCCTACATATCCTTCCATTTTCCCTAAAATTCATATGACCGCCTTATTATTATGTTTGTCATCACATTATCCTTAACTGACATGTTTGCTAAATTCAATTTCCTAGTAAGATCTCTCCTTGCTGCTTGTCGTTTAAAGGGGCCTAACATCGAAGGTCATCGGCCCAAGATCTCTCCTTACTTCCACAACCATTCCTAACTGTATGTCTTTCTAACCTGCACCTCCTTCTTAATCCTTTTATTTTTCTGCTATAATATAGTGGATCCTTACTATTCCTCACCACCTTTAAATGAACATACCTGTTTTCACACGCCTCAACAATTGCTTTAAACCCATCCCACAGGCTGTTTACATTTATATTTACAATTTTCCATTGATCATAAATTCATAATTACTTTTCATGCACGCGCTCTCACGACTTTCGTTACATTATGAAACATCTTTCTCAGAGAGCCGAAATGAATAGGTAAAAATGGTCTTCAGTGTCTGCGGAATCCGATTTAACATGTCTGGGACCAGCTGAAACAAGTGGTTTAAAGACACAGGAATCCACCTCTTACCCTCGGATGACCTTCGGAGGGCTGCTGTCAAAGAATGAGACAGGATAGAGCAGAATAGAGCCTCAACCGCCAGGTGGCCAGCGTAGGCTACCACGAATGATCAAAGCATGTCTCAACTCAAGGGGTTACTGGCATACTAGCACGCAGATGGTGATTTCTAGGTCTGATAGACTGATGTACTTTGTCAAACGTGTCGTGCTTTTCGTGTGTATTCTTCAAAGCAGTCATGTTATTCGTTACAGAGAGTGCGTGTTTCTCCCGCACTTCTTGTTGAGTCGTAAGCAACCTAATACCTCACCAATCCAGGTGATGACAAATTTTAGGTGTGTGCATAATTATGTTTGAAGTGAGCAAATTTCTTTCTTGAGAAAGGCCTTATTTGTTCGCGCTAGTCTGTATTTTATATCCTCCTTACTTCTGCCGTCGTTATTTACTGTACTGCTACCGAGCAAAGTGGCAGCGCGCTTTGGGTCATGTTGCTGTCAGCTTGCACTCGGGAGATAATGGATTCGAATCTCACTGTCGGCAGCCTTGAAGATGGTTTTCTGTGGTTTCCCCATTTTAACACCACGCAAATGCTGGGGCTGTACTTTAATTAAGACCACGGTTGCTCTTCCCACTCCTAACTCTTACCTATCCCATACGTAGCCTTCCAAGATGACTGCTGCCCAGCCAGATGGCCTGAAGTTCTAGAAGTGCCCAGTGATCAGCATGACGATATCCCCAGCCGTATTGCTTGACCTTCGCGACCGGGAACATTTCCTACATCACTTCAATTACTTCGACAGCATTCCATTACTTTAGTTTTGGATTTGGGCTACTTGCTTTCATCCCGCACTCCTCTAACTTATGCAGATCTTCTTTGGACTCAGATAAAATAATATTATCAGCATATCTCAGAGTTTAAATGTCCTCGCCTTAAACTGTGTCTTTGCCCATATTTCTCTTGGATTCCCTTTTCCGCATGTCCTATGTAAACATTGAAAAGTTGGGGTAATTAAAAAACTATAGCCCTACTTCACTCTTTTCTGGATAGTTTTGTTTATCACAACCCTCAAATCTTATCAGTGCATTTTCATTTTAGTATTTTTGAGTATATCAAAGAAATCTATGACGTTTGGTTAACATCTCGTGCACACTGTGCACGTTGTGTAGTCTGTCTGATAACATGCACAATTAGAGAGTCTGTAATGCTAAGTGTATTTATAATTTAACTGGGAAAGACGCAGTGGGAAAGGAGCAACCATGGCCTATTCGCCTGGAATTTAAGGGGGATAACTCTTCTAAGATGACCGGCTGTGAATTATTAACTCACTAATCTTATCAGCTGTGTTCTCTTTTTTTCTATTTGCTTTACGTCGCACCGACACAGATATGTCTTATGGCGACGATGGGAGAGGAAAGGGCTAGGACTGGGAAGGAAGCGGCCGTGGCCTTAATTAAGGTACAGCCCCAGCATTTGCCTGGTGTGAAGCTGTGTTCTCAAGGCCGTTCTTGAACCTCAGACCTGTCCTATATGTGATAAAGCTGGAAATCAAACTCAAGTCAAACGGGAGTAACGCTATTTTTCTAACACTTAAAACACAGTGGCAGCTGTTTAGAAGACACTTTAAACAACATTAGATATATTATGTTTCAGGTCCGGCTCATTGGCTGAATTCGGTTCAGAGGGCTCCGAGTCCGATTCCTGGCCGGACCGGTGATTTTTATCTGTGCATGTTTAATTCCTACGGCTTGGGGACTGGGGTGTTTATGTGGGTCCAAACACTTCCTCTTCATATTCATATAGCACATTACTGTACCAACCACCACAGAAACACATAATAGTTAACACATCCCTCCACATAGGATTGGCGACTGGAAGGGCCTCCGGCCTTAAAGCAGGTTCAGACTGATACAGTTCGCACTCGCGACTCCACCAGTGTGAAAAATGTGGTATAGGAAGAAGAAATATTATGTTTCGGACGGATAGCGCGTGAGCTGCTACGATATTTAATTTTTGCGTCGCTTGGTAGCGTTGATAGGCCACGGGCTGCTATAATAGTTCACTTTGATATCGCATGGTAGCGGTAATAGATCAGGGGTTGCTATACTAATCTATTTTCATAACGCCTTTTGTAGTTGCCAGGTCACCAACTGCTATAATAGTTCACTTTTATATCGCTTGGTAGCGTTAATAGGTCACTAATAATTCTTTCGTGTCGCTTATAAAGGTTAATAAGTCGCTGAGAACTATAATAGTTCATCTTTATGCCGCTTGGTAGCGTGTGAAGTAAATGACGGCTCCTAAAAAAGCTAAACAATGGGTACCAACTCGTGATGTTTCTCTATGCATCTCAAACACACAGGAGGATTTTTTAAATGTAATTTTTCCTTATATGCAAAAGAAAAACGATTTTATTAAGAAAATATCCCATGAGAAGAACGGATAATTCCGCTATTGATACATAACTTGCTTCGAACTGAGGTAAGTACTAAGTTTAATGAAATTATTTCTCTCCCGAAGTAACGATATCAGATGGCGTTTTTAATAATAATAATAATAATAATAATAATAATAATAATAATAATAATAATAATAATAATAATAATAACCTGTTTATATGGACAAGAAACATCTTTTTTTTGCTAGTTGCTTTACGTCGCACCGACACAGATAGGTCTTATGGCGACGATGGGACAGGGAAGGGCTAGGAGTGGGAAGGAAGCGGCCGTGGCCTTAATTAAGGTACAGCCCCAGCATTTGCCTGGTGTGAAAATGGGAAACCACGGAAAACCATTTTCAGGGCTGCCGATAGTGGGGTTCGAACCTACTATCTCCCGAATACTGGATACTGGCCGCACTTAAGCGACTGCAGCTATCGAGCTCGGTAAGAAGAAACATCTAGGAGACGACATAATCATACTTCGTTTTATGAAATGAATGATATGGTGTGGCATTTCAATTAGATATTTTGATAAATGTAATAATTTTTATAATATTATAATTATAATTTTATAATTTATAATGTAATATTTTTATAATAATTATAATTTTTAACTCGTGGTTGCTAGGTCTTATGATTTCTCGAACATCTGGAGCAGAGGTGCTCAGCTGGGCGCCCGTTGAGGCCAGCCCAGTGCGGCCAGGCTGGCGTGACGTAAATGCGGGCAACTTACGTAACAAGCATTCGTCACAGTGAAGCGAGAGAGCGAACACACTTTGCAGGAAAGCGAGGGAGCATTGAAGTTCGATTGTGATTACGAAGCTCTCGTCCAATACTCACCGAAGTACTGATTTGGATACTACTTAAAATAAAACTCTATAATCGCAACAAAAACTTGACCTTTTCAAGATATTCCGGTTTGATTTACACTGCGCTGGATATAAACAGTCGGTTTTATTTTCTTATATGTATTCATTCAAATAAAACTGACACATTATAATGTTTGCGTTACCATCTAAAAAGGGACAGGGTTTAAGCGTACAGGCTACGATTTACAATTCCTCGCATGGGAATGACAGTATTTTCATTTTTTAAGTAAAAATTCCTCTTATTCATTAAGCAAAAATAAATAGAACTACATAATGCAACAATTATTTTGCACAGTGTTGCTGTGTAATTTGCCGGCCCCGTGGTGTAGGGGTAGAGTGCCTGCCTCTCGCACGGAGGCCCCGGGTTCGTTTCCCGGCCAGGTCACGGATTTTTCTCTCAACCTGAGGGCTGGTTCGAGGTCCACTCAGCCTACGTGATTATAATTGAGGAGCTATCTGACGGTGGGATGGCGGCCCCCGTCTCGAAAACCCAGAATAACGGCCGAGAGGATGCGTCGTGCTGACCACACGGCCCCTCGTAATCTGCAGGCCTTCGAGCTGAGCAGCGGTCGCTGGGCAGGCCAGAGCCAGGGCGTTAAGTGCCGTGTGTCGGGGAGGGGGGGGGGGGGGAGGGTAGTGTTATGTACCTTTCCCTGTTCAATGAATTCCTGAAAATAGTATTTACAATTTAACAGGCATCCGGTGATAACAGCCAGTCTCTAAATGACGAGAGGGAGTTTCATCACGAGTGAGGACATAGGTATTTAATATCCAAGATTAAAGTAGAACAACAACGTAGGTAATTATATCCACCAGGTAGATGCACAGTATGCCTTCAAATAAATAACCTCGTTTATGTTATTCCCGGTAAGCAAAACAAGCAATAGCTTATCCAGATTTTCTTTCTCCATTTAAGACTCGGGTATCGCAGCAGTGATCGAGTGTGACTGGGAGAAGTTTGCTCATCCTTCATGGCCTGTGACGTAGCCACAACGTCACTGTGGTTGACGCTGCACTCATCGCCTGCCAGCCCGCCCACTTACAGTGTTGGGCGCCCGCGGGACGGAATGCTCAGCCGGAGCACCTCTCATCCGGAGGCTGTCCTTAGATTAATATTATTATACTGTATGTCTACCCCTTAGTACTGTTTCCTGATACACGATTGGGGATGAAGTGAGATGAAACTGAATGGCATGTTTTACGACCGGATGCCCTTCCTGATGCCAACATCAGTTGAGGAGTTAATGTAGATAAAGTGAATGGTGGTATATTAAAAAACTGGTTAAGGCAATGGAAGGAATCGGCTTTGGCCTGTGAATAGAAACTTTCCCGGCATTTGTCTGGAAGTGAAAAAATGGAAACCACAGAAAACCATTCACAGGGCAGCCGACGCACAGCGAGCCAGAACTGTAATGAAGTGGGACAAAATTACAAAGAAACTACATTTTCTTGTCTCCATTTCTTCCTTCCCAAACTGTAGTCATATAACCAGGAATAATTAATCTCAACCCTGGCGACGACATATAACGAGATAGGGCTAGAATTAACGCTTTGTATCTTCACTTTCTGGAAGAGACTGTCGGGCTTACTCTAGTTGTGTTTTAGCAGTGAATTTCTCCGGTCGTTAACGCAGCATCGGTGGACGATAGTGAATATCTGAAGTATGGAAAAGAAAGCTACGAGTATGCAACATAATATTAATTTAATTGAAACATAACTGTTTTCATCACTGTTGCACACCAAACACTTACGTAATGTGAATAGCGCATGAAATTCTAACTTTATAACATATACATAGAGTTATAAAAAACCGAGCTCGATAGCTGCAGTCGCTTAAGTGCGGCCAGTATCCAGTATGCGAGAGATAGTGTGTTCGAACCTCACTGTCGGCAGCTCCGAAGATGTTTTCCGTGGTTTCCCATTTTCACACCAGGCAAATGCTCTGGCTGGACCTTCATTAAGGCCTTAATTAGGTTTTGTGGCGACATTGGGATAGGAAAGGCCTAGGAGTGGGAGGGAAGCGGCCGTGACCTTAATAAAGGTACAGCCCCACCACTTTTCTTGTGTAAAAATTGGAAACCACGGAAAACCATCTTTAGGGCTGTCGATACTGGCGCTCGAACCCACTATCAGGATGCAAGCTCGCAGCTGCGCGCCCCTAACCGCACGGCCACCTCGCCCGGTGTGGAAAAGTTCTCGCGAAGGTCTACTATACAGGATATTTGTAATCTCTTACTAGTAAGTTCTGACCACATAATTTCACAGCTAACTGAAGTATCAAGGAGCAAGGAGAAGAGATCATTACCATTGGACGTCCGTTGTTTGCTGAAGGAAAGAGTATTAACCAATGCCGCATCTGAGCAAGGTGACATGCACCGTGACGATGAATGTGATGACAGTGATGGTGGTGGTGGTGGTGGTGGCCAATTCGCTAGATTTTCTCAGAAACAATTGAACCTATACATCAAATGGTTTTTTGGGTATCCACAGGGTTCGTATCTGCACGGGAGGTGAATTATATTTTGATAATAATTCAAATTAATTTTGATAAAATATTAAATCTGAGGAACATACAGTACCATGCGCTCATTCTTTATTTGAGCGATTATACATAGAAAAATGAAACGGAAGAACGACGTGACAATAAATATATAACTCTAAAAATAGTACCATTATGTGTATCGTTCTTTCCTTGATGATCTGCGCCATACAACTAGCGTTAGGAGCAGCACACGTCATTGTGATTACGAAATGATTCCACCAACAACAGCCTCAAGCTACTCGTCGCCTTTCGAAGCCTATGTTAGGCGTTGCTACTCCTTCCTGGAGGAGAACAGTAGAACGGTCCATAGTGACTAGTGCTGATGAATACTGTGAGACGGAACTAATAGTGAAGGCAAAAATAATATTGTCTTTACGTCCCACTAACTACTTGTACGGTTTTCGGAAATGCCGAGGTGCCGGAATTTTGTCCTCCAGGAGTTCTTTTACGTGCCAGTGGATCTACCGACGTGAGGCTGACGTATTTGATTGCCTTCAAATATCACCGGACTGAGCCAGGATTGAACCTGCGATGTTGGGGTCAGAAGGCCAGCGCCTCAATCGTCTGAGCCACTCAGGCCGGCAAAAGGCAAAAGAACGACATGTTATTTAACCATTATACGCAGTATTCTAATGTATGAATGCACTCCATCCTTTTAATATTTGAAGGGCATAAGACACAGACTGTTGTAATTAAATGGTCCCTGTGTTAAACCATGAAAGAAAATCCAATCGCCAGTCTGAATTTTTTTGAGAGTCCGACAGTAGGCTATTCAAGCATTGTAACAAATTTACAGCCATTACCTGCCATTCTATCTCATCCCATGTTATACAGCCGTCCGGGAAATGCTTTATTTATTTATTTATTTATTTCTTAATCTGTTTACCGTCCAAGGTTGTTTTTTCCCTCGGACTCAGCGAGAGATCCCACCTTTACTGCCTCAAGTGCAGTGTCCTAGAGCGTGAGACTTTGGGTCGGGCGATACAACTGGGGAGGTGGACCAGTACCTCTCCCAGGCGGCCTCACCTGCTTTGCTGAACAGCGGCCTTGCAGGGGGATGGGAAGATCCGAAGGGATAGACAAGGAAAAGGAAGGAAGCGGCCGTAGCCTTAAACCATGAACTGCTGATTTTTTAATTATTTTGCTAAATTTAAAATAAATTCTATGAAAACCATCCCAAATATATTGTATAGTACAGCAATACAAAAAAAATGTTCATGATACACATAAACAATGAAAAAAACACAGTTACCATATGGTAATGCTAGCCGTTTGTGTAGTACAAAACTCTCTCAAAGCGTTTTTCTATTTTGTACTTGAGGTTGCATTCAGTACATATTCGAACATTGCATTTAGTGCACACCATACGGAAGCTTGATGAACACCCTTCTCCAGCACATCGGCATCCCTTTTTGCCCAGGGTTAGAACCAAGAGATGATCTAGTCTATCGTAGCGCAGGCTATCGGCTGTCCTGTTTTCTGTGATGCTTAACCTTGGTGTTGATGGTCTTCCAGCGCCCTTTGGTTCTATGCCGACCGTGGTAAGGTAGGTTTGTGCAATCCCCCGCCTAAATTCTAGCTGCCTGACACATGCCTTTCGCTTGGAGATTTTGCTTACAATCCGTGCATTTACGATGGCAGCATCGAACAGCCAAGTGAAAATTGACCATCACCATTTATGTTTTGCGTACAGAGATTCTATATCTTCACTGGTGTTGATGTGTTGGTTCATCACGTCAGTGCCTCCCATGCAACGATTGTACTCGCCACAATAATTCGAGGCTGTGATACTTAAATTATCTTCTTGTAATCTTGAGAATATCTCTTTACGCGGGATATTGGATTGACACCATGTCATGTACGAGGAGCTGAAAAACCGTTATTATCCATCCATTTGAATGCGATAATGCCATCTCTTTGTCAATATATGAGACAATATCTCCTCTCCTCTTTACCATGGGTATTTCTCCTTTCTTCGGTAAATTGTAGGTCTTCAGACATGATAGTCCTGTTCCATCATTTCCTATTAGAGTATCCTATTAGTACCCTATTAGAGGTTGAATCCAGTGAATAAATTAACGAAATAGAACTTGAAAGGAAGATGTCTTCAGAAAAAAATAATCTATCCTGTTCACAAGAGGAGCTGCACATTTACCGACCTCTTGTTCATATTCCGGTCTTCCCCACATTTCATTACCTGGACAGAAACAATAGGATCAGGATCATATATTCCTAATAATTTTATTGCTTTTATGTCCCATTAACAAATGTTACGGTTTTCAGAGACGCCGAGGTGTCGGAATTTTGTCTCGTAGGAGTTCTTTAACGTACCCGTAAATCTACCGACAAGAGGCCGACATATTTGAGCACCTTTAAATACCACCGGACTGAGCCAAGATCGAATATGTCAAGTTGGGCTCAGAAGGCCGGGCCTCTACCGTCCGAGCTACTCAGGCCGGCCACACAAAATAATTACCGTAAAATACATTATACTACAATTCATGCCGTTTTGTCAGGTAGGGTACATCCAATGTTTTTAATAATTGTTATTATTAAGAAATGCCTTACAATTAGGGGATATCCCAGGGGCATATCTGTTTACAGTAGTATAGCACAAATTATATGAAAACATAGATTACATAACAAACAAGATATTTGAAGAAATTATATTAAAACTATAAATTACATGATAGCAAAAGAAGTTGAAGTAGAAGAAAGAAATATACAGTATAAAAAAGGAACAAAAGTCACATGACAAAAATTATCTACGAGTAATATAACATATTAATTACAATCAAACGCAAAGGAACTCATTCGAAATTTATGGAAAATAACTTAAAATATATATTTGGTTCTATCATATAGGGTAATGTATCTGAATGTATCTGAAAATGCTTCAGTTACAAGTACCGTGGCATAATATGTAACAAGGCATGTGGCATAATAACTTAATTATAAAGCAATCGCACAGAAATTCACAGTAAATATTTTCAATACCTTAACACTATGATTTACAGTCGACTGAGTGGTACAGTAACTTACTACTAGCTTACCATTGTAGTGTAAATACAATCCTATCATATAAATATTACACGATACTGGATGCATTTCTTGAAGTATTTTACAGATAAATGTCCATGACTGCGTCACTGTTGACGTGAAGGAAATATAATATTATTTTTTAATATCTCACCCAATGGTATTGAGTTTAAGAAACGCCGAAATTTCAAAATTTTGTCCTGCAGGATATCTTTAACTCGCTAAAAGTCGACGATACGGAGTTGGACTAAGAAACCCTCAAAAGTCAATGACCCGATCCAGAATCGAACTCACTCTCTTGGAGGCTGAAAGACAACGAATAAACGACTGCGCCACTAGGATCGACAGTAATGTGGTCAAGTTCGATCCCCTGGAGCGCATAGGAATTAAGACTGGTTTGAGTGATTGGAACGGGTAGCACTCAGCATCGGGCATTGCAATTAAAAAAAAGACATGGGTTGAAATCTCTCTCGGGTATTATAGAAGTATCATTTTACAGTTTTCCTCTTCAGCTTCAAGTAAATGTCGGGACGGTACCTAAAATGTAGGCTTTGGACGTTTCTTTCCCAAATCTCATCCCCGGTTCATTACAAATACGGGGCAAAGTGAAGTAGCTGCGTCCTGCATTTCAAACGTGTCGGGTTGCGACAGCGTGAACCGGGGTTCTTGTCCTTGGATGCTACAGTAAAGATCAGGTCTCCCTTGGCCTTAGCTCGCAGTCACTGCTTAGTACTTAGCAAGAGGCTGAGCTTCAGTAAACATGCGATCAGAAAATAGAGTATTGATGTCAATAAGTTGTGTGTTAGAATTCTTAGGGAAGACAAACTTACTGCAGATATACGAAAACTCACGAAAAGCTTTACCACATTTGCCGACCTAGGATGTCTCACATGAAGATTATCTCAGCATAAATGAACTCCAAGGTCCTTGATGATGAAAGTGGTGTGAACACTTTTTCTTTGAACGGGTAGAAGGGGCACAAACATTACGAGTGGTATTATATTAAAATTCTTTTACAACATTTAAAATAATGTACTTAATGTTGATATACCGGTACAATTGTAAGCAACAATGTCACCGGGATATCTCTCAATTTGCATTTTAATAATAATAAAGCGAGCTTGAAGTACCATCGTAGGAGATAAATGCTGAGTTAGGAATGAACTCTATGGATGCAGTTGAACGTATAAAACTGACTTCGATGGTGTCATGTGAGGTGAATGGGGAGAATAGTTAAAATATAATAATAATAATAATAATAATAATAATAATAATAATAATAATAATAATAATAATAATAATCTTGATGTTGCGTCCTACTACCTGTTGATATAGTTTCCAGAGCCGCTGAGATGCCGGAAATTTGCCCGCATTAGTTGTTTCACGTGACTGTAAATCTACCGACATGAGATTGGCGTATTTGAGCACCTTAAAATACCACCGGACTGAGCCGGGATCGAAGCCGCCAGTTTGGTCTTCTTCAGACTGAGCATATCAGCCCAGCAATAAAGATGTATGCATGCACAGTGATGATATAGCCACCGGACCTCCAATAACCCGGAATAACTTCCGTCTCGATTTAGGTCACATAACATACAGGATAGAGTACGGCCGCTTCCTACTCAATTTAAGGCGCAATCAAGTAAGACTATTAGTACCAGAGTTGACAATACAGATACTCTGCTTACCAGATAGACTTCACACTCATTATATACTTGGGGTATGTTTACCGCGATGTTCCAAACCTGTTACATGAAGAGATAACAACTGAGAATTCATAAACCCGACCTCTCACAATAATTTCACCATAATATGTATTGAAACAATCAGTGCCCTGTTGACGATGAAAACACTGACGTTATCTGCTTATGTGTGCCTGCAAATCTAACTACTATCTGTGTCGGTGCGACGTAAAGCAACTTGTAAAAAAAAATCCAACTACTGTAGGTTGCTTTAATCCACTGAGAAGTAGGTCTGCGAACATGGTATTCCAATAAAACTTGACAACAGCGGAAAATAAGATACAGCTATGACAGTCTTCTTCTTATTCTACCGCTTTTCCCACATCTGTGGGTTCGCGGGTGCGAACTGTGTCACACATGTGGATTTGGCCCTGTTTTATAGCCGGATGCCCTTCTTGACGCCAACCCTATATGGAGGGATGTAATCACTATTGCGTGTTTCTGTGGTGGTTAGTTGTGTAGTGTGTTGTCTGAATATGAATACGGGACAAACACAAACACCTTGTCCCCGACCCAGAGAAATTAATCAGACGCGATGAAAATTCACGACCTGGCCGGGAATCGAACCTGGGATCCCTCTGAACCGAAGGCCTCAACGCTGACCATTCAGCCAATGAGTCGGACATACAGTTACGACAGTGTGGAAAGAAAATCAGAGATAACGGAAGAATGAACTCTTTGTTATGACTTATGAGGAACCTTCGAGCACCTAACAATCTGGTCCCCTGTCAAATTCCTTCCCTATTGGCGTATTATATTGTACAATATGAACGCCGAATCATGTGTATTCAAACCAATCTTCTTTAACGAAAACAGTTTTGACACTGGCGCCTTGAAGCTAGTAAGGAAGAGTGGTCCATATTATTTTATTCTCTGACATCACGTCATGTTCCATCTCTTCACAAATCAAGACAGATTAAACAAACGAAGATTTTGACACGCCTTTACAATCTGGTATGGCTAGTTGATGGCCGCAGAACGAGTTGTTCTCACACCTGTTTCTTCCTGCCACCCTGTTGGCTGAGGCCTGCATCCCCTCTGCCCCGTACACCGCTGACGCTAACTGGCCGGAGGCTACACTCCCAACCCTGCGGCAAGGTAAGATTTGCCCTTGAAAATGGTCATTCCACTCTTAACCCTGAGGGCTCCAACCACGCAGCAATGGGCTACTTTATCTTATTCAGAAGAGCTAATAATTAAACAAGAAATATCTCCTTGATATCCCATTTTAAATACTCGTAGATGGTCTTGGTGTTCAGTAAACTGTTTCTCGTATAAGCATAATATTTCTGGTCTTTGAGGAGAGGAGTATCTCCCTCTGATGTAATATATTAACGAAATAGTTAGTTGAGAGTGTTTTTCAGTTTACGATTCTCATTGCACGTATGCATATAGAAAACTGCCTGGCTTTAAGGTACAGTCGGTCAGAAAAGCCAAGCAATACGACGCTGGAAGTCATCACACTTCAATATACGTAGGTCATTTGGCTGAGCGGCAGTCATTCTAGCAAATTAAGGTCATTAATAGGCCGTATTGCATCCATAAGGCGACGGACAGTATGGACCTCAGTTTTTTAATGGTGCTTATATGAAAGGAAGCCCGTGTTTGTAGTTTCACGTGGTGTTTGGTCCAAAAGGTCCCACTTCCTATTAACGGCTGGGTCGGGGACTTTAACCTTCATTGGTTATTTCCTCTAGCTCAGGGACCGGTTGTTTTGCCGTCTTCAACATCAGATTTCATCCTAGGTAGGACCCCAAACTCACATATGCGCAGGTCACCCAAATATTTGCAACAGGCCTCTCCGTAGGCCGTACAGCATTATTAATTACGTCCCTGGCTCTTTCTTCCTTTGTGTGTGTGTGTGTGTGTGTGCGTATGTGTGTGTGTGTGTGTGTGTGTGTGTGTGTGTGTGTGTGTGTGTGTGTGTGTGTGTGTGTGTGTGTGTGTGTGTGTGTGTGTGTGTGTGTGTGTGTGTGTGTGTGCTAGAGGTTTAACGTCGCTGCAACTCAGGTCGTTTGATGATGGTGGGAAAGGAAAGGAATTGCGAAGGAAGCGGCAGCGACCTAAATTACGGCACAGCCCCGGCATTCGCCAGATGTGAACATTGGAAACCACTGAAAACCATATTCAAGGCTGCTTGTAGTGGTGCTGACTTGAGAGAGGGCTAAGTCTGGGAAGGTACTGGCCATAGTTATAATTAAAGTACAGTCACAGAATTTGCCCTGTGTGAATGTGGGAAACTACATAAAACAATATTCAAGGCTGCCAACGATGGGGCTTGAGCCCACCATCTCCCAAATGCAAGCTTACAGCTACATGGTTCGAACCGCGCAGCCAAATCGCTCAGTTTAGTAGCTCTTCATGCCGTGATCATAGTTACAACAGATTACTGCCCTTGAGGCGGTAGAGGTGGGATCCCTCGCTGAGTCCGAGGGAAAAACCGACCCTGGAGGGTAACCAGATTAAGAAGAAGAAGAAGAAGAAGAAGAAGAAGAAGAAGAAAGCCAAGTTGGTCTGAAAACAAACCGATGTACAGATAGTTTCGTCCGGGAGCTGACTTCCTTCTTACAGAATACTGTTGATCGCACCCGCGAGCTAACTGCATTAGCTTTACTGCACCTTGATTCAATCTCACTTAATATACTACCATCCTGGGAGAACACACATTTTAAATACTTGAAATTATCTACCTGTTCCAGCTTTGTATCACCAATCTGACATTCAGTTCTGCTGAATTTCTTATCTACTGACATCAATTTAGTCTTCAAAAGGCTAATTTACATACCATACTCATTGCAACTAATTTCCAGTCCGTAGATATTAGATTGCAGGCTTTCGGCACACTCTACCATACTGTTCTAACATACAGGTCTAATTTCATCTATTCTTGCTGCTTTATGACAATGGAGTTTATTTACCATTCTTTCAACTTACTCAAGCGTAATTTCACCAACATCATTTTTCTCCTCCCCATGAGCTCGGTTGTTTGCGACACCACCAGGAAGGTTTCCTTTTAGCCTGAGGAGATTTTCAAAATATTCCCTCCGCCTGTCCAGTGATTTCCTGGGTTTTATTATGAATTCACCTGAATTGTCCAAAACACCGTTCATTTCTTTTTTCCCTCCCTCCGTAAGATTCTTTATTACTGTCCAGAAGGTTTCCCTGCTGCTTGACCTAGCCTTTCCAGGTTGGTACCAAAATCATCCCACGATTTCTTTTTTTATTCGACAACTATTTATTTCGCTCTGTTTCTTTCATCTATGTAAAATTCCCTGTCTGCGTCAGCCCTTGTTTGGAGCCATTTCTGATAAGCCTTCTTTTTATGTTTATAGGCTTCTCTCACTTCATCATTCCACCAAGATGTTCGCTTTTTCCCATCTTTACACACAAGGCATCCCCTTGCTGTTTCTACTACAGCATCCCTGTATGCCACCCATTCTCCTTCTATATCCTGAACCTGCTTATTGTCCACTGTTCAGAACTTCTCACTAATCATATCCATGTACTTCTGTCTAATTTCCTTGTCATGGAGATTGTCTACCCTTATTCGTTTGCAGCATAGCCTCTGTGGCTCAGGCGGCAGCGCGCCGGCCTCACACCGCAGCATACCGTGGTTCAAATCCCGGTCACTCCATGTGAGATTTGTGCTGGACAAAGAGGAGGCGGGACAGGTTCTTCTTCGGGTACTCCGGTTTTCCCTGTCATCTTTCATTCCATTAACACTCTCCACTATCATTACGTTTCATCTGTCAGTCATTAATCATTGCCGCAGAGGAGTGCGACAGGCTTCGGCTGCCGGCACAATTCATATCCTCGCCGCAAGTTGGGGGCTTCATTCATCCCATCCCTTAGAGATACTCAGTTCACTGCTGATCAGGCAGTGGTCTGTATCATCAGATAATCCCCGAAAAGCCCGCACATTCCTAATAGATTTCCTGAATTCGAAGTCGGTTAAGATATAGTCTATTATGGATCTGGTATCCCTACCCTCCCACTGTAGCTGTGAATAGCCTTATGCCTGAAGAATGTATTCGTAACTGCTAAACCCATACTGGCACAAAAGTCCAGTAAACGCTTCCCATTTATGTTAGATTCCATATCTTCCCCAAATTTACCAACCGCCGTTTCGTATCCTTCAGTTCTATTTCCAACTCTCGCATTGAAATCGCCCATTAGCACTATCCTATACTTGCTGTTGACCCTGACTACGATGTCACTCAATGCTTCATAAAACTTGTAAATTTCATCCTCACCTGAACCCTCACATGGTGAGTACACTGAGACATTTCTCGTCCTAATTCCTCCAACTGCCGAATCTACCTACATCATTCGCTCATTTACGTGCCTACCGGAAACTATGTTGCGTGCAATGGTATTCCTGATAAACAGTCCTACCCCATACTCTGTCCTTCCCTTTCTAACACCCGTCAAGTACACTTTATAATCTCCTATCTCTTCCTCGTTATCTCCCCGTACTCGAATATCACTTACTCCTAGCACATCCAGATGCATCCTGTTTGCTGACTCAGCCAGTTCTACTTTGTTTCTTCCATAAGCCCCCTTAATATTGATAGCTCCCCATCGAATTCCATTTCTTTCGCCTGCCAAATGGAAGTGGGACTCCGTTACTCCCATAGGTCCGATGCTTGCTTAAAATGTTCTGAGCTCGGTAAATACATTAAGTAGGATGTTACCCTACTTACACGTAGCCCAAGTGAGGATCGCTCCTCTAACGGGTTGGGGACCACCGGTGGATTGTATAGTCCTAGCCGCCTGAGCCAAACGAGGGCCATGACTCAGAATACAGGTATGTCCGAGATGCCCGCTCCCGTTCCGTAACAACTGGTATTCCGACTCTCAAGACCACTTAGTAGGCCATTCAACTGTTGCCCATGGTTCACAAACTAGGACGTGACTACAGTAACTCACACCATGAAGTACTATTATTATTATTATGATTATTATTATTATTATTATTATTATTATTATTATTATTATTATTATTATTCGGTTACCATGGTCTAGGGGTAGCGAGTCTGCCCCTCATTGCGAGACCTCGGCTTTGATTCCCAGCCCGGTCATTTACCTAGATCTAAGAGCCAGTTCCAGGTTCATTCAGCCTTGGGCTGAACAGCGACCGCTTGGAAGTCCCAAGCCTACCATGGCTGTAGCGCCTTCGGGTTTATTTGTTATATTATACATTATTGTTATTATTATTAAACTAATTCTTTTTCTTTCTTCTTGGCATTCAATACTATTTAAATCCTTTCTTCAGTGCTTTTTTAAATAGAAATGGTGTTCTTCAAAAACAAAATTCTTAAAATCCTATGTTACTATTGCGAGATTTGTTCAGTCACACATAAATTAACACATATTGCTCTAGCATACTTATATACACATCAGAAAACGTGTTGCATAATGACCGACGTACCGTTTAGAATATCCGCTTGCTCGCGTACTTTCCAGCGACCAATCGCTTTCCCCCATTTTCGGCTGTCTAACGAGGAAGAGCAGACCACTCATGTTCCGGTCTGGTAGCATTCAATGTATGTTGTCGATCATGTCAACATGACTAGGCGATCCATCACACAATTTAACCGGGCACGCATCGTTGCACTGATCCAGTAAGGCCTAACGCAGACAGAAGTTGCAAACCGTCTTGGAGTCAATCAAAGTGACGGGCCCTGAGTGTGGAGGAGGTATGAGCAGCCACATCCGGTGGCGTGTTGTCCGCGGACAGGTCGTCCTCGCTCCATAACAGCAGCTCAAGACCGCTTTGTTATCGTAAGCGCCACACGTAGAGAGTAGCGTTTTGTTCTGTTCATGGACGAAACCAGGTTCTCCTTCCACTCAGACAGTCGTCGACCAAGTGTCTAGAGGCGTAAGGGATCTCGTGCCAGCCTACAGCATGTCCTGGAACTGCACGCTTTCCAAGGAGCGTGAGTCAGATTTTGGTGTGGAGATAATACTGGGACGCTGAATGCCGCTCGTGCGTTTCGACGGCACAATGACGCGCGAGCGTTACATTCGTAACGTTCTGCGACAAATTGTGCGTCCATTTCGTGAAGAAATCGGTGATAAATTCATTAGCTTGGGCGACAACGCAAGACCACATCGATTGGGGATGATACAAACCTTCCTCCAGGAGTCCGACATCGCCCGAATGCAATGGCCTGCGATGTCGCCGGACATGAACTCTATAGAGCATGCATGGGATGTGCTGAAGTGTGATAATTATTTCTGAGCGTCTACACTCTCCCATAACCAACCAAGAGGTCATTGAGGCCGCCGTCGAAGAGTGAGGTCACCTCCTTCAAGATGACCTGGATAACTTGGTCTGTGGTAGCCACGGCGAGTATGAGCCCTGCTGGACGTCCATGGTAACCACGTGTCCTACTGAACTGTCACAGGGTGGCAAAATGCAAATACTACTCATCCCTATGTAACCTGTCAAATTTCTTTCTGTATCTTTTTAACATTTTCTTTTCAGACATGAGTAAAATATTCAGGGGAATGAAGTTTTATGTTGTAATACTCTAGCCCAAAATCCCAAATAAGCTCTACATCAAGGCAAACAACCAATATGCAAAACATTTTTGCAATGATCAGCGCTCCTATCAAGCTTCTCCGGATTCGTCTTGTATCATGTGCATTGTGTCTGCATCGAATTGCGACACAACGGACGAAAAGAATAAATATAAAACAGAAGTAAAGAATGAGGTAATGGAATATAACGTAACATTTTCCTTAGATCAGAACGACCTGTTAATGACTGTTGATTGAGGGTGCGTAGGAAGGTTTGTGTTCTCTTTGACGTGCACTGTACATAGAGCTGAGGGTATCAGGGTCAGAACAGGTCGAAGTAGAGTTGTCAAGGAAAAATATATCACTATGGTAACACAATTAGGGCCTACATACACGAATGTAAATATCCTATTTCTCCCTATAGACAGCGCGCACGGAGAGAAAGAGAGAGAGAAAACGAACACATAACTAGCATGTACACCTGGGTATGGAAGTTCGCGGCCGCGTTCCAATATTCATTTCAAATAATTGACTATAATGTTGTAAGGTTTCGCGTCATATACAGACGTGTTACCGTATGTCTAGTAGAGTGACATAATGTTAGAGAGAAGCCTTAATGTTTATTTAATGTTTAATGTTATTTATAATAAGATAATAATAATATTCTAAACTACCGCCAGGGTGTCCAAATTTTGTTCCAGAGTAGTTGGCGTATTTACCATATATAGGGCCTACCGTCAAATGACGCCGATTTCATCCTGGATCACTGGATCAGAAGGACAAAGATGATTATTATTATTATTATTATTATTATTATTATTATTATTATTACTATTATTATTATTCCCATGGTGTAAGGGTAGCGTGCTTGCCTCTTACCCGGAGGCCCCGGGATCAATTCCCGGCCAGGTCAGGGATTTTTACCTGGACCTGAGGGCTGATTCTAGGTCTACTCAGCCTACGTGATTAGAATTGATGACCTATATGACGGCGAGATAGCGGCCCCGATATAGAAAGCCAAGAATAACGGCCGAGGTGATTCGTCGTGCTCAGCACATGACACCTCGTAATCTGCAGGCCTTCGGGCTGAGCAGCGGTCGCTTGGTAGGCCAAGGCCCTTCAGGAGCTGTAGTGCCATGGGGTTTGATGTGGTTTTATTGTTATTATTATTATTATTATTATTATTATTATTATTATTATTATTATTATTATTATTATTATTATTATTATTATTATTATTATTATTATTATTTGATGGAAGGACCGAGCTCGATAGCTATTGTCGCTTGAGTGCGACCAGTATCTAGTATTCGGGAGATAGTGGGCTCGAACCCCATTGTCGGCAGCCCTGAAGATGGTTTTGCGTGGTTTCCCATTTTCACGACAGACACGGACACTTCCTTCCCACTCGTAGCAATTTCCTGTCCCAACGTCGGCATAAGGTCCGGCTCCATGGGTAAATGGTTAGCGTGCTGGCCTTTTGACACAGGGTTCCCGGCTTCGATTCTTTTTCTTAGGAACAGTTCGACACCAACACTAACTAAAACAAACGGTTTATTGCCACAGTTTATTTCACTTGAATAGCACACTGCATTTAATAAGTCTGCACTTGCCAAATCACTACAGCTGAGTGTTACAAAATCTCATACCTCAGTAAGTGAAAGAATCCAAGGATTATACCTGAGCGCGGAACAAAGAAAAATCCCAGGACACCCAGCTGACAACAGACAAGCACAAAGACAGAACAGGTTTTGTGGTGGCATTCATTTAAAACATTATCACCAAATTACCTGTATCACCAAATAACCTTACTTCACCCGATATGTTGTTCATTTTTTCAACGCGATTGTCTTTTAGCGAATGACTTCATGCATTATACAATAATAATTGATCTGCAGTCGGTTTTATTCCATCGGAAAACACCTATCAACACACTTTAGATCTACACATTGTGTGAACATGAGTAATATAGCCTTCTCTGGCATTTTACTACAGATTTCATTGAAATTCTTCGAGTAGTATTAATATGAAACTTTAAAATAAGGTTAGTTTCACAAATTTAGCATTTTATCACAGATAATAGACTTTTCATCTTGAGTTCTCTTACGTATTCTAAACTACTTCATCCTAAATTCATAAACAATATGTAGAAGAATATTTTCAAGAAAGCAAGCGTATACCATAGTTTTATATAACTGTTATCGTGATCACAGAACCTCCAGTTTTTCACGGAATCCGAAACACAGGAGCGTAATACTTCATTTCAAAACTCGCCCATGCATTGTCTGGGATTCGAACCGCTGCTAACTTGTTGAGAAGCCATTGACGTTGTCACCGCCCAAACTTAATACTTATCACTTGGAAGTTTAAGCTGATTTCATTTTCACTTGTTAGACGGTCGACACATTAAGGAATTACATTCAGCTCTTCTGATGTCGAATTTGACTGTTTATGGAGACACGGAGTGATTTACTATGAGTATACTTGGCGGTACTCCAACACTCTGCCCGCTTTGCCAGTTAGACAACAAAAGATCTGTATGTGATTCACACAGCTAAGTAGCTGGGGCGGTATTACGGCGGCCTGAGGCGAAGTTGGCAGGTTCGATCCTGAGTACCGTGCAAAAGTACGTCAGCCTGGTGTGGGTATATTTACTGACGTGAAAGGGTACTCCTGCGGGAAAAAATTAGGGCACCTCAGCGTCTCGGAAAACGATGAAGACGTAGTTAGTAGGACGTATAACCAACAGAAGTAGTAGTAGTAGTAGTAGTAGTAGTAGTAGTAGTAGTAGTAGTATATGATCCTCTCGAGTGTCGGCCGTCTTAGCAGAGTCGATCAACGCTCCCATACGGAGAGCCGGGGATTCGGATGCGAATCTCCAAGGCTCTCACATCCTCAGCTTTTCATCCTAGGTAACGGCGGCTTTAAGAGAGGTAAACCTCTACAGCCATTTCTAAATAACAACTTAATTGTAATGTGTATTGTTGCATTTCATGTGTGTTTGAGTCATCAGTCCATAGACTGGTTTGATGCAGCTCTCCATGCCACCCTATCCTGTGCTAACCTTTTCATTTCTACGTAGCTATTGCATCCTACATCTGCTCTAATCTGTTTGTCATATTCATACCTTGGTCTACCCCTACCGTTCTTGCCACCTACACTTCCTTCAAAAACCAACTGAACAAGTCCTGGGTGTCTTAAGATGTGTCCTATCATTCTATCTCTTCTTCTCGTCAAATTTAGCCAAATCGATCTCCTCTCACCAATTCGATTCAGTATCTCTTCATTCGTGATTCGATCTATCCATCTCACCTTCAGCATTCTTCTGTAACACCACATTTCAAAAGCTTCTATTCTCTTTCTTTCTGAGCTAGTTATCGTCCATGTTTCACTTCCATACAATGCCACGCTCCACACAAAAGTCTTCAAAAACATCTTTCTAATTCCGATATCAATGTTTGAAGTGAGCAAATTTCTTTTCTTGAGAAAGCTCTTCCTTGCTTGTGCTAGTCTGCATTTTATGTCCTCCTTACTTCTGCCATCGTTGGTTATTTTACTACCCAAATAACAATATTCATCTACTTCCTTTAAGACTTCGTTTCCTAATCTAATATTCCCTACATCACATGCCTTCGTTCGACTGCACTCCATTACTTTTGTTTTGGACTTATTTATTTTCATCTTGTACTCCTTACCTAAGACTTCATCCATACCATTCAGCAACTTCTCGAGATCTTCTGCAGTCTCAGATAAAATAACAATATCATCGGCAAATCTCAAGGTTTTGATTTCCTCTCCTTGGACTGTGATTCCTTTTCCAAATTTCTCTTTGATTTCCTTTACTGCCTGTTCTATGTAAACATTGAAAAAGAGAGGGGACAAACTGCAGCCTTGCCTCACTCCTTTCTGGATTGCTGCTTCTTTTTCAAAGCCCTCGATTCTTATCACTGCAGACTGATTTTTATACAGATTGTAGATAATTCTTCGTTCTCGGTATCTGATCCCTATCATCTTCAGAATCATAAATAGCCTGGTCCAATCAACATTATCGAATGCCTTTTCTAGATCTACGAATGCCATGTACGTGGGCTTGTCCTTCTTGATTCGATCCTCTAAGATCAGACGCAAAGTCAGGATTGCTTCACGTGTTCCTACATTTCTTCTGAAGCCAAATTGATCTTCTTCCAACTCAGCTTCAACTTGTTTTTCCATTCTTCTGTAAATAATACGTGTTAAAATTTTGCAGGCATGAGATACTAAACTAATAGTGCGGTAGTTTTCACACCTGTCAGCACCGGCTTCCTTGGGAATAGGTATAACAACATTCTGCTGAAAATCGGATGGGACTTCTCCTGTCTCATACATCTTGCACACTAAATGAAATAACCTTACCATGCTGGTTTCTCCTAAGGCAGTCAGTAATTCAGCGGGAATATCATCAATTCCAGGTGCCTTGTTCCTATTTAGGTCACTCACAGCTCTGTCAAACTCTGACCTCAAAATTGAGTCTCCCATTTCATCAGCATCAACAGCCTCTTCATGTTCCAAAACGAAATTATCTACATCGTTACCTTGATACAACTGTTGGATATGCTCCTGCCATCTTTCTGCTTTGTCTTCTTTCCCTAGAAGTGGCTTTCCATCTGAGCTCTTAATATTCATGCACCTAGATTTCCTTTCTCCAAGGGTTTCCTTGATTTTCCTGTATGCAGCATCTACCTTTCCCAGGACCATACAGCCTTCGACATCCTTGCACTTCTCCTTCAGCCATTCTTCCTTAGCTACCTTGCACTTTCTATCCACTTCATTCTTTAATCGCCTGTATTCTTTTCTGCCCTCTTCATTTCTAGCATTCTTGTATTTTCGTCGTTCATCAATCAGGTCTAGTATCTCCTGAGTTATCCACTGATTCTTAGTTGATCTTTTCTTCCTTCCTAACATTTCTTCAGCAGCCCTACTGACTTCATTTTTCATGACTCTCCACTCTTCCTCTACTGTGTTTCCTTCGGCCTTTTCATTTAGTCCTTGTGCAACATGTTCCTTGAAACAATCCATCACACTCTTTTCTTTCAACTTGTCTAGATCCCATCTTTTTGCATTCTTTCCTTTCTTCAATTTCTTCAATTTCAGATGGCATTTCATGACCAACAAGTTGTGGTCAGAGTCCACGTCTGCTCCTGGGAAAGTTTTGCAATCCAACACCTGGTTTCTGAATCTCTGCCTAATCATAATGAAGTCTATTTGATACCTTCCAGTGTCTCCAGGTCTCGTCCACGTATACAGCCGTCGTTTGTGGTGTTTGAACCAAGTATTGGCGAGGACTAAATTATGGTCAGTGCAGAATTCAACCAGCCGACTTCCTCTTTCGTTCCTTTGTCCCAATCCAAATTCTCCTACTGTGCTACCTTCTCTTCCTTGGCCTACCACTGCGTTCCAGTCTCCCATCACAATTAGATTCTCGTCACCTTTGACATATTGTATTAAATCTTCTATCTCCTCATATATTCTTTCAATTTCTTCATCATCCGCTGAACTAGTAGGCATATAGACCTGCACTATTGTGGTGGGCATTGGTTTGGTGTCTATCTTGGCGACAATAATTCTTTCACTATGCTGGTCGTAGTAGCTTATCCGCTGCCCTATTTTCTTATTCATTATTAAACCAACTCCTGCATTACCCCTGTTTGATTTCGTGTTGATAATTCGGTAATCGCCTGACCAAAAATCCTGTTCTTCCTGCCAACGTACTTCACTTATACCAACTACATCTAACTTTAGCCTATCCATCTCCCTTTTCAGATTCTCTAACCTACCACAACGATTCAAACTTCTAACATTCCACGCTCCGACTCGCAGAATGTCAGTATCCATCTTCCTGATGATCGCCCCCTCTCGTGTAGTCCCCACCCGGAGATCCGAATGGGGGACTAGTTTACCTCCGGAATATTTTACCCGGGAGGAAGCCATCATCAGTACATCATTCATACAGAGAGAGCTGCATGTCCTCGGGAGGTGGTTACGGCTGTAGTTTCCCGTTGCTTTCAGCCGTGTAGCAGTATCAACACAGCTAAGCCATGTTGAGTATTATTACAAGGCCGTATCAGTCAATCATCTAGACTGCCGCCCTTGCAACTACCGAAAGGCTGCTACCCCCCTTTCGATGAACCATTCGTTAGTCTGGTCTCTCAACAGATACCCATCCGATATGGTTGCACCTGCGGCTCGGCTATCTGCATCATTGGGACACGCAAGCCTCCCCACCGCGGCAAGGTCACATGGTTCGCAGAGGAGGGTTGCATTTCATAAGAAAGCCAAAATTGCTGTGGGTTTTTATCTTACAGGAAATATTTTAAAGCCCTAAAAGAATGACAGGTAAAGGCTTCCAAGTCGGCACTAAGTATTGCTGAGCGCTTAGCCCTTTCCAAGCCAGGAACCAACCTGGTAATCATCTCTACTTTTAGCCAAGCGAATCCTAAGGCCATATACTCCTCCTAAAATGGAAGTCTTTTTTAAAAGTTTCGACTGCCTGATGGAGAACAACCCACGTTCTTCTGAGTGAAGGAACACATGTTTGTCGGCTCGACCAAGCAGCTTCCATTAACGGTACTGTAATAAAACAAGAGTGTCCATTCTTTATCCTGGTCGCTCTTCTGCAGTATTTACGCAAATATATAGTATATATCAAATAAACCTTCGGAGACAGGAAAACTGGATGCATGAGTATTAAGAGCTCAGATGGAAAACCACTTCTAGATAAAGAAGTCAACACAGAAAGATGTCAGGAACATGTTCAGCAATTTTATCAAGGGAAAGAAGTCGATGATAGGGTTCTGGAACAAGGAGAGGCTGTTGATGCTGATGAAATGGGAGACCCAATTTCGAGATTAGAATATGACAGAGCATTGGGAGACTTAAACAGGAATAAGGCACCTGGAATTAATGACATGCCCTCAGAATTACTGACTGCCTTAGTAGAAACCCGCATGACGAGGTTATTCCGTTTAGTGTGTAAGATGTATGGTACAGAAGCGACATCCGATTTTCTTAAATGTTGTTATACCTATTCCCAAGATAGCAGGTGGTGACAAATGTGAAAACTAACGCACCATTAGCTTAGTATCCCACGCTTGCAACATTTTAACACGTATTATTTACAGAAGAAAGGAAAGACAAGTTGAAGTTGAGTTGGGAGATCAGTTTGGCTTCAGAAGAAATGTAGGAACATATAAAGCAATCCTGACTTTAAGTCTGATCAAGGAGGATCGAAGAATCGTAGATCTAGAAAAGACATTCGATAATGTTGATTGGACAAAACAATTTGACATTCTGAAGGATTGTCTACGGTCTGTACAGAAATAAGTCTGCAGTGATAAGAATGGAAGGCTATAAAAAGATGCAGAATTCCAGAAAGGAGTGAAACAAGGCTGCAGTTTGTCCCCTCTCCTTTCCAACGTTTATATAGAACATGTGCTAAAGGAAATCAACGAGGAATTTGGAAAGGCAATCATAATCCAAGGAGAGGAAATGAAAACGCTGAGTTTTGCCGATGATATTGTTATTTTATCCTAGGCTGAAGAAGATCTGGAGAAATTGCTGAATGGCATGGACAGGTTTGTAGGAGAACAAGTGAAAATTAATAAAAAATAAAAGGAATGGAGTGCAGTCGAACGAAGTCAAGTGATATAGGACATATTAGATTAGGAATTAAGTATTAAAGGAAGTAGATGAATATTGTTACTTGGGTAGTAGAATAGCTAACGATGGCAGAAGTAAGGATATAAAATGATGGCTAGCACAAGCAAGGAAGGCCTTTCGTAAGAAAATCCATGATCCCCGAATGCAAGCTGACAACTACATGACCAAACCGCGTAGCCAGCTCGCTCGACGGTCACTTATGTATGTCACTTACGTCCAGAAGCAAATTCTGTTTTTCAGAAATTAATGCATCAGATGGAAGGCACTTCCACATTACTTTAATGTTGGTTCATGTTCGTTATAGGTCTGGAGTGTGATTCTGTTCCTGCTCATATTCCTGGCAGTGTGAGCGGAACGATTCAGCACTGTCACATTTGAACTTTGCTACATCTAACTACTTTTTTTTTTTTTTTTTTTTTTTTTTTTGCTACGGGCTTTACGTCGCACCGACACAGATAGGTCTTATGGCGACGATGGGATGGGAAAGGTCTAGGAGTTGGAAGGAAGCGGCCGTGGCCTTAATTAAGGTACAGCCCCAGCATTTGCCTGGTGTGAAAATGGGAAACCACGGAAAACCATTTTCAGGGCTGCCGATAGTGGGATTCGAACCTACTATCTCCCGGATGCAAGCTCACAGCCGCGCACATCTAACTACTGAGTACCATATTGTTGCATTAATCTTTTCAACCATCTGGAGAACATTTATTTATTCCCTATTATTCATGAAGCGTTTGTGAGTGTCCATTGTGCAAGAGACAGGAAATCCTTTAGCTCCCTTCAAGTTTACTTAAACCATGAAAAAAAAAAAAAAAAGAAAAAACAGAATCAAGGTCCGAGTTCAGCTCTTTTCAAGTCTACTTAAACCATGAAAAAAAGCCAGAATCAAGGTCCGAGTTCAATGACCTGTTCATACTTTTCCGTCGAAAACACGCAGCTTCATTTGCATCATCTCTTGATAAAGGCTTGGTTTTAACTTTCGAGACTACGTTACGATTTTATTTTCAAATATACATTTTTTCTTCCTTTACGCAGATAGGCCTTATAGCGACGATGGGATAGGAAAGGCCTAGGTGTAGGAAGGAAGCGGCCATGGTCTTAAATGAGGTACAGCCGAAGCACTTGCCTGGTGTGAAAATGGGAAACCACGGAAAATCATCTTCAGGGCTGCCGGCAGTGCGGTTCGAACCCACAATCTCCCAGATGCAAGCTCACAGCTGCGCGTCCCTGACCCCACGGCCAACTCGCCCGGTAAAATAGACATTTGAGAGGGTGGAGAGTGAGGGGGGATTTAGGCATCCATGCTGTGTTCAACGGCTAGTTTGCTGGGTGATTATCTTTGTTAACAAGTCTCAGGGAATGCTTACTTTCGTTTAAACGTTAGCAGGTCCCTTTTAAATTTAAATTTAACGCTATAAATGATGCTGAAAATTTAATTTCTGTGCCCTGTACGATGAGAATATAAACACAAGTGGTGAAGGAGCTTCCAACAACGCATGTATAGCGGCGAAGTTCTTGGAGTCCAACTGAACAGTTAACAGGAATGTGCTTTTGAAACAGTACAATTAAGTGCAGGGAGGGTGTTTAAGTAAGGGAGAAAAAAATCAGTTCATAGAATAACATTTTATGTTGCATTATCTGTATATTTCATAATAGCAGTCACCCGCTGCTTCGATCGCGTGGATTTCGTAATTTGATAAAAGTAATCGTTCCTCGGTTCTGAATTAACAAATTATCTGAAAATTCCTAAAGTATAAAAAGCTCACCGAAAAACTGAGTTTCATTTACCCCAAAAACTCGTTGTAAACAACGTTTGTGGTATTGCCTTTTGGGGCTAAGATGACCAAGCGACACAGAACTGTACATGTGAGAAAAAGTCTTCTCTCAAGTCGGAAAAAACAAGCAAACATGTTTCTTTATTTTAAAAGTAGATTCCAAATACCTATTTCCACGTCTGTAACATCTTCAGTTTTTTATATATAAGTAACCCCATGAAAAGAATTCAACCTCTTTATCAGTCCTTCCCCCACAGCAACCCCACCTAAGTGGATTTTCCGAATAAAAACACGTTTCTTTATTTTTAAAGGAGATTCCAAATACCAATTTTCAAGTCTGTAACATCTTCAGTTCTTGAGATATAAGCATCCTCATAAAAATTATTTAACTCCCTTTTTTCACTCTTTTCATCCCCGTTAAGTGCCTTTTCCGAAAACAAAAGTACGTGCACCTGTAGTTTTATAGGAATTTCCAAATACCAAGTTTCATATCTGTAACATGTTAAGTTTTTGACATATAGGCAATACTGTAGATATAGGCCTACCGGTATTCATTTTAAAAATTCACCAGCTTTTTCAATTCCTTTCAGTCCCTAAAGTGGATTTTGCGAAAAAAACCGAAATACGTGTTTCCTTATTTTTAAAGGAGATTCAAAATACCAACTTTCACAGATGTATCCTTCAGTATCCTCATAGAAAGAATTGAACATCTTCTTCACTTCTTTCCACACCCTTTCGAGTCTCTTAAGTGGACTTTCTGCAAACAAAAAAATACGTGTTTCTTTATTTTTAAAAATAAATTCAAAATACCAACTATCACGCCTGTAACATCTTCCGATTTTTGAGACGTAAGTATCCTCTTAAACAGAATTCAACTCCTTCTTTACTTATTTTCACCACCCCCTCCACCTTAAGTCGATTTTTCCGAAAACAAATAAATACGTGTTTATTTTTAAAGGAGATTCCAAATACTAATGTTCACTTCTGTAAAATCTTTAGCTATTATAGATATAAGTATCCTCATACAAATAATTAAACTAATTTTTCAATTGTTTCACCCTTAAGTGGAATTTTCGAAAACAAAAGAAGACATGTTTCTTTATTTTTATAGGGGATTCCAAATACTAACTTTCACGTCTGTAACATCTTTAGGTTTTGAGATATAAGTATCCACATACAAATAATTCAAGAAGTTTTCATTTTATTCACCCCCCCCCCACGCTTAAGTGGATTTTCCGAAAACAAATGAGTACGTGTTTCTTTACTTTGAAAGAAGATTCCAATTACAACTCTTCATGTTTGTAACATCTTCAGTTTTTGAGACATACTGTATTTATCCGCATAAAAATAATTCAACACCTTTCCACCCCACCCGCGTTTATTTCTCACCCCCCCCCCCCCCGAAAAAAGAAGGTGTGTTTCTATATTTAAAGGGAATACCAGTTTTCACGTCCGTAACCTTCAGTTTTTGAGATATAAGTATCCCCATAAAAAGAATTAACTTTTTTCATTTCCTTTCACACTTCCCGCTTAAGTGAATTTTCCGGAAAAAAAAGTACGTGTTTCTTTATTAATAAATACCAGTTATCACGACTGTAACATCTTCAGTTTTTGAGATATACATGTCCCCATAAAAGGAATTCAAATCTTTTTCACCCCAGCCCCCCAGTTGATTTTCCCCCAATGCGTGTTTCTTTATTTCAAAGGAGATTCCAAGTACCAATTTTCACTTCTGTAACAACTTCAGTTTTTAATGGATATAAGTATCCTTATACAAATAATTCAGTTAATTTTTCAATTCTTCCACCCCCTTAATTGGATTTTCCGAAATCAAAGGAATACGTATTTCTTTGCTTTTAAAGCAGACTCCAAATCCCAACTTTCACGTCTTCAACATCTTTCGTTTTTGAGATGGCAGTATCCAAATAAAAAGCAATCAACCCCCTTTTCAGTCCTTTCTACCCTTTCAAAGAAAATGTTTATTTACTTTTAATAGAGATTAAAAATACCAATTTTCACTTCTGTAACACGTTAAGTTTTTGAGATACTGTAGATATGCTCATTTTAAAATTTCACTCCCTTTTTAATTCCCTGTAAGTTGATTTTCCGAAAACAAATCACCTGTGTTTCTTTACTTTTACAGGAGATTCCAAATACAAATTCTTACCTCTGTAACATGTTACGTTTCTGAGATATACTGTCGAGAGACCGACACCGCGCTGTAAGGGGCAACGCATCCGCCTGTCACCCCGCGGCCCCGGGTTCAATTCCCGGTTGGGTCAGGGATTTTTAATTGTGAAAGATTAATATCCCTGGCCTGGGGACTGGGTGTATGTGTCGTCCTTAACGTTCAACACTTTACACTTCCGCAATATCCACATACACGCAGGTTCATAACATATGGTGCCAGTAGGGGCAAGAGATCTTTGTAGGTCGACGCCCCGAACAAATAGCATTTCATACTGTCGATATAGTCTTTCTAAAAATTTGCCCCATTTGTCACTCCTGTTTATCCCCCATTAATTGGATTTTCTTAAAACAAAAAGACTTTTTTTTTTAATTTTTAAAGGAGATTCCAAATACCGATTTTCATGCCTGTAATATCTTCAGTTTTTGAGATATACGTATCTTCATAAAATGCATTCAACCCCTTTTTCACCCTTTTTAAACCATCCTGATGGGATTTTCCAAAAAAAATACTTATTTCTTTATTTTTAAAGCACGTTCTAAATACCAGTTTTTACATCTATAAAATTTTAACTTTTTGAATTATAGATACACTCATTTTAAGAATTCACCCCGATTTTCACCCCCTTAGCGACGGAATATCCAAAAACCTCCCTTAGTGAGTACGTACATTATAATATAAATGTATCCTCAAGTTTTCATTTCTTTTTGTCCAGTAGTTTTGGCTTGGCGATGATGAATCAGTCAGTCAGTCAGTCAGTCGGACAGTCAGGGCATGTTATTTTATATATATTGTACCCTTTTCAAAAGAGCGCGTGCTGGGCTGAGTGGCTTAGACGGTTAAGGCGCTGGCCTTCTAACTCCAACTTGGCAGGTTCGATCCTGGCTCAGTCCGGTGGTATTTGAAGGTGCTCAAATACGACAGCCTCGTGTCAGTAGATTTACGGGCACGTAAAAGAACTCCTGCGGGACTAAATTCCGGCACCTCGGCGTCTCCGAAGACCGTAAAAGTAGTTAGTGGGACGTAAAGCAAATAGCATCATCAAAAGAGCACGTGTGGCGGTGATCCTCTCGTAGATTCCTGCCTCGGCTGCTGAGAAAGAACAATACTTACCACACACGTGGATTCTCACCTAAGGCTGGACCGTCCATTGTTTCCTCGCACATAGGGCTGCTTGGGATGTAATTAAATAACTACGGGTCAAGCTAAGTACCAAATAACATAACCCAAGACTGATATAAACTCAAATGATTAACATTTATTCATCAAAAATAATGAAATTGAAGTTACGCATACGTAAAAATAAACTGAAATTAAATCATGAAAGAAAAACTGAAATACCATTAATTGTCATACAAAAGACGTAGCTGTAAATAAAATAACAATCACTAGAAATCTAGGCTACATTTACCAACAAAATCTATCTAGTCAACTGACTGAACTCAAAAAGGATGATTGAAAGTCACATAAAATTTAATGAATTAATTCACATAAAAGAGAAAAGTGTTAAAAGTGTTGATGAAACAACTCAATACTTAAACGTGCTTGTCACACTGAAACTTATGACTCCAACATGGTCAAATCACTGAACTTATTATAATATAACAGACGTGTGACCTTAATTTATAAACACACACTCTTTTCCAATAAAACATTACTTCTCTTCTTGTTATATTTAACACACTCTATTCTCAAATGACTCAATAATGCCTGTCATGGCTGTCTTTACACTTAACACAAACAGAACGTTACAGACAAATTTATCAGCCATGATAAAATAGAACTATACACCGTGAGACGTACTGGACATTCTTTTTCTCTCAAAATACATTCGTCTGTCAGCGGTCAACTGAAACCTTCTCTCTACACCTGAAAATTTATTACTGCCGCTTGTCACATTTAACAATCCTATTTATTATGCAACACTTTGCGTCAATTACACTGGCGGTAGGTTCTGCCCTCATTCACTATGTTTGCGGCATTTATTTACACTGATTCACTTCACCAATATCTATTTGTTGACACGACTTAAGCTTAAATTACAATAATGTTATTGTGACACGCATTTTCTGTGGTTGCGGTGCCTTTCCTTATTGTAAAGATAAATGTTTTAATTTATTTGACAGTGACCACCGGGTTGTCCCTTCCACCTAACTAACATCTATATGATCAGTATCCAGTAATCGGGAGATAGTGGGTTCGAGCCCCACTGTCGGCAGCCCTGAAGATGGTTTTCCGTGGTTTCCCATTTTCACACCAGGCAAATGCCGGGGCTGTACCTTAATTAAGGCCACGGCCGCTTCCTTCCCATTCCTAGGCCTTTCCTTTCCCATCGTCGCCATAAGACCTATCTGTGTCGGTGCGACGTAAAGCAACTTGCAAAAAAAAAAAATGTTATTTACAAATATACAAAACACTATCAACTTAGTGTTCCACAAAACAAAGCAACATAACACTAAATCTGAGTTTACACCTACATTGAATTTTAATACCATTATTTGAAATTCACGACCTTCCTATATGAATTTATTAATCATGATCCTTTGATTAAAATATTATTTTTACATAACGCAAGTTCCTGAATGAAATTACGTTAGCCAAGATCAGTTAATTAAATCATCTGTTTAAATGGTATGATTAACCAGGATAAATCAACTATAAATCAACATCACAGGTTATAAGGTAGTCACATACGGTTACAAGATTTATTGTTATTATTTTATAGACGCTGAGTTTCTGTTGTCGGCAATCATTCCACACTGGTTAAATTTTTATCATGTATCACATTCATCTGACATTTAAACTGTTCATCAACAACACAATAATTTTCATTGTTATCTTGCTCTGCTGTTTCCTCTCTTCATCGATCCACTATTTATTCTCTATAGTATCTATGAGCACATTACTTTAATTAATCTCTTATTCTCCCTGTTCATTATTGATGTATTCAACACCTCTATTTCTCTCATGTTTATCACCGTAGACTTGCTCCAAGTTATTGAGCTATTAACATCATTACTAGTTAGTCGTCCTCCATCTTCAAATACGAATTTCATTTATTCTTCGTGAGGCGTATGGCCATTCATAGGCTCTTCTATCTCATTTCACTTTATTAACATCAGTCGTCCTTTATTCCTTAAAGAAAATTCATTATTCATTATTCTCAGGGATACCATTTTTACATTCGCCATCATATTTTCTAGCTTTGCATTCGGACCCCTTATTCATATTCATCTCAATTATATTTACCTCCTGCAAGTAAACAATGAGTCCCTAATACACAATGTAGCACGACTATCTATAATTAAATATGATTGCCTACACAATAGGAATTTCTGCTCTCCAAATCAAATTCGCGTATACTGATGAATCTATCCATTTAATTTCTGATATCGTATTATTATTATTATTATTATTATTATTATTATTATTATTATTATTATTATTATTATTATTATTATTATCAACCTTACTCAAAATGTAGCATTATACTTCACTACCTGACAATTATACGCTACCTCAGCTAAAATTGTCTACGTTCCAAAACACAATAACATTATTGTTATCTCATGTTGACTATTGATTGTTATAGACTTAAATTATCACTGTGACCATTATTTATCAAACACACGTTAATTGTCAAGATTGAATGATTTGAAAAAATTGAACTGTCGTTTATTTCTTTCATTATTATTATTATTATTATTATTATTATTATTAAAACAATTTATTATTATTATTATATTGGTAACTCCATTGCGAAACAAGATAATTATTATGGTTAAGAATATACGTCAGATTTTGCAGTTTATACACACACAATGAAAATTGACATTGATATCCACAAACTCTATTATTATTATTATTATTATTATTATTATTATTATTATTATTATTATTATTATTATTATTATTATTATTATTATTATTATTATTATTATTATTATTATTATTATTATTATTATTATTATTATTATTATTATTATTATTATTATTCTACTCTCTAAAGTGGGATATGGTTATTATTATAAATGTATCTCATTACTGCAATTTATTATTAGGTGCGTGAAATCAATATTACAACTACACTGTATCATTCTAATCTTTAAGGGCAACGCGTTGTTCAACGGCATCAATTTATATAGATAATAAACTAAACATTTCTTTACCTTATCTTTTGGCTGCACACTGACCCTGCCGGCCCCCGTTACATGACGTTTTACTCCTTACTGGACCCCATGATTGCGTTATAAACTTATAACATGCGTAACACACGCTAATTGAATACACCATGATATCACGAATCACACGCATTAATTTTTGCACACGAGTTATTGAGGTTTTACACTATGATACAGCGTATACAAGTAATATAATTTTATTTACATTTAAATTCTTGATCCTAGGTTGTATTTTGAATGACCTAATTCCGTTATCAGACATTCGTTTTGCCTCGATCAGCTGGTCAGCTATCTTCTTCCGGCTACAGCTCCTATCCTTATGAAATGTCTGTCAACAAGCTTACCGGTCAACTACATGCCTCTCTCGAACTATGGAATTCGTCCTTAGCTATCTGCATTTTCCGTTATCTGCTCTCTGCGGTCAGTTACCCTTTCATCTCGGACAAACTGTCGTGTTACTCATTTAGCCTTTCACTGCTACTATCTTCATGAAATGTTAGCAATCGCTGTGTGTGGTGGTGGTTTTCCTTACGATAAATTCCCTGCATACAACTCCCGTTGATAAATAAGTCCTCTCAGATTTCTAATTTACAGTAAAGATGTAAATATAAATGTCCCAACGTTTGGTAATTTAATACTGCAAAGTTCATCAAAGTGTCATAGATTGTTCAAAACTGAGTGCAGAATGTTGAGAAAGCAATATTTTAGCTCAAATACATATACTGTTCGTGACGATTTACATAGACTGTTCGATTCACAGATATCGATCAAACATTATTAACAGTTCCTCAAAACAAGATTTAACACTGAATACTAAATACTGAAGACTGCACGGTTAAGTCTGAGTCTGACGGAATAGTGAAGACTGTCATTGTTTGAGACTGACACTCACCTAGACTGACATTCACACACTGACGACAACTGAAGACTGCGTTCCGAAGACTGAATACAGACTGAATATTTTCACGGCTTCCTCGCCTCATTTTGTATATTTCCTACGCCACGCCCTGGAACTACCCTGGGGCGGAATGATATTTATCAACTCTCGTTGAATTTTATTAATGTCCGTCACTTAAATAGGCTATTATTCCATAAATTGGTGCAGTTCCACTGTTTCAAATGATTATGGAAATTGAGAATTTCCTAACTCCTTTACTAACTTTAAAAATATATCAAACTACATTTATATTGAAAAATATGAAAATTAATATTCATTAAATAAAATACACAATCGTCGGACCTTGTACTCACACTTAGTTCTTACCTGCTTACGTACACATACGTTATTTGAAGGGCGCCAGCTGCCACTCAGTGCAGCAACAATAGAATGAGAATCTTGACTATCTCTAGGGTGTGGGGTAATAAGCTTACTTTTGACAACATACCATATAAGTTCTGGGAGAAGGAGTTTGGCGTTCGGTTTTCCCATTAAATTTGAGGTTATCTAATTCTGTCATTGAAATAATACTATGAATTCATTTGATAGAACAAAATATATTCTTTAAATTGTATAGAAAATAGTAAGTCTTGTTGCGATAAAACAGATAAGAATATGAAGACATGGCATTGCATCTGAAAGAAACTAGGCATGAATTTGAATTCTTCTTGACCGGACATTTGACAATTTTACACTAAATATATCCCTCACTGATTCACTTGGCTGTACCTTCAACACTTTGAGTGTAATTGCGACGTATTCCTTTGATCTGGTGTTTACTGTAGATGTGTCACGCCTAATTTGGTGATGTATCCTTGTGACTGCTTCTTCTCCATATCATATGACTTGATTGCAAGTGTATCCTTCTATGACTCCATGGTAAGCCTTTCCGTCCGTATCTTCAACTAAGTGACCGACCAACTGTGGTCTCACTCTCTCAATGACCAATGACTAATGGCTCACTGAGTCTTCTCCAACTCGTTCACTCTCGTTCACTCTCGTTGACTCTCGTTGACTGACCGACTGAGGCCTCTCCATCTCGTTCATAGTCTGACCAACTGTGGCCTCTGCTTCCAATTGAATAATGACTGACGCTACAAGATACAGCCACCTTTTATAGACGTTGGTTGACACACCTACGTAATCTCCAGAAATATCTATGATCTACTCCCACCTCGCGAGAAATGTTACACCCTATTGCGGAATCGCTCGCAGCACTCCGTAGGTATCTCCAAGAACGTGAGCTCATCGCTAAATAAGCACGATGACGTAGCGGTGACTTGGCAGTAACGCCAGCAGTATTGCACAATGTAACAACGTCATATCCACATCTGATATATAACAACTCCTACTATACATGTTTTTAGTGTTAATCTACACACACGTATACATGCATACATTTGACTACAATCACGCAAGCGACAAGCATTTCAGAATTGAATTGAATAATAATTATAATTATAATACAATAATAGTAATCTCTCAGATAAAATAATAATAGTACGGACATAATAATAATAATAATAATAACAACAACAATAATAATAATAATAGTAATAATTCAATAACAATAATATCACAGATGAAATAATAATAAAAATACAGATATCAACTTGTAACGTGATTTGAACCGTTACAAAATCGACCGTACATTTTCACACAAATTCACTAGCGTCACTGGTGTTATGATTTGCCGCCATACAGCTTTTCACTTTTGATGAGTCCATTCCAATTACACTTACGACGTAGTTGTTGATTATTAATTAATTATGAAATAATTTATCATTAAAATCATCACAAAATTAGTTAAAGATGAGAGCACAATATTACTTCTTTAACTCACTTCACAATCTCGAAAATAACTAACATTTTTAGTTCGGCAGGGCGGTTATATTTTTCAATTTTGTGACTGGTTGCATTCTGCCTAAAGCTGTAATGACGTCTTCCAACAAGGAATAAGCCATTTCTCTCATGGGGTGCATGGTATCGTTCCATCTCGTACTGTCATCTGTTTTCTCCGCCTTACTTCGGGGTACGGCCTCTATTTTTCCGAATATCCGCTTTCCCGTGAGAAAGTCCAAACAGAAATGTTGCAAGGCAGTCCATTAAAATGTTTTTGAGGCTTCTATGATTTTCGGGTCCTCCGGTGCGTGATTTTAAGCAAGTACTTGGGATTTGCTCTGGTCTCTAGACTGTCTCTTTGTTGCAAAAGCTGGGAAGTATCTTCAGTTAATTTGCTGTACGTAGTTTTATATATTAAAACTGATAAATTAATTAATTATCCATTAGGCTATTCACCTTATGGGTGCAATTTTTATCGGAAGAATACAAGAATTGCACTCGAGTAATCCTTAAAACAAATAATTCCGGAACGGGCACACGGGAGTTAACTTAATGTAAATAATGTTAAATGCAGATCAAATACCGATCAAATACATACATACCGGGGTGACTGTCTTATTATACAATAGTTAAATTCAAACTAACCTAATGTAAAGGACTATAAAAATGAACGTAACGTTCACAGAGCACCTAGACCATTTTACGCGGTATATTTTCTCGGTATATCTTCGCCAAGAAATCCCAACAGTATCACACTACACTGTTAATGAATCTATGTGTCAATGCTTGACCATTTGAGGGAAATTACTCATAGCTACTGTATGTCTCATTCAGTTATTTGTTTTCAAAATTTGACTAAATGCTTGTCTCTCATTTCATTCCAGAAAGCTGCGTTCGTGTGGTCCTCGTCTCCGTCTGAGTCCTCGCACCACCATCACGGAGGCTCGCACCATCCGGCGGGCTCGGTGTCCGTCACTGGCAAATCCGGCGGTGGTAGCGGTAGCGGTAGCAGCCCTTCGGGGCACCCGCACCCGCATCCACACCCTCACTCCCACCCACACCCACACGCACACCCGCACGCCCACACACACGGCCACGGTGGATCGGCGGCCAACCCGACGCAGGGTTTAGTGCACTGGATGTCTGTGATGGCGGAACATATGAACAGCGCGGCCGCCACAGCGAATCCACATCATGACTCTGCTGCGGCAGTGCACTACATGTGGAATGGCGTTGAGGTGAGTCTCCAAACGTTCTTTTCTTATGATATGGAGTGGTGAATAGTTCAAGGTGATTCAAACCGTCGTACCTGGTTTCAGAAATGAATGAATGGAAGAGATCGTCAGTACTTCCGTGTACATAAATGTGTTATTTCTTTGTCGCGAATCCTCCCGCACTCTATCTATCCCTTTCACCACCAGTGTACGTTAAATACAAAACGGTTGTATCTGGTCGTAGAAGGTGATCTGTGTGCAGTAGTTCTACGAAACGAAGTCCGCTCTGTTACGCCTGAGCGACAATATTTCAAGACCACTTTTCAAGCAGAACTTCCAACAGAGGAATCGATTTATAAATATAGTATAAGCCTTTTCTGTGCCGAAGGAAGACCACTAGGTGACCCTCTGTGTCTCATGAGATGATTACCAACGAGTGCCATGCAAGCCGACGCATTGGCCAGACGAGAGCTTCAACTGTTGCAGGCAAGAGTGTTGGAAAATTCCCCAAAAGTATCTGTGAATGAAGCTATATAACTTGATGCTGAGGTAAGCGCTGCCTGCTGCAACGGTAAATATTTATTTAAACTTTCAGAAGCAAATGGAAGAAAACGGCCTCTTTGACATGTCAGTTTTCACTGACGAGGCCACAAGTGATGTAGTGAACAGACATAACTTGTGTATTTGGACCAAG
This sequence comes from Anabrus simplex, assembly GCF_040414725.1. Classification (NCBI taxonomy): domain Eukaryota; kingdom Metazoa; phylum Arthropoda; class Insecta; order Orthoptera; family Tettigoniidae; genus Anabrus; species Anabrus simplex. The sequence goes on along the minus strand of NC_090266.1, from coordinate 522,562,452 downwards.
GAAGACCAATATACGATCGTTGAACAAGTGCTACATTCGCCAAAAGATAACGTATTCTCCATAGCTATAATCTCGATATAGCCTATCTCTTAAAACTGTAACCTTGTTTGCTTGCTCGACGTTTTTACACTTTGTCCAGCAAGAAATTCACAGTCGCTGGCATCACTATCTCTCAGTGTGTTACAGCAGGTTTAGAGCAATGAGTAGATTTATAAACAGGATGGATCCCATCAACATTTTCATAGTGAGGTTCAAAGCCTTTCTGACACACTTGCAGAGATGGGTCGATTGCTGTCCAACTTGCGATGACGATCTGATAGAATGGACTAACAAGATCGCTCGATTTAACGCCGAATGACTCCTTGTTGGGATACGTGAAGTTTCATACTTACATTCTTCCATTACTGGTCACCTTGCATAAAATGTGGGATCGCCTTCAAACAGTAATTGCAACCATCGACGCGGACATGCTGCGCGTTTTGGAAGTGAGCAAGGGTATCGAATTGATATTTGCTACGTCACGCGAGAAACTCATACATAACATTTGCAATCAGTCTTGAATTTTGAGAGTTTTTCTACACGTATGCGTAAAATTTCTATCTGCATTTTTTGTCAACATAGAACGCCATCCTTTCTTTTTTTGAAACCAGCGTCTTCTAGTGCTATGTGTTTACGCGTTCTTGAGATCATTTGGAAAAGTTAACCTCACTATAAAGCTGATGGTATCGAACGCTCTACCAACTACTACAGCAGCTACACCACTAGAGACATTCTCTGCACTGCTGTTACGTTCTTTAGTATGTCCGCGAGGTTCCCATGCGTGCAGCATACATTATATCTCTATATTCCAAACATATCGTACCAGAACATTTCTCTAATAATAATAATAATAATAATAATAATAATAATAATAATAATAATAATAATAATAATAATAATAATAATAATAATAATAATAATTCACGAGAAGGGAATTACTCAGAAGTTCTTCAATGGCATTGAATTATGGTAATAATAATAATTATCTATAAATGGCATTCAACTACCCACACATCGAACACGGGGTTATGGGTTTTGAAAGCCACTTCTCGATAAAGGTACTAGCTCCGGGCTAATGGATTTGATTTTTCCTGTTAATTCTTTGTAATGAAAATCAAATAATTTCTATACATATAGTTCTATTGCTTATCATCTTGCTTTCACAGAAATACAGGATATTATTTCAACTTCACCTGTAAGGAACTACACCGCATGCCTTTCGCTGCGCTGGTATCTGAATTGGATTGGTGTGCTTTTTTCTTTAAAATATCATTGTAATCAACATTAATAATGCTTTCTTGGATACTGAAAGGCCACAGTTAAAAGGAATTAATACTCCCTAAATCCGATAGGCTCGGTGTTTTTAATTTTTTAAATCTAAGTGTGATTCATGGAATGTCTGCTAAGCAGAATGCAGGCCTTACACACAATATCCATTATACCTGAACAGTTTAGGGACCACTAATGGATTGGCAAGTCCTAGCTACCTGAGCGCATGGGAGCCACAGCTCAGAATATCTTTGAAGTGCCTACTTCAAATCCGTAGCATAATGATATCCCTACTATGGTCACTTATTTGGCCACCCGTCCCTTGCCGTTAGTTCACGAGCCAGGGCATGACTGCAGGAGCCCATACTGTGGACCACTGACGTGACTTACGTGGCCACCAGAGTTTTCCTTTTTTTTTTGCTAGTGGCTTTACGTCTTACCGACACAGATAGGTCTTATCGCGACGATGGGATAGGAAAGGCTTTGGAGTTGGAAGGAAGCGACCGTGGCCTTAATTAAGGTACAGCCCCAGCATTTGCCTGGTGTGAAAATGGGAAACCACGGAAAACCATCATCAGGGCTGCCGACAATGGGATTTGAACCCACTATCTCCCGGATGCAAGCTCACAGTCGCACGCCGCTGACCGCACGACCAACTCGCCCGGTTTTTTCCTTGTTCACGAGCTACGACGTGAGTGGAAGAACCCATACTATGGACCACTGACGTGACCATCCAGCCTTTGCCTTTGGTTCATGAACTAGGAACCCATACTATGGACCACTTCTAAGGTCACCAGCCTTTGCCGTTGGTTCATTTTTTTTACGTCGCACCGACACAGGTAGGTCTTACGGCGACGATGGGATAGAAAAGGGCTAGGAATGGGAAGGAAGCGACCGTGGCCTTGATTAAGGTACAGACCCAGCATGTGCCTGGTGTGAAATTGGGAAACCATCTTCAGGGCTGCCGATAGTGGGGTTCGAACTCACTATCTCTCGAGTACAAGCTCACAGCTGCGTGCCCTTAACAGCACGGCCAACTCGCTCAGTCCGCTGGAAGTGTGTGCTAGAACACATACAAAGTTCTATGGACGACTTAAATAGGAAGGTAAAATGAAATGGCGTTTGACTTTTAGTGCCAGGAGTGTCCGATAACATGTTTGGCTCGCCAGGTGCAGGTGTTTAGATTTGACTCCCGTAGGCGACCTGTGCGTCGTGATGAGGATGAAATGATGATGAAGATGACACATTCACCCAGCATCCGTGCCAGCGAAATTAACCAATGACGGTTAAATCTCCCGACCCTACCGGGAATCAAACCCGGGACCCCTGTGACCAGCACGCTAACCATTTAGCCATGGAACCGTGCAATATGAAGGTGAACATAGCCTAAGGGAGTCCAGGATGGATTCGGTATTTAATTATTTCAGTGGAAGATGCGTAAAAGCAGAGGGAGCCGCATTGATGCTATGAATGGAGGATTTCTGAGGTCCTTAGTTCATTCATAGAGGCTTGCAATTGGAATAATAAAAATAGATAGCAGTCTATAATGAAACCGTATGCATGAATATTCTTATATACCATTTTATTATATACATTTGGGACTCTGGAAATTTAATCAGTTATTTGTATTCTACTAGTTCTGATTTATTTATTTATTTATTTATTTATTTATTTATTTATTTATTTATTTATTTATTTATTTATTTATTTATTTATTTATTTATTTATTTATTTACCGCATTTCTACTATTAATGCTGACAAGCATTTTTCAGCTTTGCAAGAGCTGCCAACGTGATTCAGTCCTATCATTCTGGTTTTTTGATCTTTCCTACACCGAGCCCGATAGCTGCAGTCGCTTAATTGAGGCCAGTATCCAGAAATCGGGAGATAGTGGGTTCGAACCCCACTGTCGGCAGCCCTGAAGATGGTTTTCCGTGGTTTCCCATTTTCATACCAGACAAATGCTGGGGCTGTACCTTACTTAAGGCCACGGCCGCTACCTTCCCATTCCTAGGCGTTTCCTATCCCATCGTCGCCATAAAACATATCTGTGTCGGTGCGACGTAAAGCAAAATAGCCAGCCGATCTTTCCTACGACTAGATCTGTAGTATATCAATGAAATTCATATGACTGAAGGTCTACTTACGGATATTGTATTGACCGATTGTGACAGCGCAGCCAACTTCAAACTATATGCAAACTAATTTGGTTGTAGTATCTCATAAATCGTTGAATTATTCATCTAATTCCATCACACTTTGAAGGATAGAAGGAAGAAAGGAAATTCTGAATACTTATTTTCCCTACGTATTGTAGTGTTGGTGCTTTCTTTCTTTCTTAATCCGTTTAACCTCCAGGGTTGGTTTTTCCCTCGGACTCAGCGAGGGATCCCACCTCTACCGCCCCAAGGGCAGTGTCCTGGAGTGTGAGACATTGGGTCGGGGATACAACTGGGAAGGATGACCAGTACCTCGCCCAGGCGGCCTCACCTGCTATGCTGAACAGGGGCATTGTTGGGGGATGGGAAGACTGGAAGGGATATACAAGGAAGAGCGAAGGGAGCGGCCGTGGCTTTAAGTTAGGTACCATCCCGGCATTTGCCTGGAGAAGAAGTGGGCAACCACGGAAAAACACTTCGAAGGTGGCTGAGGACGGAAACGACCCCCGCCCCTCTACTCATGTCACCTCCCGAGGCTGAGTGGACCCCATTCTAGCCCTCCTACCACTTTTCAAATTTTGTGGCGGAGCCGGGAGTCAAACCCGGGCCTTCGGGTTTGGCAGCTAATCATACTAACCACTACACCACAGAGGCGGACAGTGTTGATGCTACTGTTGTAAATAGCACGTGGTTCAAACGTGACATGCCAGTTTCGGTGGTAATTAAGGCTAAATACTAGTCAGGCAATAGTTACCGCTTTACTGTAGAAGTACGACCCTTATATCATGAGCTCCTAATTGAAGGATACAGTGTAACTATATAAAACATCTTGAATCCCCCATTGGGCAATGCTCCTGCGTTTCCAATATTACATACTGTACACTGAATATTTGTACATTCTAGGTTCGACACAAGAGAAATGATAATAAGAATACGATACTACTACTACTACTACTACTACTACTACTACTACTACTACTACTACTAATAATAATAATAATAATAATAATAATAATAATAATAATAATAATAATAATACGTTGTGTTTTAAGCTATGTACCCTTAGTATCTTTGACATACAACAGTGACGCAGCAGTTTCCAGACTTGTGATGCACAGCGACACTGCACTAATGTTGTTAATTCCATTAGCTAGGTACAGTTATTGGACAAGAGGAGTGTCCGTCCTTCTTGCTAACGGTTCGTCCTGCTTGGCCCTCTATGGGACCTAGTTGAAAGAAACCCGTTCGTTCATTGGGGTGCAATCAAAGAAAGATGAGGACCGTTGGGGAAGTAAGAAACAATGAAATAAACTAAAGAAGGCTGAGAGAGGTGCATCGCATCACTAGCATGCTTCATCATCGTGCGGCACTGTGGGAAGCTGCCTCCAGCGAAAGACAAAGAAGGGGCTAACCGTCACCTGAAGAGGGATCAATGCAGCCTGCTAAAAGATAACGAAGCCCACCATATAATTTCTTATGCATAGATTGAAGACTAAGTAAAGTGCGGATGAGTCCGTACTTAACGATGTAAAAAAAACAGCATCCAGTACAAAAGAGAAGAAGCCTTGTACACAAGCAGGAAGACAAAAAATTAGACGAGCATAAAAAGAAAAGGAATTTAGTCATGTGTGATGGTTTTTAGAAGGAGTGGGGAGGCATTTTCTTCTTCTCGCCATTCATCTGTGGGGCTGTTAGTTAACCCTCTGCAAATATAAACACACACGTATTTAAATATTCACTCTGGACTATCAGTCTTTTTGTCTTCCTTCTTTATTCAAATAAAAAATAATCCTCTCCCTGCCCCCTCCCTGACCCTTTTTTCTCTATACATAGGTGGACTTAAGACCATAAGCGGTCTCCCTTTCAAAAGGTTGTGTGTAAAGATAAGGGGACACTAGAGAAGGGGTAGGGGGAGTATTTTTTGTGCAGGGCCAGGTATGCAAATGTTTCCTAGCACCACAGGACTACGTGAAGAAGTGGGGTTACGTATGCAAATAGTGTTGTCCTATACAACATCTTAAAAAAAAGGGATTGAAGATTTTTTCTGTACTCATGGTATGTTTCAATGCGACTAAAAGCAGGGTCCATAAAGGATGGATTAGTGGTCTAAGGTAGCGGGACGTGCGAGCTCAATCATCCCGGCTAGTCTACCTACCTCACCAGCCCAAGAAGTTGCCAAGTATTTAACTGCGAAAGGGTTCGATGCTTCTCAGCATTTATTACGCCTTATGTAAAATAAGGAGCCTAATGCTTTTTTAAGAGAATGGAACAAATGACGGTCCCAGAGGGATAACGTCGTACCACCTTACCTCTATCATCTCACTTGATTTAAGCAGTTGAAGAGTAACGTAGCGACACATCCACGCTGACATAGCTTAATGTTCAAATTCGACCCTTGCAGAAGTTCGTTTTTCATTTCACAACGTACAATTTTATGAATAATGTTTATCAAGGAGAATTCCTCGAGTGAGAATATAGAAGGTTCTCTCTGATTCGTTAACTTAGTCCGTTGCTTACTGTCAGTTGCGCTGCTATTTCCACTCTTGTCCCTCCCGTGTCATTTGGAAGTGATATTAAGAAGACATGCCAGTGTTCCCTAAACATTCTTTTTCCGCGGAACACATTCTACTTCATTATGTATGAAACAGTCTTGTATTTTATGCATTCAGCCATAATTTAATTTGAGTGAAAACTTTAAAAATGTCAACAATAATAAATTGCAAATTTATCACCATACAGTTTGAGTTTGGTTTTCTATCTTGCTCCAGCTCTGTACGTTTTGAGTCACCTCCTGAAGTCTTGATTTATATTAGCCATACAATAGGCATTAGAAGAATGCGGCGCTGCGACGATAAAGGACGACATTTTAGATTTCTAAATTATTAGCCATGGACAACGGCTCCATAGCTAAATGGTTAGCGTGCTGGCCTTTGGTCACAGGGGTCCCGGGTTCGTCTTCATCATCATTTCATCCTCATCACGACGCATACACCCAGCCCCAGTGCCAGTGAAATTAACCAATGATGGTTAAAATTCCCGACCCTGCCGGCCTCCGGGGGTGGCAGCTAATCACACTAACCACTACACCACAGACGCGGACAAGTATGTACAAGATTACAAAATATTAGTCGGACGTCTAATACCTGTGAAGTGGGTTCGATTCCCACCTCAACCATCCTGGAAGTGGTTTTCCGTGGTTTCCCACTTCTCCTCCAGCCAAATGCCGGGATGGTACCTAGCTTAAGACCACGACCGCTCACTTCCCTCTGGTAAGAAAAAATGGCCCCTGTACAGCATAGCAGGTGAGGCCACCTGAGCGAGGTATCGGTTATCCTCTCCAGTTGTATCCCCGACCCACAGTCTGAAGCTCCAGAACACTGCCCTTGAAGCGGTAGAGGTGGGATCCCTTGCTGAGTCCGAGGGAAAAAACGACCCCGGAGAGTAAACAGAAGAAGAAGAAGAAGAAGACTTAGTACATAGTTTCATTTTGCTTAATAACGGGTTGGTTGTCGAATATTATTTCAAAATATAATTTCCTTGTTATGTAGGCCTAGTGCTTATGTAGTGTTCTCAACCTTGAAGTCAAAATACCCGCTCCCCATAATTACACTACATCCCTCATGCGACTTTGGCCTACCAAGCGACTGCTGATCAGCGCGAAGGCCTTCAGATTACGAGGTGACGCGTAGTCAGCGCGATGTATCATCTCGGCCTTTATTCTTGACATTCTAGACTGGGATCGCTCTCTCACCGTCAGATTGTTCCACAGTTACTATCATGTACTCTGGAGCGGACCCCTAAACAGCTCTCACAACCAAGTAAATATCTTGACCTGGCCGGGAATCGGACCCGAGTCTCCGGGTAATAGCGCTGCCGGCAAATTAACCAATTTTCGCCTTGATAACAGCATGCGTACAGCGATCTCTAGCTATATTTCTGAGTGACGCCAAGATTCACATTCATTATGCCGTACTTAAATAAAGTTCACAATTTGCAGAGTTTTATGTATATACTAATTTGAATGATTAACAAGTGATTCCATTAATAGGAATATTCATAAATTATCTTTTGACAATAGGTCCACTTCCTAACATGCCTCAGCATTTGACGCTCAAATATTTAAACCTGTACAATTATAATATTGTAGTTAGTGTTATGTTTATTACATTTAACATATGCCTGTTTACAGGTTGCCACTAAAAATACATAAATAAAAAGTGAATATTCAAGTATTAAAAACAGACTCTTTACATGGTGCCCCTCCCCCCCACCAAGAGTAAAACACATATCGGTGAAGAGCCCTTCATACTTGAATGATAATCTACCCGTGCGTTAGATTATAAAGCCAGTATCAATTTGATTTTCCACACATATCGAGGACACTCATTTTTACTGATGTCTTATTTAGTACGAAAGCAGTTAAGTTGTAGACTCTGTAGCAACCGCACGTACCTGCCGAGAGCTGTCAAGCACGTGTGTTCCTTAATCGCGTCTGTTGAACAGTTAGTAACTACCTAGTTGTAATTACCAGGCATGTATAGATTCGGTGTAGTAGTAAAGTGAATACAGAAAATTAATGAACAAGCCACCCGATAGAGGCCAAATTTTAAAAGGTGACCCTACAGACTTGTTACGACAACTTCCAACTATAGACTGTAAATATAGAAACATAACCTATCATCTACTGTCCGAAACGTTACCATCATCAACAACAACAACAACAACAATTACCACTGCAGAAGCCCTGGCCTATGACTAATGTGACAGCGCCGCCACAACACGGAGGTTCGTACGCGCCGTATTCTATTATGACAAATGTTTCATCACAACAAACACCTGAACAAAGTATTGACTCTGCGTCTTATTTCAGTGGTGAAAGCAAACAACACGCTAAGCGATGCCGTTCCGGTATTAAAGATAAGTAGGGGTAAGCCAAGGCCGTACCCAGGAACTTTTTTCGGAGGGAGTTAGGATTTGGGGGAGGGGGGAGGCTTCCGAAAACAAAAACTATACCGCAGTAACTTTTTTTACTTTCAAATAGGTTTTTATAGAAAGAAAATTTCGAAATAGTTTTAGAGCAGTACCTTTTCCAACTCAACGGGTGAAGTACTGTAGAAAGGTACAGTGGCCACAAAAAGTATTCGTAAACCTATGGTATGTGATGGAACATTATTACGGCATACGAGCTAAAATCAGGCTTATAAATGGCATTACGACAGACATGAGATATACACGCTAAACATACAGATCGTTTAAAAATGTAACATGATCGGCACGATACTGTATACAAACTGCAGATCGTACCGCCAAGAAAGTATTTGCACAGTGCGGATGTAATATCTTTGTGATTGGTTAAATCAGTTGTCGCACAGGTTTACGCCGCTGTGCCTGCAGGAGGGGTTGTCATCTTAGTCATCACTGTGCTGTCGTTGCCGTAAGGTTATTTAGTATGGGGCGAAAGAAGGAGGAACTTTCATTGAGTCAACGAAAGAATATAGTGTTACTGTATAAACAAAGTAAAAGTTATCTTCAAATTGGAAAACAGCTCGGCATTAGTTTTACTACGGTGAGTTTAATAGTTAATAAATACAAGCACAGCGGTTGGTCGTCCAAAAGTGCTGACAGTATGGGAGCAACGCAATATTGTGCATTCGGCACAGAAAGAACACTTCCGAAGTGGTGCATCCATCGCTACAGAACTCGTTTCAAGGTCCAACAAAACGGTGAGTGTGCAAACTATAAGGAATGTATTGCACAGCGCGAACCAACGTAGTAGATGTCCACAAAAGAAGCCACTTATGGAAAGAAAAAGGAAGGAACGCCTACAGTTCGCGAAAGAGTATTTTGTAAAGGCAATGGACTTTCGGAACAACATACTTTTTTCTGATGAAGCGAAGTTTACACAGTTTGGAACTGGTAGGACAGCAAGGTACGGCGGAAGCCAAACACCGAACTTGAACCTCAACATGTAACCCCACAGTAAAACACGGAGGAGCGAGTGTGATGGTTTGGGGCTGCATGGCTGTGAATGGAGTGGGAAACCGGGCATTTATTGATGGTACTATGGATGCAGGAAGTACATGGATGTGTTGCACCGTAATTTAAGCAGCAGTGCACACAAGCTTCATGTGGAAGGAGTCTTCCACTTCCAACAGGACAAAGATCATAAGTATTGTGCCATGATAACCCGAGAATGGTTGTTGTACAATGTCCCAAAAAGACTTCTCACTCCACCGCAGAGTCCAGATCCCATAGAGAACCTGTCGGATCATCTAGGCAAAGAAGTGCAAAAACGCCATCCTACTAGTAAAGAACATCTTAAAGAGATACTCTCAGATGCATGGTCCAACATATCTGAAGAGTACACCAAACGTTTAATTAGCTCAATGCCAAGACGTCTGGAGCAAGTCATCAAAGCTAAAGGCATGCATACAAAGTTTTTTTTTGCTAGGGGCTTTACGTCGCGCCGACACAGATAGGTCTTATGGCGACGATGGGATAGGAAAGGCCTAGGAGTTGGAAGGAAGCGGCCGTGGCCTTAATTAAGGTACAGCCCCGGCATTTGCCTGGTGTGAAAATGGGAAACCACGGAAAACCATTTTCAGGGCCGCCGATAGTCGGATTCGAACCTACTATCTCCCGGATGCAAGCTCACAGCCGCGCGCCTCTACGCGCACGGCCAACTCGCCCGGTATACAAAGTATTAAGCCTGTGTTTGAACAAAGACTTCGGCAAGTGTTTGAACTATCTAATAGTGTACGAATACTTTTTGTCGTGTTAAATGTTTCTTACGTTGAGCGCTGTAAATCTCATAGCAATTGTACTGTGAGGTATTGTCTTTTCTTTATACATTTGGCTCACTGGAGGTTTATATTAGTTCATGGTGCTTAATGTACAAGGTATACGTTAAGATGTTGGTGTACGAATACTTTCTGTGACCACTGTACATTCATAACGGTCTGGTGGGCAAAACACGCTTTAACACGTGAGTGCAGTGCGACACAAAGACTTCTGTCATTTGTTTAAAGATGGAGATAACAGTATGTATCACTGTAAGTATTAAACATATTTAGAGGTTTGGTTCATTTTTAAAATCTTGTAGCGGCTCGAAAACATGAAAATATTTCTATATGTTTATTGAAATTGATTTTACGGTGCAAAATGTATTAAGGACATAAAAAACAAACAATCTGTATATCCCACAAAAATCAAAATTTCCATTTATGTTTTCAATAAATTTGTTAATTATATTCATAGTGAAACATTTAAAGAAGGCGCAGATTTTATAAGTTAAATTCAGTAGTTTATTTTGCAAATGCTTGTTTTTATAATATTTCTAATTTATTGTAGGCTATTTTAAAACCCGTATGCTGCTTAAATTTGTCAAGTTAACTTTTACTTTGGAGGGATTTTGACCCCCCTCCTGTGTACGGCCTTGCGTCAAGCCGATATGAACATACTGCAGACGCGGATCCTGTCTCCACCTCGGAAGCTTCAGAGATATCACATAGCACATTAAATGAAAATCCAATCGATACATCACATAGGACACAGTCAACTGCTACCAGTGAAACACCAAGTCGCCGTAATAATACTCAGAGCAGTAACAGCCGCTACGGCCGTGGTGATATAAGTCCACATTATGTTATTTTCTAAGGGATAGGTAAATCGATGGGTAATATGCATCCCATGGCAGTGGGACAAACGTTACTCACTCAACGATTTGTCGGCAAACATGATATTGTGAATATCAGTCCAATAGGGAAGAACAAAATACGTATCGAAACTATGTCTGTAGTAATAGCTAACAAACTTGTGGAAGCGAAGTTTTTGCAGCTCAGGAATCTGGACGCTTACATACCCTATCACATGGGTCATAGTCAAGGTATAATTAATAAGGTAGATACCACACTGAGCGAAGAGGAACGGTTACGGGAAATATACAGTGCTTTGCCTGTTAAAAAGGTGAAACGCTTCTCTCGGCCAGTTCCAGGCAATACATGACGACGTAGTATATCAGCCTGTCCTCGAACGTTTCGAGCTCAGTCACTACTGAAACATGTCGTCGGTTTGGAAGAAGGCCGTCACAACTTAAAAAATGTCATTTTTTTAGTGTTTGTTGACAAATAACTCCAAAGGGTGTATATCCGTATCAGGAAAAGTGCTGAATGTTAAACTCGCATAGTATCCGCGAGGTAGCATTTGTGTCAGTTTACCTTTGTACACACTGCAAACAAGATTATGGGGAAGACCGTCACAAGTCAGTTGTGTCTCTACTCTGGTCATTGATATCCCACATTTTTTCGAGAAGAGTGCAGCTTCTTGGATTATTTTTTCTCTCCAGTGTATCATTTCGAGATGTGCCATTTTTCTTCTCAAAGTCATTTCAAACCGACTGACCTCCAAGTATTATGCTTCGAGATAAGCCGTCTTCTTCAAATATAGATTTTAAAATGTTAACCATGATCAAGTAGTGTAACAGTATTCTGGAATCAAAAATCAAAAGAATTGGTTATAACACTGGGTGTTACGTGGCATGAGGGGCAAGATCACAGAGGGGCTAACGCAGTCGGTTCCTGCGTGAGGAATTACTTGAATGATCTGCAAAATTAATCTGATGGATCAACATAAGAAAAATATGATCAACAATGTTATTATACATCGGAAATTGTGCAGGACAAAATAAGAATAGTTCCATACTTGCCTTGTACATCCACTGCATTTCAAAACTGGAGTCAATACGATCAATTACTCATAAATGTCTAATAAAGAGGACACACCCTATATGAAGGTGACAGTTCCTATTCGATAATTGAAAGACATATCATCATATGTAAGAGATATGGACCTATCTATTGCCAGAGCAAATAAGGCAAGCAAAGAAAACGGAAAAACCTTATTCTGTAGAGGAAATGTATCACGAGGATTTCTTTTTATCTTAGAGATCTTGCCACGAAGCTTGATATCAAGAACTTCAACAAACACGGAAGATGAACCGGTTAGATTGTTAGGAATGAAAGTGCTGATGGTACAGAAAGGGCACCCCAGGAAACTATTTATAAAAATATTACGAAGACGAAAAGAAACCTTCCACTGTTAATGTCCTATCTTCAAGACGCCACAAGCTGATATCTGTTCTGTGAATCTCAATAAAGCTTACAGATATAAACAAGGAATTACAGTGGCCAAAAGCAGGGATTGATCTCCTTATTTAAATGAACGTTGTACAAAGATACAACTATGACTTTTGTAAAAAAAAAAAATACGTAGTTAATGTGGCCTTGTGATTAGTACATTTGGTTCATTTCTGGTGCCTTTATTGCTGTATTGTTCATAAAATAAAATGGATATTACAGTTTTATAGTGATTGTGTTCTGTTTATTACATAATTTACTGACAAAAAATAACAAACCACTTTTGGGAAATATTGTCAGAAATCGAAGCTAGGGGTGATTTAGGGGAAATGAGGAGTTTGTGTATAAAACTATTAAACCTATATTTCACTCATTAAGTTCCTAAGCTCTTGGACGTAAAATCTTTGAGATATCTGGATTTTAAATATACACTAATTTCAAATGCTTCTCCTGAAAATTAACTTTTTTGAGTTGCGACGGTCTTCTTCCAAGCCAATGATGTGTACATTATGGAACATGTTGTGCTGTGCTATCTTACGTATTGCCTAATATTCAATGTCAACAATGCCCTAGGTACAATCATACTTGCCTGCATTGTAGATCATCAGCGAGATGTAGCCAGTGTGGTGGACCACACACTATTTCACCGTTTTGTCTTACCTGCCATGGTCCGCATTTATCGACCGATGGAGAATGTCCAGAATACAAAAATGTGCATATGCCAGAAAAGTCATGGCACATAATACACGAGAAGCCGCACTCAGTCTCTACAACAGGTCATATGCGAATGTCGCCCAACATACAAAATCCAAACTGGCAAAATCGAGAGGAGTTTCCTCCATTAAACATTAATTAGACTACATTAGCAGCGTCAGGAGTGTATGCTAATCCCACTCGAGGTCAGCGCTCAGCTGTTTCAACACCCGTAGCAGCATCTCCATAGCTACCTGTAATCGGAAAGGACAACAGGCCCTTCTATCCAGTGGCCAGCTCGCGTAATTGTGCTCCATACGTCACACTCATGCCCAGAAGTCAACACCAACAATATATCCCACCTCACCAACTTACTTTCCCGTCTAGTGTAGAACGGACTTATAAACGTCAGCAATTACAGGTAACTGCTATACTCAGCCGTACCCACCTCAACCACACCGCCTCCTAGCTACTCCAGTTCACAGTAATAATAACCCCTAACAGAGCAGATATTTACCTTCAGCATGATCATTCTGAATCAGTTCCAGTCTAATTTATCGAGCACGCTGCATCCAGATTCGATACGACAAATAATAGCGAAAGTCCTTAAAACCGAACATGGCGTTTAAAATTTTACAGTGGAACGCCAGGTCTGCCAACGCAAACTGGGAATGACTAGAAAGATAACTCTACACTCGGAATATACAAACTGCACCTATCAGCGAGACGTGGTTCCTCCCTGGAGCACCATTTCACTATAAAGGCTATCGTGTTAGCGTCACGAGAGAGAGACGAAAAGGGGGGTATCGCAATATTGATTCGAAACACAATGCCGCATGCTGAGATCTGAATAGACTAGCTGCAGCTAGAATGGCCGTTCTCAAGAGGCATATCACAGTAGTTTCGATATACTGTCCTCCAAGGACACTCATTCGAACAAGAGAATGGCACAACCTTGTAAGTCAATTGGAGCAAACTTACTTAATTAGTGACGATTTTAATGCATACAGCGCAGTATGGGGATGCGAAATAACTTATGGGTACGCTGCAGCTCTTGTATATATAATTCAAAGTATTGATTTATATATTCTAAATTATGAATCCCCAACGTTATCACCGGTACCTGGGCAACGAGCTTCTGCGATAGATCTTACTCTTTATTCTGCATCAACGTCCGCAGAGTTTTGATGGAAAGTGCTTCCATACACAAAGGGGTCTTGCCACTATCCCATATAAACAATCTATCGAACTGTACGTACCCACACCGTATAAGACAAACTCCATATGGAATGCACAAAGGTAGGTTTGGGTTAAGTACCACAATCTAATTGAGATTAATTTTCATACTGAATATTTATACAAATTCACTAAAATAGTGCGAAGTCTTTATAAATTTAATAAATCAAGTTGACTCAAAAAGCCATACCACAGCGGAAACCAACTAAAACCTCTAAAGGATCGCCGTACTATAGTGGAACCAAGAATTTTCACGAATGATAGCAAAATGAAGGCGAACACTAAGCGCATACAAACGCTGTCCTACCTGGGAGAACTATATCGCACATCGAAGAATGGACGAAGAAGTTAAAAGTAAAAAAATAAAACCACAGAAAATAAACAGCTGGAAGGCATATTGCCAGACATTAAATAAGGACATGTCCTTAACAGATATTAGGTCAATGGTGAATAAAGTTAAAAGGAAGCTAATACCACAGAAAACACGTCTATGCTTGATAGAAGAACTTTCAGGTGACATCACCCCACCTTTGGCACCCAAAGATACTCCACGATTCCAGCTGCGATACATACGTGGGGCACCAAATCACAATCTGTTGAGACCATCACACTTCACGAATTGTCCGTAGTTCTAAGACGTTCACGCGATACCGTACCAGGATATTATCAAAACCAATACTTCATGCTGTCCAACTTACCACAAAGGGTAAAAATTGTCCTCTTAAAATTCTTTAATGATTTTTGGACACATGGAAATGTTCTGGATGATTGGACTACACATATAACTGTACCTATCCCAAAGCCTGAAAAGAACCCGGAGGATCCCGCTTCTTATCGATCGATAGTATTATCATCATGCATCTGTCAGACCTATGAAAGAATCTTGAAATTTAATCTAGAATGGTGGTCAGAACACTATAATGTCCTCCCGGATTTCCAGTATGGATTCCGTCAAACTAAGAGCACACTGTATAAAGCATCATAACCACGTATATTGAATATGCCTATTCCATCCAAGGATGCCTGACAGAATATTTCTCGGTATATCAGGAGTTTATGACAGTGTTATCATTCCTATTCTCGCACCTAAATTACACTCTATCGGTCTACCTGAAACTTGTCTCCGTGGGATTTGCGCTTTTATCTAACGACGAACTGTATAGGCCTATACAGGGCATCTGGATAACACATTATTCTGTCCGTGAAGAGTGGCAAAAGGCATCCCTCAAGGAGCCATCTTGAGCCCACAATTGTACGTCCTTTATACTGCCAAATTAGAAAGTTTGTTTCAACCAGATATAAAAGTCCTCCAGTACGCGGAAGATATCTGCATATACGCATCCTCGACAAGTTTTTAGGTTACTCAATTATGGTCGGACGATGCAGCTAGAGCTCTGTTGCAATGGACATCTGAAAATGGTCTATAGTACGCGCAACATTTAGTGATGCCTGGTTTTACGGGGATGAGGAGTAAGGAGGGAGCTTTCCCGGTTCCGGTAATACTGTCAACTGAATGGAAATGAAATCTGAATTGAATCGATAGTATGATCGATCGACATGAATTTTCTAAACCTTTATTATATTGGCATGAATTCTCTGAAATATCACTTCAACAATCACTTTCACAATCGTCATTTCTATCTGCACTATCTGCAGTACTATTAATTACAATCTCGTCCATGACTATTTTCATGACACCGTCGTACCTCCAGTATTCCTCTTCCAGTTCTTTCACCTTTCAGCAATGCCCCTCGCAATCGGCGGAAGATACTAAATGGAATGCTCCGATGGTCAATCGTCGTAAGTTAACTGCTGACACGTCTCCCGTAATATTGCGTCGTTTGAATTTGCGTTTTATTTTTGCCCATGCCAATTCAATGGCGTTCGGATCACAGTTGTATGGGGGAAGACGAAGGACGACGTGACCTGTTTCACCAGCCATGACGTCAACAACATAAATTTTATTAGGAGGCCTGTTTTCCTCACTCATGTTCAATCCTAACCTCTACTTTGGATTTGCTGTGTAAACAATGGTACTAGTACGTAAAGTGTAGGCCTACGCCAGATGTCTCACGGCGATGCATAATCGATTCATAAATTGTGTTTCAAAGGTTGCCGCTACGAATCTCGAAGATAATCGAGGTCTACCGATTCAGCATTAGGGAGCCCAGGTATCACTAAATGTTGCGCGTACTGTACAACTCTCCTCAACTAAGCCTTCAGTGGTAATATTTACACAGAAACGACAAACTCTAACGGTGCCCTTAATCCGGGTAGGGCCATATTCTTTTCCACTCCGAATAACTGCTAAATTTATTTGAATGTACTGTACCTGGACAGCTGACTCACTTGAAGCTGTCATGCAAACCACATGATAACAAAATTTGTAAAAAGTACTGAACGTTTTGCGAGCTCTTACTCGCATGACGTGGAGATCAGATACAACTACTATGTTACTGCTGTATCGAGCTCTGCTATGACCGACACTGGAGTACGGTAGTAACTTTTTCTGGTAATGCATCCCGTTATGTACTACGACATTCGACGTTCTATAGTACCGCGTTATACGACTCTGTCTAGGAGTCATGAGCTATACTCCACTAATGCTCTATTAGTGGAAGTGGTATAATGCCACTTCCCATAGGTCGACAGATGCAGTCCAATATACTCCTTCTGCGTCGAGCCACACGGGACCCTCACATTCCTCATCCTCACTTATTTTTGCTTCGGCCGGGTGTCGGCTCAACTATATCTTCGCACCCACCCGAGCCAACAAAGCACATAGGCCAGACACCACGTTGGAAGTTGGCCTCCCAACATGTACACCTGTGTTGTCCTGGACGTCCAACAATTCATCACTGAAGAATCCATCCTCTCCGAACTCCGCAAGTCTCGTATATAGCGCAACAAGGCTGTATGAAGGTTCCGTACCATCAAACGACGTCCTGCGTTTCTTCAACACATCCACCGAACGTGACCATCTTCTCGCCACTGGTGCACAAATCTGCCAACTCCTCCATCAAATGGAAGACACTCCCAGCAATATTTTAGAGCAACTCCCGTACTATTCTCCTGATCCACCTCCTTGCACACCCCCACCACGGCCCTTGTACTTTCCTTACACCACTACAACCACCACCACTACTACCACCCTCACAACCTCCCCAGTTCACACCTCCCTCACATCTTCGCTCACGACTACAGTAACAACCCACCCTATCCCTATCATGACTACTATCACCACGCCTCCCACCCCTACCTCATCAAGTCAAGAACCAGCGCCTGCAACTGACACTACCACCGACACAATGCCGCCACCATCGACCAATTGCACCTGCGTCATCCTAGGAGTGGACCCGCTCTTATCCAACGACGCCATACTTCAAGACCTCCCCCAGATAGGAACAGCAGTTCACCGAGCAACTCGGATTTTCAACGCTACATGACCTACCCACCTCGTTCGCCTTCATCTGCCGACTCCGGACATCGCCCAACATTTCATCAACAACGGCATCCATCTTCAAGGCCGCCATCATCACACTGAACCATCTCGCTCTCCTCCACAACCTGCTAACCGATCTCATACACCCCGTCGCCGTCCCCGGCCGGCTCCTCCTTTTCTTTCACCGAGTCCACAAATCCGTCTTTACCATCCTCCACCCGGTTTTTCTCCTCCAATACCACCCCCAACAAACCCCCTCCACAACTTACTCACTTCCCTGCATAACTTCTCCTGTATCTTTCACATCTTAGCCCTTTCCCTTACCTCTAGCACTAACCCCTCCTTCGTCCAACAGCCATTATATCATCCCACTACATACTTCTAAATCTGTGTAATATCTTTTGTACTACTTTGTAACCATCTATGCTAATAAACTCACTCAACGAAATTCAATATTTAGACATAGGCACAATTCCTATCCCATCTCCTATATATTCACATCCTTTACCCACCTCCTTCTTCCGTCACATCTCCCCAACCCTCCCGCATCTCTTGGCCAGAGAGAGGGCGTCACCCTCTAGGTGGCCTGCCCCACACCTTCAGGGTGGGGAATGAAAACATTTAATGAAAAAAAGCCACAACGTTAAAATCTCCACTGCTAGAAATAAGGTATATGATGTGGAGAGACTGCTGAACATACATCCCTCTTCAAGGAATGATTGGACTCTTTTACTTGTGAGGAATTACAATGAAGTGCTGCCAGTTGTACTCAAGGACGTTTCCGTACCTGGATTCCGAAACGATTACGAGACACGATTCTATGCTCTTCAATACTAATATAAATACCAACGTTCAGACAATCTTGTAGGCCGCACTTGGCCGGATTTCGTGCATATTTACACAGATGGTTCCTAGACTACAGATGGAGTAGGCTGTGGGTATCACTGCCCAGCTACAAATGCAATGAAACAACGATTTCTTCCCGAACCAACATCAGTTCATACCGTAGAAAGTCTGGCAATATATGCAGCAATTCAGTATGGTATCACTGACCAATTCAAGATATATTTTTTACAGATTGCCATAGCGTACTACAGCGTCTAAACCACCCAGAATGGAGTGATCGAACCCACCGTTACATTGAGTCAACAAGTCAGACATGTTGTGCAATATCATTACTGTACAGCTTTATCATGTACAATTCACTATACATTCTGATAATTGCTGTACTTTCTACCGGGCGAGTTGGCCGTGCGATTAGGGGCGCGCAGCTGTGAGCTCGCATCCGGGAGGTAGTGGGTTCGAACCCCACTGTCGGCAGCCCTGAACATTGTTTTCCATGTTTTTCCATTTTCACACCAGGCAAATGCTGGAGCTGTACCTTAGTTAAGGCCACGGCCGCTTCCTTCCCATTCCTAAGCCTTTCCTGTCCCATCGTCGCCATAAGAACTATCAGTGTCGGTGCGATGTAAAGCAACTAGCTCTACTTTCATAACTCCTTTATAGACGAGACATGTCCCGCAATAGCGCTGGATAGATGTACACGTTGGGGATTCGAGGTTTGAGTCCCAGCACAGACAACATCCATCCTGGTTGTTGCGTTTCCCAATTCTTTCTGAACATACAATCTAAATAATTGTGGTTGAAAACCTACAACCTGATTTCCAGTCATTGACCGGGTCAGGGATGTAATGAATGAAACATATATAGGCTGTTTTTACAATGGGGTCGCCACTCCCAAGGTGAAAATAATTCTGGTTACTCTCAAATATTATTAGAGTTCCTGATGTAAATCTCCTTATCAAACGGTTGCTATACATACAGTTACAAGAGATTGATAGCTAAAGACACCCCATTGCTCTTTATATAAATCAGCGAGAACAACAGTTCTCATCCTCGTGCCTCAGAGTGTGTATGGGGGTGATATAGTTTAACGCCGTTTTGTCAACGCCTTTTTTTTGGCGCCGACAAGTTAGGCAATGGCTAGGACCGGAAGGGAAGTGGCAGCCCCAGAATATGCCGGTACGAAAATCGTAAACCACGAAAAGCCATCTTCAGGTCTTCCGAAATTGGGGGTTTAAACGCACCACCACGGTAACAGCTTCACGGTCCAAACCGCGCAGGCAACTCACTCTGTTGTTCGATTAATATATAGTTAGTGAACACCCGCAGTTTGCAACACAAGGAGCAAAATAATTATTTGAGAATAGCAAAGTTGTTCTTTAATATTTACTGTAGTTTAAGCCGCAGGAGTTATGAATTCTCAGAACTCTGTGCAGTAGAATGAATCTGAAGAAACCAGAATTCCATGTTAAGAGTGTTAAGAGGATTATAAGGCAAAGAATGGATCATGTAGATGAGAAAAGCTGGAAAATTTACACCGATAATAAGCTTGGAAATGTCCGTAAATTGTGTACGCAGAAATTCTTTCTCACGTAACACTCTAATTTTACGCATACCGAGCTCGATAGCTGCAGTTGCTTAAGTGCAGCCAGTATCCAGTATTCGGGAGATAGTGGGTTCGAACCCCACTGTCGGCAGCCCTGAAGAGGGTTTTCCATGGTTTTCCGTGGTTTCCCATTTTCACACCAGGCAAATGCTGGGGCTGTACCTTAATTAAGGCCACGGCCGCTTCCTTCCCACTCCTAGCCCTTTCCTGTCCCTTCGTCGCAATAAGACCTATCTGTGTCGCTGCGACGTAAAGCAACTTGTAAAAAAAATTTACACATTGGTTGTCAGAAAAGACTTTTACTGATCCCATTTCTTCTTTCATGATTCTCTCGAAGTATTCCGAAGTGGAAACAATTTACATTTTGAAAAATTAATTTTACGAAATAATGTAGTGTATATAGGTAGGTCTACGCCAACGAAATTGAGCACTATTCCACTAATGAGAAAGCAGAACATGAACTGGTTTCGGAACCCATAACCTATACATCTTTGTCATCGAAATGCTGTTTTGTGTTTAGTAATCGTAAAAGGCAGTAAGTTGCCTCAGATATAACGTGTGTAATTTTGATGATGCTTGTTGTTTAAAGGGGCCTAACATCTAAGGTCATCGGCCCATGTGTAATTTTAGGATTAGTTCGACATTCAATATTTTACACCTTTCTTAGCACGGAAGTAAGTGGGCGTTGTACCATGACTTCTCCTGGAAATTGATTTCCGTTCTTGTGTCGGTCTTAGTCGTCCACAAGAGCTATACCTACCGCAAATTAGGCAGCCACTTAGTTGCCGCCTGTGTTTCCATTACTCCCCTTCTCCACCCCTACTCATTTCAATCACTTCCTTTCTTCGGTTAGCGCCCTCCTGTGGCCCTGTAACCTGAAGTGTTTCGTCATGGGAACGTAGAAAATAGGGAAGCAGATGGTGGCTGGTGTTTTAGATAATCTTCTTTGGAGCTATTCAAGGGCACCTTCAGTTTTTTTTTTTAGTCTTCCTCATTGTGACTCCTACACTTTGTAACTCCAAGCCATAGAATTTACTTTCGCTTAATTGAATATTTAGGCTGACGTGATGATAGAAGAACGAAATTACCTGCATAACAGGTGAGGTACTGCTCTCCCATTCGCCAATGTTATTATTTTTTAAACTAATCATTTGCATAATAGTCAGTTCGCTTTCTAGTTGCTGAACTTCTCAGACTGTACTCTCTCTTTCTGAAGGATAGAACAGGATTTCCAAAACTCTCTATCATGAAGGAAAAACCCTATTTTAAAGAAATGTCAAAAATATTAAAAAGCCTCAAGATGAACGCAGTTGTACTTTTTTGCTTTTATGTTGATATGGTCTTCCTTTCGTCCACTGAATTTTTACATATTAGCCTTACACAGAAGTGGCACCAACAAGGCTCCATGTCGCTGGCTGAGTTACCACCTCTGCGACTCTTCAGAGTGGTTTTTGTTGCTCCCGGACAAATTGATGGAATAAATCTCCATCTTAGATCACCTAAACTCTATCCTTATTCACAAATGTATAAACGGACAGAAGCTGATCCCTGACACCCACTCTTTGGCCATGGATGTTTAAGTCAAGACTCAAGATATACAATTTTGAACGGAGAATCAGCCCTCTAATCTTCAGAGGGGACTGATCAAGTAATGTAGAACTTGAGGGGCCACTCATACCACAGTCAGATAGGACATTACCTAATCATAATATATATATAGAATTCACTCAACAGGTTAACGACGGAGGATTTCGCACCCTAAGGAGTCAATTTGAAAAAATGGAATATATTCAATACTGCTGTAATGATCTGCAGGGGCCAGCTCATATATTGATGCAACCCACGATGAGAAATAATTGTGCGCCAGATTTTATTGCCGAAAACAACATTACTACAACAGGTGCTAAACAATACTGAACTATTATTTGATCTGGACATGGAAAGAAAGAAAGAAAGACCACTAGCAAACATTTTATCATATTAAATGCAGTATAGAAACTACAAACACTTGTAAACAAGGAAGGGATACCGGGCCGCGGCCGCTCAAATGTTGAGAACCGTTGGTTTAGAGTTACCGTCATAATCCGAACAGACTTCCTCGCACTGGTGTAAAGCCGCAACAAGGTTTAATTTCGATTACTGCGGGATTAGCCGTGCTGAGTATTTAGACGAACCTCCTCTATACTGTATATTGTGTGAGAAAGTGATAAACTGTCGGTAATATTGGGTGTGGTATGCCTCTCATTACCTATATAGAAATGACTTTGGCTTTTACTACCAACGAGCTGTAATATTGTGTTTGGTCACTTTCATATTAAACTGTGTAAGTACATAAGAAGACCCATCCTACATACTTCCAGCTTCGTTAAGAGAAGAGAAGAGAAGAGTCCCAAAAATGTTTTCACCCGAGTTTAAACATATTACCAATCATTAACGATTTGAGACAGTATATTTATCATTCAACTCCCGTTCTAGATGCGCAGTCTAAGACAAACAGTCTAATAACACCATCGCAGAACCAACGTGCCACAGGGCGAGCTGGCTGCACAGTACGGGTCGCGCAGGTGTAAGTTTGCAATCGGGTTCATCTCCCACCATTGGCAGTCCGGAAAATGTTTTTTCGTGGATTCCCATTTTCACACGGAAAAGGAACTGGGGCTGTGCGTTAATTAATGCCAAGTCCACTTCCTTCTCACTTCTAGCCCTTTCCCATAAATACAATCGTGACCGAAAATCTGAGTTAGTGCTACGTTAACCACAAGCAAGAAACAGAAAAATAAGAGCAGAAAGCAGAAACTGAGCAATTTGATCTGCGGTCACAGCGGCTTTCAAATGCCATCCAGAATTTTACTTTTCTTCTATTTTTTTTTTTTTTTTGCTTTACGTCGCACCGACACAGATAGGTCTTATGGCGACGATGGGACAGGGAAGGGCTAGGAGTGGGAAGGAAGCGGCCGTGGCCTTAATTAAGGTACAGCCCCAGCATTTGCCTGGTGTGAAAATGGGAAACCACGGAAAACCATTTTCAGGGCTGCCGACAGTGGGGTTCGAACCTACTATCTCCCGAATACTGGATACTGGCCGCACTTAAGCGACTGCAGCTATCGAGCTCGGTCTTCTAGTTTTTCGGTACCTACTTGAGTTAATTATGGGATTTTACCTTCACCACATTAAGTGCGATTAATCAATCATCATTAAATACTGATCACTTCATAACATTACCAAGCGCACTGCTCGTATTTTCTTGGAAATACAGCAATGAGACGATCAGGATCTAATGTAATTACCCTATTTGCGACTAAATAATAATAATAATAATAATAATAATAATAATAATAATAATAATAATAATAATAATAATAATAATAATAATACAGAAAAACAATAAAAGTACTATGTTAAAGTTCTTGAATTAGAAATGGTCTTAATAAATAACGAAAGACCGTGAATTTAAAGCGACAACAAAATACTAATACGAGTTTCAAGCAATCATGCATCCTTCGATATCAACTACGGTCCCGGGATACAATTCTACCGTCTTGAAAAATAGGTCAACGTCGAAATAGCTGCACCACACAACTGGCTTATTATTATGTTATAATACAGAATACGGTTTTACTTAAACACATTTCTTTTATTATTTCACATAATTATTTTTTCGTATACATTTTTCCTAGTTCGGAATATTTCTCACATTTTGGAGAAAAACTCGAGATAAATTTTTGTATCCAATCCTGATATTATCCGTTACTCCATGGACATAGAGAAATCTCCTAATCTTTTCAATAGTTAGTCAAACAGATAAAATTATTGTCCAGTATAGGTGATTTTCGTTTTATATGGAGGCATATACAAGGGCATAATTTAATTTTCGTCCAGAAAGACAAAATTTAATTTTATGCACTGATAGATATTTCCAACAAATTTAGTACTTACACGTAATCCTAAACGAATTATCTCTAGGTAAGCCAAGCTGTGTGGCTCAGATGGTTGCTCGAGAATGAGGGGGTTCACAGTACTCAAATACGTCATAATCTACGATGTCTCTAAATTTCATGAACGAAGTTAATGATACATGAAGCTATTATTATTATTATTATTATTATTATTATTATTATTATTATTATTATTATTATTATTATTATTATTATTATTATTATTATTATTATTATTATTATTATTATAGAATTTGGTTAATTAACCATTTTTCTTTGAATTTATTTGCGTGTTACGAGAAAACTCCTCAAATTTATTTAGGGTTTTGATTGAAACAGATAAGCCTAGCCATTGTTGCTTAAGCCCTGTGCAATTAGTGATGGGTATTTTGACTAAGCTGTTCAGGTCACGTAGCTGTGAGAGTGCATTCGGGAGATAGCAGATTAGAATCATACCGTCGGCAGCCCTGAAGAATGTCTTCCTTGGTTTCCCAATTTTTAACCAGGAGCATACTGGGGCTGTACCACAATTAATGCCATGGGCGCTACCTTCCCAGTCCTAGCCCTTTCCCATACTTACGTCGCCGAAAACCTTTTATATATTAGTGTGACGTTAAACCACTAGCAGAAACAAAATATAAAATAGTATACTGTTGGCTATTTTCAATATTTTGTGTCGTTTTAGTGTTTTCTGTAACCTTCTGTTGCGTATTATTATCAGTGTTACACAGCTCCATCATATAACATCTCTCTTTTATTTAGTTACATATTCTTGTCACCTTCCATGCAACAGTTTGTTTCTTTCATAGGGCGCATTATTCTCAACGCTTCATTTCCAAGTTTACTATTCCCCCTCCTCCTTTCTGCATCTTCACATGCCTACCTACCAGCTTCCTCATTATCCTTTTTCTGAACGTCCGTATCAAATTAATTGTTCTCTACTCCAAAAACTGTGCCACCCCATCTGCCCTGAGTCGCACAGTCTCATTGAAAGGGACTTTATAGCCTCGGGGCTTTGAAGGGACCGTGAAGGTGTGTATTGGATGGGTAGCCAACTAACAAGTGAGGGATGGGGAAGGCTGTATGAGGACCTTTCTTCTTTCCTCATCCTCCTTTGTATTTAGTATTCTGGTCATGGCTTCGTTTGGTTTTAAAAGATTTTAGTTGAGCGCATCTGCATGTTTGCATCCCGGCCCTTGGTGGGAAAGTGGATGCTGGCATTCTTGGAGTCCCCACGAGGGAATGGCGAAAACGTGGTTAACATACACGACGTTCTTCTTTGTTTGTTATTATTTTCATTTTAGTTTGTAGACTTGTTTAGTGAATGACGAATTCGTTGCCACATTATAATGAGAAATGATGTTTCACTCGCTTTCCCATGGAGATACTCTACTTAGGATTAGCAACAATTACCATCTATTTCCATGCCGTACTTTATATTCTGGAAGCGTCATAGCTGTATACTATCCTAGTTAAAACCCAGTTTCAGGGCAATGTAGGTTAATGGACAGGAAAGCTTCATTTTGGAAGTTAATATTTCTCTGTAACATTAAGAAAACTCATTCAGCAAGTGAAGTCCTTGTGCAGAAGGTTATCAATGGGGTCTTCACCACGGAATCTCCTGTACCATCGCCCTCTAGTCTAGGTACCTCTCCGTATACTAAAGGGCGATGCCTGTACAAAGGACAATACCGGGGTCAGTGGCTCAGATGATAGAGCACTGGATTTTTGAGCCCTCGATGGTGGGTTCGATTCCGGCTGAGTCCAATGGTATCCGCAAATGCTCAGATACCCCATCCTTGTATCGGTAGCTTCACCAACAAGCAAAGTAATTTTTACGGGACAACATTTCTAGCATCTCGGCGCTCTAGAAACCATAAAAGTAGTTAGTGGGACGTAAAACCAATATAATAATAATAATAACAATAATAATAATAATAATAATAATAATAATAATAATAATAATAATAATAATAATAATAATAATCATTTAACATTTCCTATGGCGATATACAGTACATCTACGGTAGAAACCGAGCAAGTGGCCGTGCGGTTAGGGCCACGCGGCTGTGAGCTTGCATTCGGGGGATAGTGGGTTTGAATCCCGCTGTCGGCAGCCCTGAAGATGGTTTTCCCATTTTCACATCAGACATATGCTAGGGCTGTACGTTAATTAAGGTCACGGCCGCTTCCTTCCCACTCCTAGCGCTTTCCTATCCCGTCCTCGCCATAAGACTTACCTGTGTCGGTGCGACGTAAAGCCAATATTCTGTGAAAAGAAATCTACGGTAGAATTTCAGTTTTACATATTTTGGTCAGCCAAATGTTTGGTACCACTGAATAAGAGTCGTCTTTTCTACTAAAGTAATGTGTCCTATTCGAACCCCGACAGTCAGTTGGAATTTACGACAGTTATAAATTGGGAGATCCGAGTTCGTAGGTTTACGGGCACGATAAAGAACCTCTTTAAGATTAAAAAAGTGTTGGACTCCGATGTTTCTTAGGCCATCAGCTGTTAAAAGGGCGTTAAAATATTATTTAAATTATAATAATAATATCACCATGCAAATTTATGGAAGATTGCCTTCTGGAATATTCTGGCTTAGGATAACTTCTTGCATTTGGTTGGTGAAATAAGTTTAGGCTTAGAATGAGTCAAATCGTGGAAACTTTAAAATACTGCTTAGGATCACAGTGCCACGCCACAGCCCTTTGGGGCTGAAGTGCCATAGGGTTTGGTTTGGTTTGCTTTAAGATCGCAGTGTGCGAAGTGGCTATAATCCATGTTTTTGTTGTTGTCTCATATAATGGCATGCATAAGGTCCGTCTATTTAGAGAGAGAGAGAGAGAGAGAGAGAGAGAGATTGTGTGTGTGTGTGTGTGTGTGTGTGTGTGTGTGTGTGTGTGTGTGTGTGTGTGTGTGTGTGTGTGTGTGTGTGTGTGTGTGTGTGTGTGTGTGTGTGTGTGCGTGTGTGTGGTTTGGTCTGATAGCGTACTGTGTGTCGATGCACTGTTTGCAGTGGTGTGTGTGTGTGTTTGTAAATAACCAAAGCCAGGCTTAGGAAGGTAACGTCCGTGGCATATTTGGTACATACCATCCTAGCATTCTGCTTCAGCTGAAGTGGAGAACCCCCGGAAATTCAATTCTAGAATGGCAGAGAGTGGACTTCAACCCACTTTTCCATACAATAGTATTACCTAAAGCAGAGTGCATTATGCTTGAGGAAGTGGAAAGGATAGTAAATAAACTCCATTGTCATAAGGCAGCAGGAATAGATGAAATTAGACCTGAAATGGTGAAGTATAGTGGGAAGGTAGGGATGAAATGGCTTCATAGAGTAGTAAAATTAGCGTGGAGTGTTGGTGAGGTACCTTCAGATTGGACAAAAGCAGTAATTGCACCTATCTATAAGCAAGGGAACAGGAAGGATTGCAATAACTATCGAGGTATCTCATTGAATAGTATACCAGGCAAAGTATTCACTGGCATCTTGGAAGGGAGGGTGCGATCAGTCGTTGAGAGGAAGTTGGATGAAAACCAGTGTGGTTTCAGACCACAGAGAGGCTGTCAGGATCAGATTTTCAGTATGCGCCAGGTAATTGAAAAATGCTACGAGAGGAATAGGCAGTTGTGTTTATGTTTCGTAGATCTAGTGAAAGCATATGACAGGGTACCGAGGGAAAAGATGTTCGCTATACTGGGGGACTATGGAATTAAAGGTAGATTATTAAAATCAATCACAAGCATTTATGTTGACAATTGGGCTTCAGTGAGAATTGATGGTAGAATGAGTTCTTGGTTCAGGGTACTTACAGGAGTTAGACAAGGCTGTAATCTTTCACCTTTGCTGTTTGTAGTTTACATGGATCATATGCTGAAAGGTATAAAATGGCAGGGAGGGATTCAGTTAGGTGGAAATGTGGTAAGCAGTCTGGCTTATGCTGACGACTTGGTCTTAATGGCAGACTGTGCCAAAGCCTGCAGTCTAACATCTTGGAACTTGAAAATAGGTGCAATGAGTATGGTATGAAAATTAGCCTCTTGAAGACTAAATTGATGTCAGTAGGTAAGAAATCCAACAGAATTGAATGTCAGATTGGTGATACAAAGCTAGAACAGGTCGATAATTTCAAGTATTTAGGTTGTGTGTTTTCCCAGGATGGTAATATAGTACGTGAGATTGAATCAAGGTGTAGTAAAGCTAATGCAGTGAGCTCGCAGTTGCGATCAGCAGTATTCTGTAAGAAGGAAGTCGGCTCCCAGACGAAACTATCTTTACATCGGTCTGTTTTCAGACCAACTTTGCTTTACGGGAGCGAAAGCTCGGTGGACTCAGGATATCTTATTCATAAGTTAGAAGTAACAGACATGAAAGTAGCAAGAATGATTGCTGGTACAAACAGGTGGGAACAATGGCAGGAGGGAACTCGGAATGAGGATATAAAGGCTAATTTAGGAATGAACTCGATGGATGAAGCTGTACGCATAAACCGGCTTCGGTGGTGGGGTCATGTGAGGCGAATGGAGGAGGATAGGTTACCTACGAGAATAATGGACTCTGCTATGGAGGGTAAGAGAAGTAGAGGGAGACCAAGACGACGATGGTTAGACTCTGTTTCTAACGATTTAAAGATAAGAGGTATAGAACTAAATGAGGCCACAACACTAGTTGCAAATCGAGGATTGTGGCGGCGTTTAGTAAATTCTCAGAGGCTTGCAGACTGAACGCTGAAAGGCATAACAGTCTATAATGATAATGTATGTATGTATGTGATTTTTTTTTTTTTTTTTTTTTTTTTTTTTTTTTTTTTTTACAATCTGGCATTTCAGGGCTGCATGACTGTTGGTTGCCTTTCACACAGGACACGACTGCGTCTTTCACACTCCCGTCTCCCGTCTAAATGACATTTAAAGACTTCAACTACAACAACGAAGGTTAGCAAACCAGATTGACACCCACTCCGAGAATATTAGCCTGATGTCAGTGATTTTCTTCTCCGCCTCCATGGTTGACTAGTCAGCGTCTTGGCCTTCGGTCTTCGGTCTTCGGAGGCCTGGGATTCGATTCTCGGCTGTTTCTAGGGAGTTTAATCGTAAACGGTAAATTTCCTTGACTCGGGGACTGGTGCTGCAACTTATATACCACATACAACACTGCCACTCCAACGCGCAGTTTTCTATAAACAGCCGACGCCGACCATCCTTGTCGGAGGTTTTGCCTTACAAGGGCTGAGCCAGGCTAGCAATAGGCACATTAAATTCTCATAATGATTTTCTTTGCCTTAGCTATAATAAAACAATAACTTAAATTGCCGATTAAAGAGCCTGGACTGATCGAGATAGTTCAGCATGGCAGGTTTACGAATTCTCTTGGCCGTTATTCTTGGCTTTCTAGACAGGGTTAATCCTCCCCCATTATTTTTTCACTCAAGAGACGGATGACTTCATATCTTTCGTTCACCATCCTCTAAACTGCTTCCCGTTCTTTCTCCTTATTACTCGAAGAATATACTAGGACAGTACGTATCTCCAGGCCACGGTTGAATATCACCGAATCCTGGTCCTAAATAATAATTAATTCCGTGTGACTATTGTTAGCCTGGAACACCTCTTGCAAAAGCAGACACTACTCCGACGAGTGAGAGCGGTATATGCTGTGTGTAGGAAACTGCGTCTTAGGTATGGTAGTATTGTGTGTGGCATGTGAGTGGCAGTAATGCTGGGTACAGCAAAAATACCCAGTCCCCGAACCAAGCGAATAAACTGTTTAAGATGAAAATCGCCCGACCCGGCCTGGAAATGAACTGGGGCAGAGGGATGACCGTAGGTCAAGGTGCAGACCACTCAATCCTGGCCTAAATTATTAGTGATGCAGCAGTTAAGCCCTTTGGCTCGCAACCCGAGTTCCGGCAGATTTCAGATTGTTGTTTAAAGGGGCCTAACGTCTAGGTCATCGGCCCCCAGCAGATTTAGGTACCATACTGTCGACTTTGATTCTACACGAGAAGGTGATCCAATTATTTACCAACATTTATTTTGATATTTCGGGCACTTTGACGTTCATATTTTAATTGGACGGTCTTATGCATCACTTGACCATGTGCAAAAATGTATTTCTTTACATGACTGCTCCATCTGATAGCTAAAGGTGTAAACTTTATAAAGTTGATTTTTCGGACTTTTGTTCTGAACATAGTTTTGCGGAAAATAAATTTTGACCGAACGCCAACCCCTCTATCATTAAATTAAAATTTTGTATCAAGTGACTAACCTTTCTTCCAGAGTCTGAATTACGCATCAAAATTGCAGGCATTTGTGAAAGAGGTCTGTAGACGAATACGATCAATATAACACATGCTCTGGTATTTGACAGAGTATTATCCTGTATTTGAATGGGTAATATTATTTTTTAAATGTGCCATATTCTACACTGCAATGATTTAAAAAAATTAAACTCCTGTGATTCGGGGTCTGGGTGTTTATGTTCGTCTTAATACAAATCTCCTCATCTGCATACAACACTCCACACTACCAACCACCACAGAAACACACAATAATAAATGCAGAGTGTCCCTAACGTCCGGTGACACTTTTGTAACTTTATTACACGAAAACTACCAAATGATACAGCTTTTGTATGTATGTCATACTGAAGGGGAATTCAAATGGTTTTATTTGAATGTTACAGCCAATGCTCGTAGTTCCCGCATTTACCGCTGTTGTCGTTTTGTAAAGGTGGTGACTTCAGGTAAAGAACGCACTTTCTCTGTGTTGGAATTCTCCAACCAATGCTCGTAGTTCCCGCATTCACTGCAGTTGGCATTTTTCAAAGATCCGCCCCACCCTATTACCCCTTTACCATAGCAACGTTCGTGATTTTCTGAACAACGAGCTACCTCAACGCTGGATCGGACGAGCAGGAAATGATGAAAACTGCTACGACCACTGGCCTCCCAGATCACCAGATCTAACTCCCTGTGACTTTTCCTATGGGGATACACCAAGGATAGTGTGTATCTGACACCATTACCACAAAATATTGAAGGACTCAAGCGTAGAATTGAAGAGGTTGCCACCGGGCGAGTTGGCCGTGCTGTTAGGGGCGCGAAGCTGTGAGCTTGCATCCGGAAGATAGTGGGTTAGAATCCCACTGTCAGCAGCCCTGAAGATGGTTTTCCGTGGTTTCCCATTCTCATACCAAGCAAATGCTGGGGCTGCACCTTAATTAAGGCCAAGGTCGCTTCCTTCCCATCCCTCGGCCTTTCCTATCCCATCGTCGCCGTAAGACCTATCTGTGTCGGTGCGACGTAAAGCAAATTGTAAAGAAGTTGCCACCACTGTAGCCCCCCATATTTGCTCCAAAGAGTATGGAAAGAGCTTCATTACCGTGTAGACATATACCGAGTTACACGTGGTACCCATATCGTGTCATTGCGGGATCAAACACTGAAAACAAAACCATTTGAGTTCCTCTTTAATATTATATAAATCTATATGAAAGCTGTATTATTTGCAGTTTTTGTCCAATAAGTTAATAAAAGTGTTACTGGACTTTAGGGACTCTCTGTATATACCTCCACATGGAATTAGTGTCAGGAAGGGCATCCAGTTATAAATATGGGCCAAATCCACAGAAAGTGCCGACCCCAATAAATTGGGAAATGGCCAACAAGAAGAAGAAGACCACCTATCGGTCTTGTAGGATTTGTTGTATGAGGTCATCACATATTCAGTGTAGGAACACTTCACCTCATCTACTGCTCTCCCTACAAGTACAGGGAGAGGTAGCGAAATGTTACCGCACTATGCAGGGGACGTCGGGAGAACATTGCTAGACTCACCGGTAAGCTGTAGCAGAGCGGGCGGGCGTTCTGTTTCATTACGGTAGCCCTAAATTATTAGTTAAGAGTAAATAATCAATGAAGTTGAAAACTAATGTGCATCTTACCTTTCATCAAAGCTGCTGTTGAAAATAATGTCCATCATGTTTGATACAAACGTTGGATCTGCGTAAAAAATTCCGAAACACGTGTATCTCCGCCTCTGAAATTTCGACTATCAGTCATCTGATTTCATTCTCCAGGGGTTCAAACGTACGGTGATTGTTCTTGTACACTTTCTGTTTTGAAGTCTCCCACAAATTAAAATCATAGACACTTAAATCGAGGGAACGAGGAGACCAATGTTCACGACCAATAATTCGCTCATCTAACACCTGTTTCTCGCCATTTCCGGAATAACCTGGTTAGGTATTGTTTCGAAGACAGTTGTAATCGTGCAAGCGAAGAGGAACGTTGTGCACTGAGTGAGTGCAGACATGGGGATTTCGAGTGAACGGTACCGGGCGACGATAGGTCGTTGGCGCGGTGGAGGCAGGTGGGCGAGGCGTATTATGGAATACAGTGAAGGACAGCAAGTGGGACTTATTTCAATTCTGATAGCAGCTTCAGTGATGGTGGTGCTGCTGGTCATTGGAGGGGTGAGGATCGACCCTGGACCTGATCCTGCTAGTATATTTCGATGGGAAGAGGTGGAGAAGATAAAGTAAATTGTCAAGGACCAAGCATAATAAACAAGCGATCTCCTACGGGAACAAGCCAGTGAACTGAGAGTAATGAAGGACTGTATAAAAGAGGAGCTAAAAAAGGATAACAGAACTGGTGTTCCAAAACAGTTAAGAAATATCAAGTTTGAGGGATAAGGTGAAGAGAATGGAAGTAGGGATAAAATAATCGAGATGGCAAGAGAAAAAGCTCCAGAAGGAAACCCGTAAGGGTTACCGGAGGATGCCAAAGAAGATCTAGTAGCTAAAGCACTAGATTTAATAATTAGAAGTCTGAAGATAAGCAGCAGGGAAGCCGATATAGACGATGTTCAGCGACTGGGAAAGATAATTGGTAAGTGTCCAGTGAGAGTGAGGCTTGTTTCAACCGTATTGTCTCGAAGGTATTGCAGCGCCACGGAAACGACGTAGAAATCTGCCATGCTATTTATTCTCTAGAAGAAATGTCTCGACTAGAAATATCGGTTATCTCTTACTATACGCCACCATACTGATAGCTAATACAAATAACGTTCTACAATAAGTGTAGGAATGCAACATTAAAAACGTGCGCTCAAGATGAACTCCACACTTACACTAAACATTCATTCCGTACGCTTACCGCTAACCATGTTTGCTGCGCTGCCTGACCGCGCACTCTATCTACGCAACTTCAGAACAAAGCAAGCCTTTTCCCAGTCCACTTGCGCGGTATCACCGGCTAAATTGCCGGAAACTTTTCACTGCCTCTCCCTGTATTAAAATATTCAGTTCACTTCCTACCTTACATAGTACAAGGTGTATTCTCAGCTATATACTAGATGAAAGAGGATACATTTCAGAAGAAATATTGTACCAGTAAGTATTAACTAATCCATAACCTAAACCTGTGTTCAATGCAGCCCCGAGAGGCTTCGACATGTACAGACAGGTGGTGCCTGCCTACGGATTTTAGAGTGTAACGTAGCCAGCCACATTGCCCACCTACAAAGGGCACTAGGAAAGTTTTGCAATACGAAAAACGGTTGGCTGGACACACCTGTTATGGTGAGGGATGAAAAGAGGGGTCGAAACCGGTCTAGAAGACAGCAAGGCGCGACCCACACTCCAGTTGTTACCAAGCAGTGGGATTGAAAGCAAGTTAAGATGTCAGTGTGTTCTAAAGGTGAATATCGCGCATTTATGCGCTATAATTTTGCTCGTGGATTAACTGTTGACCAGTGCCTGGAGGAAATGACTACTGTGCTGGTGAAAGACTGTCCACATCGGACAACAATTTTCCGCTGGTACAAAGAGTTCCGGAAGGAAAATTTTGGGGTTGAAGACGGTCCTCGTTCTGGGCGACTGTCTGAATCAGCGACTGAGGAAAAAATTGAAGCTGTGAGGAAAATATTGCAGCAAGAGAGGCGCTTGACATATCGGCAAGTAGAAGAGACCCTCCACATCCCTGCACCAGCTGTTCATTCAATTCTACTTGACCATCTCCATGTTAGAAAGGTTTGCTCCCATTCGATGCACCATTCACTTTCAGAGGAACAAGGAGCACAGCGAGTGAAATGGTGCAGAAAAATGCTAAAACAGTTTGAAAATGGGACTTCGCATAACGTCAATAGCATCGTTACAGGTGACGAAACTTGGCTGTATTATTACGATGTCACAACAAAATCCCAGTCCGACTCGTTGGCTGAATTGTCAGCGTACTGGCCCTCGGTTCAAAGGGTCCCGAGTTCGATTCACGGCCGGGTTAGAAAACATCCTAGGTAGGGCCCTCATCTTCACAGACATGCAGGTCGCCTAATAGGCCGTCTACTAGAAAAAGGCATACACCAGGCCTCTCCGGATGCCATACGGAATTTATTTATGTTTTAAAATCCCAGAACAAGGTATGGCGGTTTGAAGATGAGGGTACTCCTGTGACTGTGCGAAAGTCAAGGTCAGTGAAGAAAAGGATGGTTGCAGTATTCTTCACTAAAAAGGGCATCCTGTCTCGGGTTGTGCTAGAAACACAAAGGACAGTTACTGCGAAGTGGTACAGT
The DNA here is from genome assembly GCF_040414725.1 of Anabrus simplex. Lineage (NCBI taxonomy): Eukaryota > Metazoa > Arthropoda > Insecta > Orthoptera > Tettigoniidae > Anabrus > Anabrus simplex. The sequence continues at coordinate 522,527,516 of NC_090266.1, read as the reverse complement.
GGGACTTGTCTGCCTCAGGTCATCCAGGCTCTCAAGCAGCTCCGTCCAAGGTCAGGCTCAACACTTGGCTCTTGCATCATGACAATGCTCCAGCACATCGTGCTAATGTAACAATGGATTTTCTTGCCAGATCAGGGTTGACTGAGCTTGATCACCCTCCATAAAGTCCTGATCTTGCCCCATGTGACTTCGCACTCTTCCCAGAAGTGAAGATGAAGCTGAAAGGGCGGCATTTTGCATCCGACGAGGAGCTTCTGGCAGAATGGGATCAAGAGTGTGAAAATGTAACCGAAGAAAAGTGGCAGAGTTGGTTCAGTGACTGGTTTCGACGTGTGGAGAAGTGTATTGAGTGTGGTGGAAATTATTTTGAAAAAGCGTTCACTCACATTGCAAAACTTTCCTAATGCCCTTTGTACTTTGTCAAAAAGCCCCTCACAAGGCTGAATGCATCCGGTTTAAACCCTGAAATCAGCTTTAAAGTACGGGAATGGAACTTGGGACTTCCAGTTAAGAGACCTCTATCCCTACACCCTCGGGCGGCCATAGAATGTAGCCCTATATAGGCTACAGCTTTAGAGAATGATATCAATATCAGTGTAAATATTGAAGCTCACCATCCTGGAAACTCATCTATATAGTAACTCAGCATCTCGTATTAAACTCAGGGATGGAGATGCCACTTTATTTGAGGAAAATAAAGTCACCACATAATCATGGAAAATAAAATTTATTAAATCTGTACCTATTGCCATTTCTTGATGGAAGCTCTACTTTTACATCTGTCCTTTGGCTCAGGCCAGGACAAAATGTAGCTTCCATTGAAATCTCTCGCATTTATGTTTGTGCTAGTTTTTTTTTTTTTTTTTTTTTTTTTTTTGCTAGTTGCTTTACGTCGCACCGATACAGATAGGTCTTATGGCGACGATGGGACAGGAAAGGGCTAGGAGTGGGAAGGAAGCAGCCGTGGCCTTAATTAAGGTACAGCCGCAGCATTTGCCTGGTGTGAAAATGGGAAACTACGGAAAACCATTTTCAGGGCTGCCGACAGTGGGGTTCGAACCTACTATCTCCCGAATAGTGGATACTGGCCGCACTTAAGCGACTGCAGCTATCGAGCTCGGTGTTTGTGCTAGTATGGAAGCTGCGGAGTTCTAGGTGATGCTGGATAATGGTTTTTAGAGCACGACCAGTGCTTATGGTAGCTGCTACTCATGGGTCCAGTCGTGCTGCAATAGCACTTTCTGGTTCAGCGAGGAAAGAAATTGCAAACTAACGCACTCCACACAACTCACCTAGTACGCCCCGTTATAGCACCGACATCGGTTCTTTTGGTTACCATACACTGCAAAACTTTCGGGAATTCCCATCTGAGGATGCAGTCAGCCTCCATTCTACCTAAGTAAAACGTACTAAAAATGAAACCTGACGGACTTAACACGAGTTTTCCAGTCTCGACATTTTACTCATTCGTGTGGGATCTTCAATAGGAGCGGAGTATGAAAGGAGGATTGGTGTCGGGGTTAAACCCCCAAAGAAGTCCGAAACTGAGCTATAGGCCTCCACCGATGCTCCATGGCTAAATGGTTAGAGTGGTGGCCTTTGTGCAGAGGGTCTCGGGTCCGATTCCCGGCCGGGTAGAGGATTTTAAAATTAATTGGTTAATTCCGATGGCTCGGGGACTGGGTGTGTGTGCCGCCTTCATGATTAGAATTCATCATAGGTAGGGCCCGATCCTCATAGACACGCAGGTCGCCTTTACGGCGTCAACTCGAAAGGCCTGCACCAGACCTCGTTGGATGCCACACGCCATTATTACCGATAGCACATAAACATGGGAAAGTCATCAGAACTGATCCCGCAGGAACATTGCTTCCTTTTCTCGTTCTTCCGGGCATTTTCTCACATGCATTGAGTAAGACTACATATGGACTTCGCTCAGTTCTACGGCCGGTTGCTCTTGTTGGCACTGATGGTATAACATTATTATATCTCTGTAGGGGTAGGGTGCTCTGTGGGTCAGTTGTAGAGTGTCGGTCTCCGGATCCCAAGATAGCAGGTTCGAACCTAGCAGAGGTAGACGGTTATTTGAAGGGCGGAAGTAAAGTCCATTCGATACTCCATGAAGTACCATCTGTAGTTACACATCTGTTGTTTGTCCGATAAAATTCATTAATACTCAGTCATAGGTCGCCTAAGAGAGTTCCGCTTTACTGTGCCATCTGGTAGGGTAAAATGGAACGTCGAAACTGGCGCGCAGGCAATGTAAATGGCGGCAAATTAAAACGCCAGCACATGGTAGCTGAGGTCATACGATTATTATAAGTAGTCAGCAGGTTGTGATGTGTGGCGTGTGTATGAAGAGGTGCGTATTGGGACAAACTCGAAGACACAGTCCCCGAGCCAGAGGAATTAACCAGGCACGGCCTAAATTCCCGACTTGACAGGCAATTGAATCCAGGAACCTCCGAACCGAAGACGATGGTTGTGGCCATTCAGCCAAGGACACGGGCACCACTACAGTATTACACACCTCAATAAATGAAACAGCTTCGTAACCCATCTGAGTGAGACGCTCTTTTGTTTAAGTCAGTTTCAGTTACTGTTCAAGTTCTTAGTTTGTTGCGGGTGGTACGTTCTTGCAAACAGCGCACGTCCTATTAATCACCATATCATTGTATTTATGCAACTGTACACATCGTTTAACGCTAAAATCCTCACTATATAGGTCTATAAGTAAATTAACTAACTGTTTTATGTCAATAATTGGATTGTTATTGCTTGGTACGATACATGAGAATATTCATATTATGTTTTTTATTTTCGTTCATACAATAAATCAGCGCGCAAGGTAATGGAAAAGTAATTATGAAATACTGAACATCAAAACAATCAGTGAAATATTTTAACACTTTTGAAGGAAATAAATTCGTTACTTTGAAATAGACGAATTAATTAAAGTTTTTTGTACTGAAGTATCAAAACTGTGATACTCAGGAAGGGAATAATAATAATAATAATAATAATAATAATAATAATAATAATAATAATAATAATAATAATAATTCGGTAAAAACCTGGAAAAGCTTGATCAAACGGCAGGGGAAACCTTCTTGGACAGTTATAAAGAATCCTAGAACTGGAGGGATAAAGGAAATTGATACTGTTTTGGGTAATTCAGTTGAACTCGTAGTAGACCCCTGGGAATCACTGGGAAAGTGGAAGGAATATTTTGAAAATGTTCTCAACGTAAAAGGAAACCTTTCTGTTGACGTCATAAACAACCAGCTCAGGAGTAGGAGGACTATTATGTTAGTGAAATTACGCTTTAGGAAGTGGAAAGGATGGCAAGTAAACTCCATTGTCATAAAGAAACAGGAATGGATGAAATTAGTCCTGAAATGGTGAAATTTAGTGGGATGGTAGGGACGACATATTTTCACAGAATAATAAGATTAGTAGAGCCTCCGTGGCTCAGACGGCAGCGCGTCGGCCTCTCACCGCTGGACACCGTGGTTCAAATCCCGTTCATCCCATGTGAGATTTGTGCTGGACAAAGCGGAGGCGGGACAGGTTTTTCTCCGGGTACTCCGGTTTTCTCTGTCATCTTTCATTCCAGCAACACTCTCCATTCTCATTTCATAGCATCATCAGTCATTAATATATCACTTTGGGAGTGGCGACCCCATCGTACTTACAGCCTATATATGCTTCATTCATTGCATCCCTGACCCGGTCAATGACTGGAAAGCAGGTTGTAGGTTTTCAATAAGATTAGTATGGAATGTTAGTAACATGCCCTCTGATTGGACGAAATCAGTAATTGCACCTATCTACAAACACGTGCACAGCAGGGATTGCGACAACTATCGAGGTATTTCATTGATTGGTATACCACCCAAGGTGTTCACTGGCATTTAAAGGGGAGGATGCGATCAATTGTTCAGAACAAGTTGGACGAAAACACAGAAGGGCTATCAGGATCAGATTTTCAGTATGCGCCAGATAGCCTAATTGAAAATTACTACGAGAGGAAAATCTTTCGTACATCGAATGAACCGAGGGTAAGAAGTGTTAGCCGTACTGAGGGATTATGGGATTCAGGGTAGATTATTCAAATCAATGAAAGAGATTTATGTTGACAACTGGGCTACAAGACAGTGAGAAATGAGTTCGTGAGGAAAGGTATTTACAGGGGTTAGACAAGGCTGTAATCTTTCACCTTTGTTTTTCGTAGTTTACATGGATCATCTACTGACAAGTATAATGTGGCAAGGAGGGATTCAGTTAGGTGGAAATGTAGCAAGCAATTTGACGCATGTCGACAACTTTGTCTTAATAGCAGGCTGTGCTGAAAGCCTGAAAATAAGTGCAGCGAGTATGATATGAAAATTAGCATTTCCAAGACCAAAGTGGTATTTATAGGTAAGAAACGTAAGAGAACTGAATCTCACCTTGGGAATAAAAACCTGGAACAGGTAGATCATTTCAAATATTTAGGATGTATAGGTCTATTTTACCATGATGGTAGTATGTATAATATATAATAAGTGAGATTGAACTACGTTGCAGAAAAGCTAATGCAGTGCTCACACTTCCGATTAACAGTATTCTGTAAGTTGATGATTGATGGTGATCATGGTGATGATGATGCTTGTGGCTTAAATCGGCCTAACATCTAAGTTCATCGGCCCTATTCTGTAAGAAAGAAGTCATCTCCCGGACGAAACTATGTCTACATCGGTCTGTTTTCAGGCCAATTTTGCTGTACGGTAGTAAAAACTTGGTGGACTCAAGGTATCTTATTTAAGCGCGAGGTACTAAACTGATGGTGCGGTAGTTGTTCACACTTGTCAGCACTTGCTTTCTTAGGAATAGGAATAACAAAATTCTTTTTAAAATCGGATTAAACTTTTTCTGTATCATACATCTTACCCACTAAATGGAATAACCTCGCTATACCGGTTTCTCCTAAGGCAGTCAGTAGTTCTGAGGGTATGCCATCAATTCTCGGTGACTTTTCTCCATTTAGGTCTATCAAAGCTCTGTCTTCAACTAGTCAACCGTACAACCTTAAACATCCTTGCAGTTCTCTTTCACACTTTCTTGTTTTTCGGTCCTGCACTTTCTATCTCAAAATTGCGCCTCCCATTTCATCAACATCAACAGCCTCTTCTTGTCCAATACACTTATCATCTACTTCTTTCCCTTGATACAATTATTGAATATGTTCCTGCCTTCTTTCTGATTCGTCTTCCTTCCTTGAAGAGGTTTTTCTTCTGAGCTCTTAGTGTTCCCTTTCTCCAAAGGTTTCCTTGATTTTCCTATACGCAGCGTCTGCCGTTCCTACAACCGTACAACTTTCAATATCCTTGCACTTCTCTCTCAGCCTTTCTTCCTCAGTGGTCATGCAATTTCTATGTATTTCATTTCTTAATCGTCTGTATTCTCTTATGCTCTCCTGATTGTATGCATTCTTGTACTTCCGCCGTTCTTCAGTCATGTCTAGTGTCTCCTAAGTTATCCAATTATTCTTACTTGAGCTTGCCTTTATTCTCAACCTTTCTTCAGCAGGCCAACTGAATTCGTTTTTCAGGACTGTTCACTCTTCTTCTATTGTGTTTCTCTCACCACTTCTCATTTAATCCTTGTGCATCATGTTCTTTGAAACAATCCCTCTCTATTTTCTTTCAAATTGTCTAGATCGAATCTCCTCACATTCCTTCCTTTCTTCAATTTCATCAACTTCAGGCGACACTTCATGACCACCAAGTAGTGGTCAAAGTCCACGTCCGCTCCTGGGAAGGTCATGCAATCTGACCTGCTTTCTGAATCTCTGCTTAATCATAATGAAGTCTATATGATACCTTCCAATGTCTCAAAGTTTCGTCCACGTGTACAGCCGTCGTTTGTGGTGTTTGAACCAAGTGCCGGTATTAGCAAGGACTAAATTATGATCTGGGCAGAATTCCACCACTCACCTTCCTCTTCCAGTTTTTTTTTCCCAGTCCAAACTCCCCTACTACATTACCTTCTCTTACGTGGCCAACCACTGCATTCCAATCTCTCATCACAATCTGTTTTTATTTCCTTTTACATACCGTACTGTATTACATCTTCTATCTCTTCATATATTCTTCCAAGTTCTTCATCATCGGCTGAACTAGTAGGCATATAGACCTGCACTATTGTGGTGGGCATTGGCTTGGTGTCTATCTTGACAAATCCATTCACCATGCTGGTAACATACCCGTTGCCCTATTTTCTTAATAATTATTAAGCAAACTCTAGCATTTCCCCTGTTTGATTTTGTGCTGATAACTCTACTCTTCCTGCCATCGTACTTCACTATAAGTACCAACAACACGTAACTTAAGTCTATCCATTTCCCTCTTCATTTTCTCCAACCTACCACAACGATTCAAACTGCTAACATTCCACGCTCCCGTACGATTGAAACATATTTCTCACGTACCTCAGATTTTAGCTGGCGTGCATTTTTCTCTTTTTTTCCTACTACTTTCGACTTCCTTTCAAGTGCTAAGATCTTGATCCATCATCATACTGCAAATGAGCTCATTATTTCCAGTATTATCTTAATAAAATGGCACCAAATGCACAGAATATCCAGCGTAAGAATGCAATGAACTTCCATTGTATCCAAGGTAACAATATATGTGAGTGGATATAACGCCATTTGCTCCGGACATCTCGGTGGGCAAAGCACGATTTGAAGCGACAGTCACTTTTAAAGCCTCATTTGAATAAGGACAACATACTGACTCGGTCGGTACAATTTGATTTCGCAAATTGAAAAAGCACATGAAAACTACACGAAACCACATCACACTCAATTTTATGCATGGGTGTACATAGTACGATTTGCAACAATTCCCCTGTCCGGCTCGTTGGCTGAATGGTCAGCGTACTGGCCTTCGGTTCAGAGGGTCCCGGGTTCGATTCCCGGCCGGGTCGGGGATTTTAACCTTCATTGGTTAATTCCAGTGGCCCGGGGGCTGGTTGTTCGTGCTGTCCCCAACATCCCTGCAAATCACACACCACATATAACACTATCCTCCACCACAATAACACGCAGTGTCCTACGAATGGCAGATGCCGCCCACCCTCATCGGAGGGTCTGCCTTACAAGGGCTGCACTCGGCTAGAAATAGCCACACGAAATTATTATTAACGATTCTCCTCAGATGTGTGTGGACCTACCGTGCATTGAACTCGGCAAACGAAGGTAAAAGCACGGCAGGCCTGGTTCTTAGTTCACATGCTTTCTCTGTACTGTGAGCATTTTCGACTTATCTTCTTCTTTTTTTGCTATTTGCTTTACGTCGCACCGACACAGAAAGGTCTTATGGCGACGATGGGACAGGAAAGGGCTAGGAATGGGAAGGAAGCGGCCGTGGCCTTAATTAAGGTACAGCCCCAGCATTTGCCTGGTGTAAAAATGGGAAACCACGGAAAACCATCTTCAGGGCTGCCGACGGTGGGGTTCGAACACACTATCTCCCGGACGCAAGCTCACGGCTGAGCGTTCCTAACCGCACGGCCAACTCGCCCGGTTCTCGACTTACCTAGACGATTAATTCGAATATTCACTGCGCCCAGTTGCGAAAAAGGCCTCCACATATTCAACAGAAGAGGTCAGAGTTAGCGAACAGAAAGGATTTCGTTCCATCAAAACAACACATGATCTCTCGTATCCTTGGTGGCCGCTTGCAGAAAGTTGCACAAGATTAGGTGGAATGTCTTACCACACCCACAATAATGGGCACATTTTAGTCCCTGCAGAATTTTCTTGTACGGATAATCATTTGATGGTTTTATCGCTGTCCTAAAAGGCCGGTTCTAGAAATTGAAAACTGCTAACAATACAGACAAATACAAGTGGAAATGTGGAGGATACTTCGAGAAATAATGATTCTCCTTTAGCAGCTAGAGAAGTAGAGCCTTCGTGGCTCAGGCGGCAGCGCGCCGATCTCTCACCGCTGTCTTATGTGGTTCAAATCCCGGTCACTTCATGTGAGATTTATGCTGGACAAAGCGGGGGCGGGACAGGTTTTTCTCCGAGTATTCCGGTTTTCTCTGTCATCTTTCATTCCAGCAACACTCCAATATCATTTCATTGCATCTGTCAGTCATTAATCTTTGCCCCAAAGGAGTACGACAGGCTTCGGCAGCCGGCACAATCTCTATCCTCGCCGCTAGATGGGGGCTGCATTCATTCCATTACTTATCCGATCTAATGACTGGAAACAAGTTGTGGATGTTCATTTTCTTTAATAGCCAGAGATACTGAGATGGCAGGAGATTTCTGGGATTAAAATACATGAGGCTTGTGTCCTCAATAAATCAATAATAATGTGTTTTATGCAGTGTTTTTAAATCTTGCTTCTCAGATGATTAATTCTTGTCAGTTTTTCATCCTTAAATCACTCAGTATTGCAAGCACATATGTATTACATCGAGACTTACTTGTATGTCTGAAGCCGTAGAATTTGTGAAGTTGTCCAGATGAAAGATGAAATGCAGGCCTGCGGGTTGCCTAATTATGTATCCTTATTGAAGAAACAACCCCACGATATGATATTTGAATTTCCAGTTGTTCACTCTGTGTTTCTTTACGCGCATTCTGTGTACTTGTAATTTCTGTATTTTGATTTCACTCTTCCGAAGTTTATGACCAGCCGCTGGGTAATTATTGACATACAGTAAGCAGCTTCCTTTTCAAGGGAGACATGTTGTGAATATTTGAGGAGAAAATCCTTCTAACGAGCTCGCTTCTCATATCAATGAGACAACCTTGCCTGTCCTTGACCGTGTTTCAACAAGTTAAACTTTGACCCAGTGTCACGGTGTGCTGGGCAACCTAGGAGGGTGGTAGGGGGATGGGGGTGACTCAGCGAGTGTGAGAGTGAGAAGCCTCGACAGGGGAAAGGAGTTACAACAGAGACAAAGAGATCTGACGTGGAATACCATTAAAGCGGAGAGAATCCTCATGTCTAAAACTGCTTTTTGTGTCGAGTAAATCACATTCCCTTATATAGCACCCCACAGCCCTCTCGTCAACTCGAGTTTGCCATTTATCATCATCATCATCATCAGCATCATCATGTGGGTTTATGACGTATTCTATGAAAGTGCCTCTATATATAACACGCGATTAGAATATTAAACAATATTATCCAAATTTGCGGCGTATATCGTGTTATAATTTGCTCGCACGTAGGGAAACATTCTTACTGACTGACCAACTGCGTAGCGTAATCGACAATGCTCTCGCCTTCTACAGACTGCTCTAGCTTGCATGGTTGGATATACCGGTGCAGTCACTTGACATTTAAGAGTGTTTTCATGCTAAAAATGCAGTATAAACTTTAAGACTTATTGGTACATTAAGGAGCCTCTTTTGTCGAAAAAATTCAGTACAGTCCGGTGTCTACTGGCATTGAAATTAACAGAATGTACGTTAAAGTCGTATTATTATTATTATTATATTATTATTATTATTATTATTATTATTATTATTATTATTATTATCATTTGAGAAGTGTAACAACTTCCGATGAGCATATGGCTTAGATTCTCATTCTTCATCTTCTTCTACCGCATTTTCGTACACCTGTGAGAACGGGGGTGTGAACTGTGTCGCACATGTGAATTTGGCCCTGTCTTATGGCCGGATGCCCTTCCTGACGCCAACCCTATGTACAGGGATGTAATCACTACCGGTATTGCGTGTTTCTGTGGTGGTTTGTGGTGTGTTGTCGGAATATGTAGAGGAAACTGCTGGGACAAGCACAAATACCCAGTCCCGGAATGAGATGGATTAATCAGACGCGACTGTAATCCCCGGCCCGATCAGACATCGAACCCGGGCCCTCTGAAGCGATGGCCTCAACGCTGACCACTCACGCAAGGAGTCGGACCATGGTTTCACTTAAAATAATGACGTATGTTTTTATTTGCTTCTCGAACCCGTTCGACCTAGATGCATGCTATATTATTGTGACATGCATTTCCTTCACCCATGCCTCTTGTTTAAGAATTCTGCCCTTTGTGCGACAGAAAAACTAATAAAAGGTGTTTCCCCTACTATACCACCCTGCACCCCGCCTTCAGTTCTGCTCCGAGCATGCGTTTTGGTGTGTTCTTTCAGCCCCTACTACTTTGTCTGTGAGCACCTATTGATTTTTGCCTGCCCCTCTCCGTCACCTCCCGCAGCCCAAAGCTTTTTTTTCTTTTTCCCCCCTTTTTTCCTTCGTTCTCTTGCGCTTTTCAAAGGAAATCCCTGACCCAGCCTACACGCGCAGACAGTGTGCTGGGAGCTGCCATGCTGATTGCTGGCCAGGTCTAGCTAGGTCGTCCAGACAAGTAGGATAACCTGTCCTGCGCCGTACTTTTAATTCAAGAATGATAGTGTGTGTCTACGAATTTCTGTATTCATTTTCCTGGGACATATATCACTGATGTACGTCTTACATGCTATAGAAGTATTAATTTAATACTTTTATAGTTCACTGTCTTTGTGTGTAACGTTACCGCCGTACCTTTCATTCGGTTAGTGGGTGCTAACTGACTGACGTGTTGCCAGGGAACAAGGATCATGTTCGTACAGACGAATAAAGCGTTCGATAACGTTAATCTAAAGCTTCAAAGGTCTCTAAATTCTTGAACACTCCCGAAAAATTAAAATAAGAGTTCGCGTTCGAGGAGCTAGGATGTACTGGACGACCTCAATGTAACCCGTCTGCCCTAACCTCTCAATCGTGGTGTTCACGGTAAATGGAAATTTTTCTTCATCTGAATAGTGAAATAACATCCACAAGCACACTATTGTTATTGGCTTTAAAATGTCAGAGTGTCTACTCTACTGTAGGATGTAGGTGTAGACGATAACAATTACCATTACCGGGTTGTTTATACAGATTAGTCATTGCATTACAGTGTTTCTCGAGGTGTGTCTACCGAAACCTCGGAGTTCTTTGGGGCTCCATTCGTCCCAGATATTGTACATTTATTTTTCAACTAGAAAATAATATTAATAAAATGTAAAATAAAGAAGATTATGAACACGTTTTATTCTCCATTTTATAACAGGACAGCAATATATGGATATTTTATCTTCTAGTGCGCAATAAACGCAGCTTGTAACTGTCGTTTAAAACAGCCAAGTTTAAATTTCACTATGTTTATTTCTGGCTTTTAATTTCATCAAATATGGCTTAGCACCGTGCTATTATATCCTCAATCCTCCCTGAATAAACATGTGTTCCATGAAGGGAAGACTGAAACACTAGAACTTCTTTTACACAGTAAGTGGTTATATATTTATGATGACTTAAATAAGACACGTAGACGATTATGAAATCTATCAGTGATATCTAAGTGTTAGCATAGTAGATTTCCACTCAGTTAACCAGGTTTGATGGTTGACTTCTTCCTATTTATTTTCGTAATTACTTTTACGACCGCATGACCTTCTTGACGCCAACCCTATGTGGAAGGAAGTAATCACTATTGCGTGTTTCAGAGGTGGTTGATAGCGTGGAGTATCGTTTGTATATATATGAACGGTTTATTTGAAGAAGAATTCTAGCACCTACCCAGTCACCGAGCCAGAGGAATTAACCACACGTGGTTAAAATATACAGCCCAGCCAGGAATGGACAAGTATTGTGTTATGGAATTCCTTGGATTTGGAAATGTATACGTAAAATTTAGGTTCTAAACAGCCCAGACCCTTACCGTTGTTGACCAATATGTTTTAATCATCTTATATGAAAGTACAGGATTATTTAGATGCTTCGACCATTTACAAAGGCTTTCAAACAGAGCGTTGAAATATGTCGCTATGATGAAATACTTCGAATATTAAATAAATACAGGTCGCTCAATCGTAAAGGTACCAGGGTTTCGCCCCCGCGTGGCTTGGGCTCATCAGCTGGATATTTAAAATACTTACACGAACAATTCAAAAATATTTATTTCTAAGTGAAATAAAATTTCATATACAGATTACATTGTTCGAGTTCGGAATTTCTGTCGTACTTACAGTCTTTTATCTATAAACAAAAAAATATTTATTTACATAAAAGGTCGTTCCCTATTGATTACTTTTTGATGTGCATCATTAATGGTAGTCCGGTTTACTTTGTGAATTTAGTCAAGTGTTGTTATGGTTAGATCAACAGCACTGGGATTAGAGTTAGGACTTTTCAGTCTGGTTGATGATCCATCAGTTAATATAGTTACGTGAAATTTGTTGGCTATATTTTCAGTATAATTTCCTTTCTTTTTGCAACAATGCGCACTTCCCCATAACCTATTATGAGTGTTGAAATCACCTCCTGTAACAGTCATTTTCTTATTCTTAAACTTGTACTTATTATTATTCTACCTCTTTTCCTACACCTGCGGAGTTGCGGGTGTAAATTGTGTCGCAAATGTGGATTTGGCCCTGTTTTACGACTCAATGTTCGTCCTGACGACAACTCTGTGGAAAGATGTATTGACTATTGCGTGTTTCTGTGGTGATTGGCAGTGTGGTGTGTTTTCTGAAAATGAAGAGGAGAGTGTTGGAACGAACACAAATACCCAGTCGCCGAGCCAGAATAATTAATCAGACGTGATTAAAATCCCCGACCCGGCCGGGAATCGAATCCGAGACGCTCTGAACCGAAGGCCTCAGCGCTGACCTTGGCTGAATGGTCATCATTATTCAACCAAGGAGTTGGACTATATGATACCTTTTACAGTATATTGAAAATCCACAGCCTGTTTCCAGTGATTCGACCGGGTCAGGAATGGAATGAATGAAGTCCCCATCTGGCGGCGAGGATAGTAATTGTGCCGGCTTCCGAAGCCTGTCGCACTCCTCTGTGGCAATGATTAATGAATGGAAGATGAAATGAAATGAAATGAAATGAAATGAAATGAAATGAAATGAAATGAAATGAAATGATTTGGAGTGTGTTGCTGGAATGAAATACGACAGGGAAAACCGGAGTACCCGGATATAAACCTGTCCTGCCTCCGCTTTGTCCACCACAAATCTCACATCGAGTGACCGGGATTTGAACCACGGAACCCAGCGGTGAGAGGCCGGCACGATGCCGCCTGAGCAACGTAGACTCGTTACAGTATATTAAATAAATACATTGTCGGAAGCATAAGGGCTGATGCAGGTAGGCGCTGGTGACAAAAGGTGCAGCTTCCAGGTGTACTTCCCAAAGGAAAACGATGTGATTCAATACAAGGTCAGGAGGTCAGCCCTGGCGCACTGAAATATGCACTGGCACCTACGTGGAGCCTGTGACCTTTGAGGCTTAAAGTACTATCGTTGACACACGCAAATCAGTCTGCAGTATCATTTCTGGATAAGCAAAGTAAACTGTATCAAAACAGTACAACTGAATATAGAGTGAAAGTTTTAGGCAGAATGATTAGATCTCCTTATTCCGTACGAGATTCAAACATGTCGACACTTGGAAACAAGGCTGCCTGTCACTGCAGTGAACGTGGATATTTCCTCTCATATCAGACAATCCGGGGTCGAACCCGTAGCCTACAGGTTAGAGGCAGAGATACTACCACTACAACGTAGTTCCACAGTATTCTTACGTTTGGGATCGTGGCTACATGCTCAGTTGTTAACTGTCATACAAAAGAAGAAGCACACGTTGACCTAAGAAGGTCTATAATGCAATGTATTATAGGGATTTTCCTTTATCTCGAAAAAATACAACGTACAGTCGCTCAAAAAAGAAAGGAACAAGTGCATAGCATTGTATAAGTTCCTCGTAGGTACACTTTTCTCATAAACAATAATATATAATAACGTGTGGCTATTTCTAGCCGAGTGCAGCCCTTGAAAGGCAGACCCTCCGATGAGGGTAGGCGACATCTGCCATGTGTAGGTAACTGCGAGTTATTGTGATCGAGGATAGTATTATGTGTGGTGTGTGAGTTGCAGGGATGTTGGGGACAGCACAAATACCCAGCCCCCGAGCCATAGGAATTAAGCATTGAAGGTTAAAATCTCCGACCCGGCCGGGAATTTTACCCGGGACCCTCTGAACCGAAGGCCAGTACGCTGACCATTCAGCCAACGAATCATAAACAATTGAACCTATTGATAATGTTTGTTGTGAGTATCCACAGGGATTGTGGGAGGTGAATTATATTTTGACAATAATTCAAATTAACTGTGATGAAGTAATAAATGCGAGGATGAATTCATTAAGCGACCATACATCTTTGGACATAACGAAATCATGGCTTCCTAAGAGTTAAGATTTTAATGGTGTGTGGCCTCTGGAGAGGCCTGGCGCAGGTCCTTCGTGGTGACGCCGCATATGTGACTTACGCGTTTGTGAAGATGGGGACCTACCAACGATGAACTCGAATGCTGAATAAGGTATGAAAATCCAGCCCACGAGCCATAGGAATTAACTAATGCAAGTTAAAATCCCCGACTCGGCCAGGAATCGAACGCGGGATCCCTCGAAACAAAGGCCAGCTTGCTAACCATTTAGCCATAGAGTCGGACGTCCTAACAATACACTGCCGATTTTGGTATAGGAACTGCCTAGTCAACCGAGCGAGTGGATTCGCGACTTGGGTCACGTAGCTGCCAACTTGTATTCAGGAGATAGAGGGCTCGACCTCCACTGTCGGCAGCTCTGGAGATGGTTTTCCGCGGTATCCCGTCTTCGCACCAGGGATATGCGGGGTCTGCACCTGAATTAATAATAATAGTAATGTTATTTGTTTTACGTCCCACTAACTACTCTTTTACGGTCTTCGGAGACGCCGAGGTGCCGGAATTTAGTCCCGCAGGAGTTCTTTTACGTGCCAGTAAATCTACCGACAGGAGGCTGACGTGTTTGAGCACCTTCAAATACCACCAGACTGAGCCAGGATCGAACCTGCCAAGTTGGGGTCAGAGGGCCAGCGCCTTAACCGTCTGAGCCACTCAGCCCGGCGACGCACCTTAATTAAGACCACGTCCGCTTCCTTCGCACTCCTAGCCCTTTCCTATCCCATCGTCGCCATAAGACCTATCTGTGTCGGTGCGACATAAAACAAAGTGTACCAATTAAAAAAAATCAATTGACTAGCCGGGGCTGTAAAGGCTTGCTTTCTTCACCCGGTAGGACGTGGTTTCGATTCGTGGTCAAGAAGTCATAAAGTCCTAGGTCTGAGGTGGTCGGGCATAATGCAAACCACAATATCCCATTAGTGCCGAATTTACGGATAGTGGAAGCCGGCCTTCTTGGCCTGTGCAGAGATGGGTTTGCTTTGCTTCGTGGTGTAGTTTCATCAAAATAAGGAGACATTCATCAACAAATCAATCACGGGCAATGTTTTTAATATTATCCAGTTCATATCAATCAATCAATCAATCAATCAATCAATCAATCAATCAATCAATCAATCAATCAATCAATCAATCAATCATCTGCATTTAGGTTTGTTGCCCAGATGACAGATTCCCTATCAATTGTTTACCCAGCTTTTTCTTAAACATGTTAAAAGAACTTGAAATTTATCGAACATTTCCCTTGATAACTTATTCCAGCCCCTTACTCCTCGTCCTATAAATGAATATTTGCCACAGTTTGTCTTCTTGAATTCCAACTTATCCGCCTCTGTGGTGTAGTGGTTAGTGTGATTAGCTGCCACCTCTGGAGGCCCGAGGTCGATTCCCACCTCAGCTATGCTGGAAGTGGTTTTCCATGGTTTTCCACTTCTCCAGGCAAATGCCAGGATGGTACCCATCTTAAGGCCACGGCCGCTTCCTTCCCTTTTCCTTGTCTATCCCTTCCAATCTTCCCATCCCCCCGCAAGGCCCCTGTTCAGCATAGCAGGTGAGGACGCCTGGGCGAGGTACTGGTCATCCTCCCCAGTTGTATCCCCCGACCCAGAGTCTGAAGCACCAGGACACTGCCCTTGAGGCGGTAGAGGTGGGATCCCTCGCAGAGTCCGAGGGAAAAACCGGCCCTGGAGGGTAAACAGATAAAGAATAATAATAAGAAGAAGAAGAAACCCAACTTTATCTTCATATTATGATCTATCCTAATTTTAAACGCTCCGCTCAAACTTATTCGTCTACTAATGTCATTCCACGCCAACTCTCCACTTACTGTACAGCTCGAAATAAACCGCAAAGTGGAGCAACTCGTCTCCTTACTCCCAAGTCTTCCCAGCCCAAAATTTGGAAAATTTTCGTAACACTACTCCTTTGTCGGAAATCACCCAGTTCTTGTGTCGTGCATTCCTGGTGACGGTCCCATACACTGGAACCATACTCTAACTGCGGTCTTACCAGAGACTTATACGCCCTCTCCTTTAAATCCTTACCGAATGAAAACCTACAACCTGTTTTCCAGTCAATAACCGGGTCAGGGATGAGATGAATGAAGCCCCCAACTTGCGGCGAGGATACGAATTGTGCCGGCTGCCGAGGCCTGTCGCACTCCTCTGGGGGCAATGATTATTGACTGACAGATGAAATGATTGTGGAGAGTGTTGCTGGAATGAAAGATGACAGGGAAAACCGGAGTACCCGGAGAAAAACCTTTCAGGCCTCCACTTTTTCCAGCACAAATCTCACATGGAGTGACCGGGATTTGAACCACGGTATCCAACGGCGAGAGGGCGGCGCGATGCCGCTTGAGCCACGGAGGTTCTGATTCTTTTATACCCCTACTATAACCCCTAAATACTCTCATAACCATGTGAAGAGATCTGTAACGTTTCTTAACAACCTCGTTAATATGATTACTCCAGTGCAGATCATCCCTTACTTATATTAACACCTAGGTATACTTACAGTTTTCCTTATGAGGTACTATCACACCATCAGCACATTAATTGTCCGGCTCCATGGCTAAACGGTTAGCGTGCTGGCTTTTGGTCACAGGTGTCCCGGGTTCGGTTCCCGGCAGGGTCGGAAATTTTAACCATAATTGGTTTATTCCCCTGGCTCGGGGACTGGGTGTATATGTGGTCTTCATCGTCATTTCATCCTTATCACGACGCGCAGGTCACCTACGGGAGTCAAATCAAAATACCTGCACTACGCCTCTCTGGAGGCAACACCTCATCCATTCTTTCAACACAATAATTAAATCTGAGAGGACTTTTCCTCTTGCTTACAACATGACTTTTCATTCTATTTACATTCATACTGAACCCATGACGTTTAGGGTTCAATACCATTGTCTGTTGTCCATCTCACAACATTGTTTAAGTCTCCCTGCAGTCGCTCACAGTCCTGCAACCCGTTTATTACTCTATAAGTACAATATTATAACATCATCCGCAAATGGCCTTATCTGTGATTAAAGGTCTTTACTCATATAAGGGTCCAATAATACTGCCCTGCGGGACCCCCAATTTAATGATTACAGCATCAGATAGCGCGCCACCTACTGTCATTCTCTTGAGGGTGAAACATATCAGTTTAATGTGTATCCTGGGCGCTAAACTCGGGCCTTAAACCTCCGATGATGAATGTTTGCGTCCGAAAGTGTACATAACGAAACAATGAGTTAGAATGAGGGAAGAATTCAGACAACAGGTGAGGAGTGATGTCTTAAATATTAGAGGGTATAGGTGTTAGTCTATAGGTATCCAGGGACTCTAATAGACGCCGTTACAAAGCACAACCCCCGGCTACCTGTATGTTAAAATAGGTTTCAGTGCTGCACTGTGTAAATACCTGAGCAGGGAGGGTTGTACATTGCTGCCTTCCTATAAAGGCGTATCGATTGCGATAAGACTGAATGGGGAAACTTGTTTTACGTTTCGGGCTATAAAGCTATTCTCCCTTGTTTGTTTTATAGGGAAAAGTTCCGAATCGAAACTCAGACTCAACAAATTTAACCGTGCCAGTCAGACAAGTCTTATGGTAAATGTAACCCATTCGTAATATTATTCGTGTGTATTTTCTTTATGAAATATAGCCAACGTAGGTATGACAAGAAAGAAAAAGCAAGTGACGGTAGACTCCTCATGTCAGGTCGCCTTTATTTTTTTAAGCATAATCCACATACATTATTATATAATCAAACGATTTTCTTTCATCTTTTACAGTGCTTGTATAAACACAGTTTACTGAACAATCCACGCAAACAGTATAAAAGATAAACGGAAAGTTAACTGCAGAACTGTAAAACAGAAATTAAAAGAATCATCATCATCATCATCATCATCATCATCATCTTCTGTTTACCCTCCAGTTCGGCTTTTCCCTCGGACTCAGCGAGGGATCCCACCTCTACCGCCTCAAGGGCAGTGTCCTGGAGCTTCAGACTCTTGGTCGGGGGATACAACTGGGGAGAATGACCAGTACCTCGCCCAGGCGTCCTCACCTGCTATGCTGAACAGGGGCCTTGTGTAAGGATGGGAAGATTGGAAGGGATGGGCAAGGAAGAGGGAAGGAAGCGGCCGTGGCCTTAAGTTAGGTACCATCCCGGCATTCGCCTGGAGGAGAAGTGGGAAACCACGGAAAACCACTTCCAGGATGGCTGAGGTGGGAATCGAACCCACCTCTACTCAGTTGACCTCCCGAGGCTGAGTGGACCCCGTTCCAGCCCTCGTACCACTTTTCAAATTTCGTGGCAGAGCCGGGAATCGAACCCGGTCCTCCGGGGGTGGCAGCTAATCACGCTAACCACTACACCACAGAGGCGGACAATTAAAAATTCACTGTACATTTCCTCTACTCCATCTGTGACATAGTATTTTAGTTAATTAAATATTATTTATATTCTAGATATTATTATTATTATTATTATTATTATTATTATTATTATTATTATTATTATTATTATTATTGAGATAATAATCTTACCTATTCAGTTCAGCTACTCACTCTACTAGAGACAAGACACAAATTCGCAGATAGCAACACAAACATGGAGATCGTCCACATCAGCCGTCAAGGACAGATCCATATAACTCTATGTGATAGTCTATACACACCCATCCATCTACCACGTCTAAAAACACCAATATACTCAATAAACACATTAGGACGTAAAACCAATGACATTATTACTGTCAATATTATTGGTGTTCCGATGCCGATCTGCTAACTTACGATGTTCAGAGACGCCGGCAGTACAGGAGAAATCCTATGTCATGGCTACAGTCAACATTAATTTCCATACCAAAGAAATCACAACCAAGGAAAGTCTAATGAGCCACATGCTGAAGATATTTCGGCGTATTATACATGCACGTATCAGATCAAAGTGCGAAATGGACATGAACGACAACCAAATGGGGTTCAGAAAGGGCTTTGGTACCCGAGAGGCATTGTTCAGTGTCAATTTTCTCCTTCAAAGATGCCGAGAACAAAGCAAAGATGTATTTGCATGTTTCATTGATTATGAGAAGGCATTCGACAGAGTCAAAAACTAATCGAGATTCTATGGCAGAAACAGTTAGGCATAAAAGATATCCGCATCGTACAGAATTACTGGAACCGGTGAGCCACAGTCAAGATTGAACGAACAAGAACTTCAGAGATAACTTCCAAAAGAGGAGTACGGCAAAGCTGCATACTTTCACAGCTCCTATTCAACCTCTATGCCGATCACATCTTCAAAAAACGAGCGAGTTGGCCGCGCAGTTAGGGGCGCGCAGCTGTGAGCTTGCGTTCGGAAGATAGTGGGTTCGAACCTCACTGTCGGTATCCTGAAGATGGTTTTGCGTAGTTACTCATTTTCACACCAGACAATGCTGGGGCTGTATCTTAATTAAGGCCACGGCCGCTTCCTTCCCACTCCTAGCCCTTTCCTATCCCATCGTCGCCATAAGAACTATCTGCGTCAGTACGACGTAAAGCAACGTGTAAAAAATAAAAGAAGCCTTGCATGATACTGAGTTAGGTGTGAAAATGACTGTAGTCGTCATAAATAGTATTAGATATGCAGATGACACCCTAATTATATGCCACGCCATTGAAGGTTTTCAAGGGCTACTCAGCATAATTCATCTCAGTGGATCCACACACCAATACCACAAAAACAAAGTTCACGGTATTTTACAGAAGCAACCATGAAGGTGTCTCCATTTCATTAAATAATCAAAACATTGAACGGGTAAGTTAGTTCTCAGTGCTTGGAAACACCATAACAGACAATATGGGCCCTTAAAATGAGGTCAGACGCCTTATTGAGATTTCCAGATCACCCTTCCAAAAGATGAGGCCATTTCTTGTGATGATGATCTAAACCTCAAACTCAGGCAAAAGCTGTTCGGATGTTATGTATGGTCAACCGTGCTTTATGGAGTAGACACTTGGACTGTTAGAGCATCCTCCATGAACAGATTAGAGGCCCTTGAAATGTGGTTACGTAGGAGGATGCTCAGAATAGCCTGGACAGGTTTTGTAACCAATACCTTAATGAAGTGTTAAGGGGAGCTAGAGCTGAGCGTGAGATGGCAAACAGCATCAAAGCCAGGAAAACAGCTTGTTTAGGCCATGTTCTACGACGTAGCTTCTACACCTCACATTACAAGAAAAGATAGAGGACAAACAAGGAGCTGGTAGACCGCCGATGTCATGGCTCCAAAACATCAAAGACTGGACTTGCATCAACAACACCGAACAACTCTTCAAGTTATTAATATAATGTTACTGGTTTTACATCCCACTAACTAATTTTATGATTTTCGGAGACGCCAAGATGCCATAATTTAGTCCCGCAGGAGTTCTTTTACGTGCCAGTAAATCTACCAACACGAGGCTGACGTATTTTTAGCACCTTCAAATACTACCGGACTGAGACATGATCGAACCTGCCAAGTTGAGGAGAGGAGGCCAGCGCCTCAACCGTCTAAGCCACTCAGTCCAGTGTTGGTGCATTGAATCTGAATAACAAGTTACGAATAATAATAATATGAATACCGAGTTCGGTAGCTGCAGTCGCTTAAGTGCGGCCAGTATCCAGTATTTGGAAGATAGTGGGATTGAACCCCATTCTCGGCAACCCTGAAGATGGTTTTTCGTGGTTTCCCATTTTCACACCAGGCAAATGCTGGGATTGTACCTTAATTAAGACCACGGCCGCTTCCTTCCCACTCCTAGCCCTTTCCTGTCCCATCGTCACCAAAAGACCTATCTGGGTCGGAGTGACGTAAGCAACTTGAAAAGAAAACCGAACATGAATAAAACTGTTTTAGATGCGGAAATCGGGGAAGTGAGTGACTATAACCTATGAGCATAGACGAATAAGCTTGGGTGGAGTTTTAAAAAGTACAAAGGATAATAATATGAAGGTAAAATTGGAATTCAAAAGGACTAATTTGGGCAAATATTCGTTTATAGGAAGAGGAGTTAGGGATTGGAATAATTTACCAAGAGAGATTTTCGATAAATTTCCAACTTCTTTGAAATCATTTAACAAAAGACTAGGTACAGGGAATCTTCCACCTGAGTGACAGCCCTAAATGCAGATCAGTGGTGATTGAGAGCTCGATAGCTGCAGTCGCTTAAGTGCGGCCAGTATCCAGTATTCGGGAGATAGTGGGTTCGAACCCCACTGTCGGCAGCCCTGAAGATGGTTTTCCGTGGTTTCCCATTTTCACACCAGGCAAATGCTGGGGCTGTACCTTAACTAAGGCCACGGACGCTTCCTTCCCTTTCCTAGGCCTTTCCTGTCCCATCGTCGCCATGAGACATATCTGTGTCGGTGCGACGTAAAACAAGTAGCAAAAAGTGGTGATTGATTGATTGATTGATTGATTGATTGAGAAAGGCAATTTTCTTGGGATGAAGTGGAGAAACCATGTCGAATTATTTCATGAGTGATTGTGGGTACACTATATACGGGTATATAAACCTGCTTTTATTCTTGAGTCTGAAGGGTGGCTCCCGCGAAGAGCAGCGCACTGCACTCTCCTGTTCAGTCACTCCACTTGCAAGTAACTCCAATATTGTAGTTGCTGATCGGAAATAATCTATGTACGCAACTGAAATATACTATTTTCTCCTACTTATGCATTATGAAAACCACTGCCAATTACATTTTTTAATTCACTGACCAATAAATTTCATGTTCTTTGAAACTAGGGTATGTTACGCCGTGGGAGTAGCCGAGAAGAGATCTGTCTGCTTACAGACGCCAGAAGAACCGCAAGCCTATTTGCACAAGATGTCAAGGCACCAATTTTAAGTGCATTGACCTCTGACGAAAGTGAAAATCATAACACAAGAACTCGCCTTGTTTGAAACAGGTTTCCGGCATCAATAATTTTCTGACCTTGAAAGAGACATCGTCAACGAAGAAATGCATAATTCTGTAACAGCTAGAATGTTTTCTAGGTTGCGAGTATGACCTCTGCTCCAGTTCCATATACACGTACTGTATGTTCAGAGAAAATTATTATTATCAGTAAAAGGGTGAGCTTCCTTCCATTAACGTACTGTTTTCTGTCATCATATCTACGTTGCATTGTTGCTTCATGGGCCCTCGTAGTAAACAGACCCATATAATGCATGTGTGTGAAGTCCGTTCGAAAAACTGTGTGGATGTGGTCTCCATCCTGCGAGTGAGTGTTTGTAATAGGTATTTTGGACAGCTGATTAAATTTACCAAACAGGGTATGTTTGAAGTATACTACTAGTTCTGCTGATTAATGGTAGATCGAAATTTTAATCTTTGACCAGAAACATCACGACATGGCCAAGTCTATGTTTAATAAACATTCTTATAAGTTATGTGTAAAATTAATACATACATTTTAAATAAATAAATAAATGGTGTTCTGAATGAATCTCGTGAACCTTCCACCTCTTTACGCAAATGTTTACGTAGTAAGGGTGATGTAATCTCTTCTTGTTCCTCATTCAGTCAAAGGGAAGATACACACAACCACACAAAATTGGGCGGTCGCAGAGGATGACGTTCTTCAAAAATCCTCTTGTTTGAAATAGTTAATGTTGTTTGCTTTACGTCCCACTAACTACTTTTACGGTTTTCGGAGACGCCAAGGTGCCGGAATTTTGTCTCAGAGGAATTCTTTTACGTGCCAGTAAATCTACCGACACGAGTCTGACATATTTCAGCACCTTCAAATACCACCGGATTGAGCCAGGATCGAACCTGCCAAGTTGGGGTCAGAGGCCAGCGCCTCATCAGTCTGAGCCACTCAGCCCGGCTGTTCGAAATAGGATGAACGTACTGTGCAGGTGGTAGGATTCCAAATATCATCTCTTCGGCCACCGGCTATCCACAGTTTAAGAATATCCTCGCGTTTCGAGAATGTTCAGAATTAACTATTTCTTTGCCGGCCAATTTTTGTGTGGTTGAGTGTAAAACACTTAACCTCTAGATCATGGCGGAAGAGTTTTAAGTTTGATTTTACAGTGGGTATTCGGCGAGGATGTCAGATTCCAGACCAGTTGATAAATTAACCTTCTACGCTGTACATCTCATTGAACTGTCGCTTCTGTTAATATCGCTCTTCTTGTAACGAGCTTGGATATCTTGGGCAACAGTCTTGTGTACTTACGAGGTATTATTTGTGGAGCGTGAAACCAAAGTGACTTCGTCAGTGATGCGGCCGGATTTCGAGTCCCGGCCAATGCAAGTGTAATTTTTGCACTGGAAAGTCGTGTCCTTGAAGTTCGGATTTCAAGATAGCCTGGCTGTGATCACGATGTCAGCAGTCACATAGAACTGCAAGCTTGCTTTTGATTTGATAATCTATGTAGCAATAGTGTGAGCATTAGTGAATGTATTTGCAATTCTATTTTTTTTTTCTGCCGCTCTTACCACGCCGTGGAGGGGTCGCAGGTGTGAAGTGCTGGTATGCGTGGCTCAGACGGTTGAGGCACTGGCCTTCTGACCCCAACTTGGCAGGTTCGATCCTCGCTCAGTCCGGACGTATTTAAAGGTGCTCAAATACGTCATTCTCGTGTCGGTAAATTTACTGCCTTATAAAAGAACTCCTGTGAGCCTAAATTCCTACATCTCTGCGTCTCAGAAAACCACCAAGATAGTAGTTAGTGGGATATTAATAGAATAACATTATTTTAAAAATGTGTCGTGCATATCTACTTGCACCCTTTGCACCCTTTTTATGCCCGGATGCCGTTCTTAACGCTAACGCTATGTGGTAGGATATATTCGCTATTGCATGTTTCTGTGCAGGTTGGTTGTGTGTTGTGTTGTGTGTTTGTGAAGGGATGTTAATTGGGGCAGTCACAAGCACCCAGTCCCCAAGCCAGAGAAATTAATCAGATGTTGCTAAATTCCCTGACCCAGCAAACGACGCAAACCATTCATCGAGGAGACGGATAGTAAGTGCATTTGTAATTAATTAATGGCGATTAGCATTACCGTGGAGCTGAAGTGAGGATTGGATGGCTGTAAACTGGACCGTAATCCACTTCCATTCTGACAATACGTTCACCCTATTCCAGTTTCTTAAACCGTCTTAAATTTATGGCAGAGCCACAGAATAGGACCCAGGCCAAGTAGACAATTTAGCTATTATGCTAACCACTAGACCCTGGTGACGAACTTTGTCGCTTCATTAACTACACCATAGTACGAATGAAACGTCTCACACAGTAAATACTTTTGATGCGGCCCACACAGGAAGGAGTCTTGAATATTAATGACAACGGTCCTTGGAAGTTCTTGAGAGGGTTCATTCATTGTTACGCTTGAATTTCAATCCAAACTGTTCGCAGATCAATATGTACTCTATTCATCCTACCTTGCTACGTTTGCCATTGTTAACCATTCATGAACACAATGGAGTTAAGAATCACTATGCAATATGAATCGAACAACTTTCTTCTAAAGGTTTTTTATTTCTGGGGCGGAGTTACATAAACTTCGGCACGAGCGCCTGTATTGAAATGTCAAGACTGATTGGCTGGACTAAAATTAGTTCCCAGATCTATTACATGGTCCCAACCATTTTCGAGGAGATATCCGAGTTGGTTTCCAGGCTGTTGGAGGGTCACTACGAAGTTGGCTCCCCAGTAAACGATATTTTTTATCCCATTCTTAACAGAATTACCAGTGTCTACTGCTACTGCAGTAGGTACGGTTAAACATGTTGTGATACAGTATCAACCTATCAATCCATTCTGTGTATATAATTCTTTTGCAATTGTTTTCGGCCTGGTTTTCTCGCTTTTCAGGGCGACAATCCACAATCCAGCGTTTCATACCGATATTAGTTGCAGGGATAGTAAACACATATCTTCATGATCATTGGTGCCATTGGATCTATAATAATAACCACAAAGTGACACAGAAATGATCCACATGAATAATAATAATAATAATAATAATAATAATAATAATAATAATAATAATAATAATATTCTAGTCCTTGACTGAATAGTCAGCGTAGTAAACTTCGGTTTAGCGATACGCGAGTTCAATTCCCGGCCGGGTCGGGGTTTTTAACTTTGGTTACTTCCTCTTGCTTGGGGAATGGGTGTTTGTGTTAGTCTTAATACACATCTTCACGTTACAATTCGCCATTCAAACACGCAATATTGAGTAATAGCTTCCATATCCCCTCACTTAGGGTTGGCACCAGGAAAGGCATCCGTCCGTAAAAATAATTGGCCAAATCCATACAACGTGCCAACCCCAGTAATTGAGAATAGGCCATGAATATTAATAACTTACGTGTGGGCCTATGTATATAAAACTGAAATGATGTGTGTCTCCTTTCCGGAAAGGCATTACATCTAAACAGCTCAGTGAAATTTCATGAGAATTTGTACAAACATTTTGAAGGGAATGTGCCATGTGAATAAGTATGATTTACTTATTTACCTGACAAGGAATTATTTGCGAATGTATTTGAAAAATAGTTTGACAGCTTGGAAACCAGTTCTCCGTTTCTTGCCGAATCACACGAAAACTACTGAACGAACTCAGCTGAAATATAGGTAGATACTCAATTCACGCATAGACTGTTTCAATTTTTTAATATTTAGACGTTTCAGAGTTGACATCCATACAATAAACAGGAATGTACTTAACTTGCGCATTTTTTTATCTGCTGACAAACAAAAATGAATCAAGGGTTAATCCTGTCACAAAATGAATTCAATTTTCTACGAAAGAGCTGATATGAATTTTCTTCGTAATTTGATGGGTTTTCTCAAAATCATGCTTATACGTGTACAGCCCATCAACGACGGTTACTCTATAAATAATAATAATAATAATAATAATAATAATAATAATAATAATAATAATAATAATAATAATAATAATAATAATCATGCTCATCATCATAAATGGTCGAAATAGCAAAGGAAACGTACAGGGACTGAACTCCTCTTCGAAATGGATCGTTCGGAGGTCTACATCTCTACCGAATGATTGATATTTTTATTTCTCTCTTTTGTCCCGGAAACCAGAAAAACATACTAACCCCTAAAAATACTCATGATTGTGTTTTCCGCTGACGGTACGAGCAGAAAGCAATTAAAATGAGCAACTAAGCCCAATTATTTCTTTATTACATTACTTGCTCCATAATTACAGTTTGTAGCAGAGCAATAAATCAAGATGCATTTAAACAGTGACTTTGAAAATCACTGCTTCGAAATAATAGTAATAATAATAATAATAATAATAATAATAATAATAATAATAATAATACAGTAATATAGTTTGATCTCCGTTACCAATTTAAAGACTACTGATTTTACGCCATCTAGGTTCTTGCATGTCAATTTCGAGGATATGATCTGTCAGTAAGAAAGTTTCCTGGTGGACTCGTAATCTGTTCGCTAAGAACATGAACTGTATGAAAATCATTGCGTTTTTTCGTCTTCAGTAACCACCGACTTTGTCCGTTGTCTAAGTAGTGACCCAAGTTTATTTACCAGTATATGCATCCAGCTACTTGCGGCGGATTCTTCGTGTTGATGTACGCTCTGCAGCAAGAAAAGATACATTTTTGCCCGTTTCTGAAACCAGGATCCTTTACATCGTCTCGTACTGCAAAAACAGTTCCCTCTTCACACAGTGCAAGAGAGAAAAATTAAATTGTGAATTTTGTAGATAGTTGTACTGAAGGGGTTCTGAGGTCATTATGAAGTCATATAAATCACTAGTTTATTTTAATAATTGTCAGTAAGAAATTTTGGGGCGTGATAGCCGAGTTGCTTCACACCTATCTCTTTTCGAGTATATGAACAGAAGCATCTCAAGAATAAAATTGGTATATGTAGAATGCAGTAAGTTTCTTGGTTTAAAACTAATGGAAATGAACATTGATGCTTAATAATTTGAAACCCTAGCAAAAACATTCCTTTAGGTCAGCAAAAAATGTAAGAAAGGACCTAATTAGTGGCAAGTTTCGATGAATGGCCTATATACGTAAGGATATTCTGTACATTCGTTACTTACCAGTGTGTGTTAAACTGTCCCTCTGTATGCGAGCTTCGTGGAACTGCGAGATTCATTTAAATAGTCTGAAATAGTTTTCTGAATCGATACAGGGGAGGGAACGGCAAAGGTTCTCAAAATACGCTTTCTCAGAATGAAGAACATCCTAGACACTATCTTCCTCTCTAAACGTGTATTCCTCACCCGACGACAGTAAGAATAACTGGTTTGGATGTGATCCAAAGTCCTAATACCGTCGTATAGTGATGTGCAAAGCCGCGCCTGACATAAACGTCTCTTGATGAGGAAAACACGTTACGGAAGATGAATAATAATTTTTCTGTTTATTGTTCCTCTGACATTTTCTTCGAGTAACGTTTTTAATTTTACTCTTTCTTTTTTCTCAAATGACCATTATATACCACTCAGTTCTTCGAAAAGAATGCTTCCACTTGATGTTAAGGAAGTTTCACGTTTTGTTGAACCAAATGATGGAGAGACTGCACAGTTATTTCGAATGTATCAGAAGTTGATTGGCCTGTAATTGTTCTTCATATCAAGCCCTTTCCTATCCCATCGTCGCGTTAAGACCTATCTGTGACGTAAGGCAACGTGTAAAAAAAACGCAATTAAGAAATGGAAGTAAGGTTACACGTACGGCTACCACCGAAAGAAATGAGCACTTGCAATCTACACGCCCGCCAAACAGCTAAGTTGATATTATTACAAATCGTAAAATGTGATATATTTCAGCTTAGAAATTTGGTGTGTAAGGTTCTGTCATCTAAGGTTCAATATTGTGCGACAAAGGTCGAGGAATTCTCGCGCTTCGTAGTATATGTGCTGCGGGTCAGTATTTCTCCAAACAGATTATCACATAGCTGTTTTCGCAGGCGCAACGACGGAATAAAACACTGACTGTTCTACTGATCGAGAATGACTCAGTCAGTACGTACACGGAGAAAGAGTTATAGTTGGCAATGAATGACAAAAGTCTCTTGTCCTTATAGCGGGTCTCCGGCTGGCCGTCTTTACCTGGAACGGGTGATCCTCGGTAATCTTGACTCACAGGTTTCACATTTCACTTCACTGCACACGCACAACCGTCGCTTTACACTGCACTCCATGCAGTCAGGCTCGATTGCACGTATGTTGATTATCACACCCCCACGACTGCTGTACACTTGGTTCGACTCTAAACAAGGCCGATAACTTGCACAATCAACTCACGTGCCAGATCAACACAGTGAACTCTCCTCTCACGACTTCTTACCGACTACTCAACACCTTACAAAACACAACAACCTCTTTTCGAAGCGACTGGTCATGAAGTTCTGGTATCTTCGGTGTACGGGCGGAATATGATTGTTCTAGTTTCGTCTTCCAGAAAATTCACGGAGACATCAGACAAAAGAGACAACAGAAGCAAGGTTGTAACGCGTCCGCAGGCTGGCCACTAGCTACCCAGTGTGACTCACTCACCCCTCCCAGGAACTATTGAAGGGGGCTTCAAGAGAGCTGACAGTCCCAGTACCACCTAAAAATATATTTCTCTTGACATTAGAATGCCGAAGTATATAGTATATCCTGTCTTCCATTGTTACCAGGGGACTGATGGTAAACACGTATTAAATAAAATGAAACTCGATGTTAGCCCATTTAATAGTTTAGTTGCTGACAGTTTCCTACACCAGTGCAATTAGGGTTCTATTATCGTAAAAATACAGGGCAATTCAAAATGATGGGTCCGATTTCATAAATTTATTCTGTGAAATCTAATAAACATATCGTAATGTGAAAAATGTGCTAAGAACGGTAAACTCTCAAAGTTTTTTCAGTCATATCACAAGTGTTCTATGTGAGCACATCGCGTAACACGACACACATCAAGCCGATAGTCTATCTCCTGCCTAACCTCGTGTAGTGTGTCGCGGTCAATCTCTGCGATGGCTGCTGTGATGCGGGCACGAAGGTCGTCCAAAGTTGGTGGAAGAGGTGGTACGTAAACATGATCCTTTACGAAACCCCACGAGAAGAAATCACATGGGGTTAAATCGGGGGAACGCGCTGGCCAACGAATGAGAGTTCGATCCTCCTGAGATGCACGACCTATCCAGCGTTGTGCCAATGTCTGGTTGAGATGGCTCCAAACGTTGCCATGGTAATGCGGAGGGGCACGATCCAGTTGAAGGATGAAATATGCACTATCCTCTTCGAGCTATGGCAGGAGCCATTGTTGCAGCATATAAAAAAACATTTCCTGTCACAGTAGGGTCAATGAAGAAAAAGGCTCCATAAACCTCCTCATGCATCCGGGAGATCGTGGGTTCGAGCCCCACTGTCGGCAGCCCTGAAGATGGTTTTCCGTGGTTTCCCATTTTCACACCAGGCAAATGCTGGGGCTGTACCTTAATTAAGGCCACGGCCGCTTCCTTCCAACTCCTAGGTCTTTCCTATCCCATCGTCGCCGTAAGACCTATCTGTGTCGGTGCGGCGTAAAGCAACTAGCAAAAAAAAAACCTCCTCATAGGAAATGGCACAAAAACACATTCACCTTGGGAGAATCGCGTTGGTGTTCCACAACTTGATGGGGATTGGAAATTCCCCAGATCCTTACGTTGTGTCTATTCACAGTCCCGGAAAGGTGAAAAGTCGCTTCAGCACTGAAAATTACCCTTTCGGAGAACCCATACGCTTCCATTAATGCGAGAAAATCAGCACAGAAGGACGTTCGAGCAGCATAATCAGTGTCTTTTAAGGCCTGCACCAGTTGCAAGAGGTAGGGTTTCATTCGTAAACGTTTCCGCAGAATGCGCCAAACAGTTGCCTGTGGAAGTTCAAGTAGCCTCGCTGCCCGGTTAGGTGGACTCCTGCGGACTCCGCACGAAACTGGCGCGAACACGTTCCACTGTCTCTTCCCCGGTCGAAGGACGGTCGGACATGGCATTGGTTAAAAGAATTAATTTTGAATTCGATAGTGCAAAGAAAGTGTTGATAACTCGAAAAACAAGATTCCCTTAGTTCTAACATTACAACCAGTTTCCGTAATTGCAAAACATTCAGACGCAACAAAATACTTGATGATAAATCAAAGACGAGGCTTGCCTGGGTACTTTATGTAGCCTAACCTTCCTTGGGGTGAACGGACAATGTGTCACTGAATAAGTACTCTTCTTTCATGTACTGGCAATAAACCTATGCGTGATATCGGCTAATGTTAAATGGAGCGCCATTACAATTATTTGCTACGACGTACGTTCACCATCTACATTAACACAGCAGTTTGCAATATCTGTTCATATTTCAAATAGCTGTGTCACGTCTGGTTACGATGACTCGTGGAAACCAAAATGAACTCTTTGGTATCCCTATTGTGTAGATGATTATCATTCGAGTTGACGTACAGCAATTTTAGTGCACATTGTCCTTAACTTATCTTCATTGTGAGCGAGTTGCTATGCTGCATGCTAGGACTGGGCATTCAAAGCTGAATTGATTCCGGACCATAGTGTGTTTACACACTTGTTTATTTTGCTTTACGTCACACCGACACAGGTAAGTCTTATGGCGACGATGGGATAGGAAAGGGCTAGGGGTGGGAAGGAAGTGGCCGTAGCCTTAATTAAGTTACAGCCCCAGCATTTGCCTGGTGTGAAAATGAGAAGCCACGGAAAACCATATTCAGGGCTGCCGATAGTGGGGTTCGAACCCACTATCTCCCGCTCACAGCTGCGCGACCCTAACCGCACTACTAACTTGTTCGGTTTACACACTTGTAACTTACATAATTATACACTCTTCACATCGCAACATACACCACACGAAACCTTGCAGTTTTGGGTCGCTGATAATTTTGTGATCTTTTTCCTCAGTAACTACAAGTTTACGTGGAACTCGAAACGGGTGTGATTCTCCATATTAAATTCACAATACGTATGCCTAGAATCCAAAGTGGCCCCCTTGGTGGAAAGGCATGAACAATCACTGAACTATCAAACCCCACTAACACCATTACGACACAGTTTCAGAATGCACTCACACACTTAAGTACTCAGACTGAAGACTGAATATGTCAGATGAGGCAAATCAACAATTTCTGTTCTCTGTTCGTACTCTCTGCTACTAGGCTGTAAAGAGACAACAAATATCACATGAAAATTTAATAAGTGGAAAGATACATGTAGAACTGAAAATGAGATCGAGCTTTATGTTCTTATTAATTAAACAGAAAATAGAATAAGCCAGGGAGAACAGAACAATTATATCATATTATCAGAGGCATACGGGAAAATAAGTCGGAGAAGTTGAAAAGAGAGAAGGGACGAAGTATTCTGCACAGTGTAACTTATTGTTAAGTAAAATGTATTTAATATCTCAGGAGGTTTATATATGACTAGTAAGATACCCGTGTCCGCCTCTGTGGTGTAGTGGTTAGTGTGATTAGCTGCCACCCCCGGAGGCCCGGGTTCAATTCCCGGCTCTGCCACGAAATTTGAAAAGTGGTACGAGGGCTGGAACGGGGTCCACTCAGCCTCGGGAGGTCAACTGAGTAGAGGTTGGTTCGATTCCCACCTCAGCCATCCTGGAAGTGGTTTTCCGTGGTTTTCCACTTCTCCTCCAGGCAAATGCCGGGATGGTACCTAGCTTAAGGCCACTGCCGCTTCCTTCCCTCTTCCTTGTCTGTCCCTTCCAATCTTCCCATCCCCCACCGAGACCACTGTTCAGCATAGCAGGTGAGGCCGCCTGGGCGAGGCAGTGGTCATCCACCACAGTTGTATTCCCCGACCCAGAGTCTGTTGCTCCAGGACACTGCCCTTGAGGCGGTAGAGGTGGGATCCCTCGCTGAGTCCGAGGGAAAAGCCAACCCTGGAAGGTAAACAGATTAAGAAAAAGAAGATACCCATGCTTCGCTACGTTTTTAAAGTGAAAGTTATTATTCAAAGTTTTACATTTTGGAGAGTCCACTGTCAGCCGAGCCTGTAAAATACGCCCTCAGTTCGTACGCCAAACGTTTTTGGGGGGATGATTATTTATTACCTGATCTAACACCCATTTGAACCCCATACGGAAGAATTTGAATGTTTTAACACGATCGTATTTAATATCTAGGATGTAAAAGCGATCAACCTTTGAAATTTTGATTTCGTACGTCGAACAGTAATGGGGGAATGAATACTTTTTTAAGGGGTGAATATTTTAGATATATATATTAACATCTAGGATATAAAAGACCACCCTTCATAAAAAAAATAAGTTCTTCCCCGAAACGGTTTGGAAAGAATGGATATTGTGTTTTTCAGTGTCAACCACCATCTAAACCCCTTAGGGGAGAAATATTTTGAATTATACGATATTTTACACTAAGGATATAAAATTACAATTTTGTCCGTCAAACGGTTTTGGAGGGATGAATAATTTCGTTTACGGAGCTAACCTCATTTGACACTTTAGGTTAGGAACGTTAAAAAATATTTCCTATTTCACACCTAGGATTTAAAATATTACCGTTATTTGGAATTTTGTCTTCGTACGTAAAACCGTTTCAGAGGAAGGAATGAATATATTTGTTTTCGGATCTTAACCCCCATTAACTCTCTGAGCGGTTAAATTTCTTTTAAACCTTCTGTTATTTAACACCTACGATATCATTTGAAATTTTAGCTTCATAATTCAAACGTTTTCATATAAATGCATATTTTTGTCATCATTCCTCACCCCCCGGTCAAAACACCCTTACGGGTGTATTATTTAAGCCCAACTTTTATTTTTATCCTAATAAAAATAATTCATCTCCTTTTTAACCCCCCTTAAGTTGATTCCAACCCCTCCCCCGCCACAAAATACGCGTGTCTTTATTTTTAAAGGAGATTCCAAATACCAATATTCTCGTCCGTAACATTCTTCGTTTTAGAGATATGAGTATCCTCAAACAAAGGATTCAACTCATTTTTCAATTCATTTATCCCCCCTTAATTGGATTTTCCGAAAACAAAATAATACGTTTTTCTTTATTTTTAAAGGAGATTCCAAATACCAATTTTCATTACTGTAACATCTTCAGTTTTTGAGATATAAGCATCCATATAAAAGGTATTCAAACCACTTTTCACCTTTTTTCACCCCCTTAACGGGATTTTCCGAAAACAAAAAATGCGCGTTTCTTGATTTTTAAAACATATTCGAAATACCAATTTCCATGTCTTTAAACTGTTCAGTTTTCGAGATATAGATACACTCATTTTAAAATTTCATCCCCCTTTTCACCCCCTTAGCGATGGAGTATCCGAAAATTCTCCCTTAGTGATCACCTACATTATAATATGAATGCAGGCCTATCCTCAAAATTTCATTTCTTTATGTCCAGTGTTTTGGCTCGGTGATGATGAATCACTCGGTCAGGACAAATTATTTTATATATACAGTGCATACAGATTAGATAACATACTTTCAGTGAAGATTTATAGGATAAAAGTAAGTTATATTTTAAATATTTTTACATGTTGTTGTTTGAATTTTAAAAATTGACAGCATGGTCAGTAAAAATTATAATGAACGAATACTCTCTCCCCAGTTGCGCTGGCCATCCACAATTGTGAGAGAAAAGTATTCTGTTCATTCATTCTCTGTGAAAACGTAAATTGAGTGTACCGAACTAGTACCGTAGTCAAAATGAATGTCCTTATTTATAGCATTTGAGGGGAAAATAGGCTTTTAGTGAGAGTTTAAACTCAGACAAGTTATTGATTGCGATGATTAACATTTGACACTATTCTAAAACTTATCATCTCCATATCATACACCTTCCTTGTTCTCCCCTTTGCTCACATTGTCCGATCACTTTCCTTCCTCCTCAACATATAATACTGATACTGACTATTATGGAGAGGGACAATAGGTTTGAGTGCTGGACAGATGAAAACCTATAACAATATTGAAGGAACTGTAAATATACAGAATGTTCCCAGACCTGGGGGAAGTAATCAGGAGTGGACAGTGCACTCCAAAATAACACAAAAAGTCCCTATGAACATAAATACCTACGGTCCACCATTTACGAGTTACAGACTTTACAGCTTTGTACGGGAAGTATGGCACATCCCATGTCGAGTGGCTGGTCGCCATGTTGGTGTACCAGGAGGGATATTGTATTTTTATAAAAGAAGTGGTTAAAATGTCCACCATGCGCTTCATTGATTGTCGGCAACTTTCGAACGCTCCAGGAAATGCAGTATTCGATGGCAACCTTGTTCCACACGCTGGCGAAGTGCTGCAATGTCCGTAACGGCATGTCTGGCTCCAAACTTAATCCTAAATACGAACTATCCGACATTCCAGCTAAAAACTACAACAGGCTTAGCTCGCAAACGGTCGACCGTACGACGCATGTTGATAGGGAGCTTTTGTGTTGTTTTGTGGGTGTACTATCCATCCTTCGATTACATCCCACGCTGTATAACATTATTATTATTAGTAGGAATTGAAGAGGAAATTCTATATTCTGACTATGATATGAAATATACAGTGTTTCTGCTTTTATTGTTGTTATAGCTTTTGTTGACTGAAACATCGTGAAGTTACTACGTAATGTCATGTAACGTGTGTGGCTAGTGTAAATATTCTTATGCGCGTATTTTGTAATAATTTGGGGTTGAAATTTGTCAGGAAGTGGAGTCGTGGCCTTGAGAAAGGCACTATTCCCGCATTTACTTCCAAGCGAATTGGATGAACATAAAATCATTTCAAGAATGAATGATAATGATATTCTGAGTTGTGGTTTCCCACAAAATCTAGCCTCGCCTTTAACGCACTGAGCTATCCTTGTCGCAGGGCCCGATGATGCCGGTGTCATACCCCTTAATATATCATCCTCATCTATCCTGGTCACCGGATATGTTGTCCGACTCGTTGGCTGAATGGTCAGCGTACTGGCCTTCGGTTCAGAGGGTCCCGGGTTCGATTCCCGGCCGGGTCGGGGATTTTAACCTTAATTGGTTAATTCCAATGGCTCGGGGGCTGGGTGTTTGTGATGTCCCCAACATTCCTGCAACTCACACAGCACACATAACACTATCCTCCACCACAATAACACGCAGTTACCTACACATGGCAGATGCCGCCCACCCTCATCGGAGGGTCTGCCTTACAAGGGCTGCACCCGGCTAGAAATAGCCACACGAAATTAAGATTAAGACCGGATATGTTTCGACTAAACCTCTGTTTGTGAACAAAAGTTTAGGATATAACCTAAGATCTGTTTTTGTGTGTGTGTGCAAATTGGACAGACATTCTGGGAAAACAATGACATAGAAGAGTTCCGTTTGCTGACACGTTCCACTTTGTTGCTCACGCAAAGTACTCAATTTGAAAATACCCTCGTTTAAAGGTAATTCATGGGATATAGAAAAGTATCAATAACACTTCTCTGCTCATAGTTCTGAACTGGGTTGTAAAAGTAGGTTGAAGGATCTTGAGGAAATGCGAAGTCCAACAATGATTTATGGAATGAATTCGTGCAAGGTTTCCTGTTTCTCTCTGATTTCTGAAGCAAATGAAATGTAGCTGTTGGACCAAGCGTCCAGTATAATGACATATTTTGCACCGTCGCACTTTTTCATTGCTCTTGGAACATCGATCGCTTTTGTGGCGATGCGCAAGCGCAGGCCTTACGTCAGAACGTGTAAACCTTCGTTTCTTTTTGTCGGATCAGACCTGTCTGTATTTTTTTCTATACTCATGATAGAGCATCCCCATTTCTGGTGTAAAAAGAGCAGTTATTCTTCTCCATATTTAATACTGGTGTTTCAATGTATATAATGAACATTAAGTATTTGGATATTATTTACGTTCTCTTGAGTCCTTCACAATGAAACTTGCTCCTAAGCTATTGCGGCTAGCGGACCATTTTGAAGCGTTTATATCCTGAAATAAAACACGATGAAGCTTATGGTAGTTCGTTCAATGGGTACTTTACCTAACAATGGGCATTATTAAAATATAATATTCAAAGCAAAGAAAGAGCCAAGATTACTTATAAAACACATATCTTATGACATCGAATGCGTATCACAATAACAGAACATTCATTTATGCGTCAATAAATTTAAATATATAGGTCTTCTGGTAGTGTTTGGTAACAGATATTTTCAAGTAGAAAATGTTTCTCTCGATAAACATAACCATTAATTGTAATTCTTGTATTTTCCTATTGTTGCTATATAAACCAATGGGCAATCTCTTGAATATCCGTAAGAAACGTTATTCTCTGCTTGAGCCACGTAGAGGTCTTACTCATAATCTTTTATTCAGTAAGTCAAATATAATAATGAGGAAAAGGAAAAGAAAAAGAATTCTGAATCACAACTCACTGAATAGCGCGTTGTGACGCTAGCTGCGGAGACCTGGTTTGTGAAATCATTCGTGTGTCATCCTCGATATGAATTTCTATGGTTTTCGATTTCAACTCTCAGCCAATTCTAGAAGTGCCTTTCTCAGAAGTTAGCATCGCCTCTTTCCGAAATCTGTGTTTGATTAACTATATTGCCTTTCCATTTCTTTAAACCTGAACAGAGGACGATATCTTCATCCAGAACGAAGAACTCTACGACACTACCATTGAGGGCGGATAGAAGAATGATTCATAACAAATTTCTGGAGTGAAATCAGACCTGGATGGCAAACAGAAAAGAAAACTTTCATAAGTCAGAAAGTTACAAAACTTTCCTTATTCCTTAGCAAACTGCTCACAGAATATTTTTATACTACTCTCCTTGATATGACCAACCACCTCATCACAGATTGATCTGAGCTTATATATTATTAACTGAGCGAGATGGACGTTCGGTTAGGGTCGAGTAGCTGTGAACTTGCATTCGGGAGATGGTGGGTTCGAGTCCCATCGTCAGCAGTCCTGAAGATGGTTTTCCGTGGTTTCCTATTTTATATTTTCACTTCAGGAAAATGCTTGATTAAGGCCACAGACACTACCTTCGCAATCTTAGCCGTTTCCCATCCTTGCGTCGCCGAAAATCTTCGATGTATTAGTGCAAAGTTAAAGCCATCAGAAAAACAATTACATTACTATTATTATTATTATTATTATTATTATTATTATTATTATTATTATTATTGTTATTAAATATATTTAAACCAGAAGCAAAAAGTGCATGACAATTAAAAGTTACCTGCGAGTAGTGTAAAATAATATTTTTCTTTTTTTTTGCTAGTTGCTTTACGTCGCACCGACACAGATAGGTCTTATGGCGACGATGGGTCAGGAAAGGGCTAGGTGTGGGAAGGAAGCGGCCGTGGCCTTAATTAAGGTATAGCTCCAGCATTTGCCTGGTGTGAAAATGGGAAACCACGGAAAACCATTTTCAGGGCTGCCGACAGTGGGGTTCGAACCTACTATCTCCCGAATACAAAATAATAATTACAACACATTCACATACAAATTCAGGCAAATAAAACACTCCATTGAAAATTTAAGAGTTGGGTCAACTGAATATTTGATTAACCAGATCCGTAGCAAATACCCTTTTGACCTTTACAGTACATCTCTCGGAGCAAAATTGTAATTTGAGAGTATGCAGCGGTCTTTCGGATATAAACCTCGACCACCTCGGTGACTGGACAACAGCTCACCTACCGGACCGCGAAGTTCATCACCCTAGTTCTGAGAATATAATCTAGAACTGTATATTTTGCAACATTGTTCTAAAAACCCGACGACAGCGAATTCCACTGGAAATTTACGAAATAAGTTAATTGAAAATGAAAATCCACAGCCTGTTTACAGTCATTTGACCGGGTCAAGAATGGAATGAATAAAGCCCCCACCTAGCAGCAAGGATTGGAATTCTGCCGGTTGCCGAAGCCTGTCGCACTCCTCTGGGGCAATGATTAATGACTGCCAGATGAAATGAAATGATACTGGAGAGTGTTGCTGGAATGAAAGATGGCAGGGAAAACCGGAGAAAAACCTGTCCCACCTCCGCTTTTTCCAGCACAAATCTCACATGGAGTGACCAGGATTTGAACCACGGAACTCAGCGGTGAGAAGCCGGCGCGCTGCCGCCTGAGCCAACGAGGGCCCACGGAATAAGTAAACTACTAAATAACATTGATTAACCAGATTCAGAGGACATTTCATTTCCTCATGACTGAAGATTTGAGCATGACGTGTAGTGATTGCAGGACTTGGTGTCTAGATGGTTTCTGGTACTGGGCGACCTTGTTGCCGTAACAACCTCTGCATGATGTTCCTCACTGCAACCAGCCACGCCAAAGACAGTTTATGCAGGATACTCTCCTCTTCATTCACACGTAACACATCACACTACCAAGTACCACAGAAACACCCACTAGTGAAATATCCCTACACATTGGGCTGGCATCAGAAAGGGCATCACGGAGCTCGATAGCTGCAGTCGCATAAGTGCGGCCAGTATCCAGTATTCGGGAGATAGTGCGTTCGAACCCCACTGTCGGCAGCCCTGAAGATGGTTTTCGGTTGTTTCTCATTTTCACACCACGCAAATGCTGGAGCTGTACCTTAATTAAGACCATGGCCGTTTCTTTCCCACTCCTAGCACTTTTCTGTCCAATTGTCGCCATAAGACCTATCCGTGTCGGTGCAAACTAAAAGCAACTTGTGAAAAAGTAAAAGGGCATCCAGCCGTGAAACTGATCCAGGTTCAAATGTTCGACGCAGATCTCACCCATGACCCCGTGGGGATGTGGGAAAAGTGGAAAAAATAAAGGAAAAATAGCAGAATGCATGGCGGACTTCGGGCTAGGAAATGAACGCGGATTTTCCAAAGAGCTTGTAACCACAACTCGTTCAGCTATCCTTCTGGGTTTTTTCTGTTAGTATAAGTTTTGAAAGGTTCAAAAGTTGAAACTTCTCGTCATGAGTCTGGTGTTCACTAAGCCTACACCGAAAATGAGTTCGTTCGTTCGGTCGTTCGTAATCTGTTTACCCTCCAGGCTCGCTTTTTCCCTCGGACTCAGCGAGAGATCCCGCCTCTATCGCCTCAAGGGCAGTGTCCTGGAGCTTCAGACTCTGGGTCGGGGGATACAACTGGGGAGGATGACCAGTACCTCGCCCAGGCGGCCTCACCTACTATGCTGAACAGGGGCCTTGTAGGGGGATGGGAAGTTTGGACGGGATAGACAAGGAAGAGGGTAGGAAGCGGTCGTGGCCTTAAGTTAGGTACCATCCCGGCATTTGCCTGGAGGAGAAGTGGGAAACCACGGAAAACCACTTCCAGGATGGCTGAGAAGGGAATCGAACCCCCTCTACACAGTTGACCTCCCGAGGCTGAGTGGACCCCGTTCCAGCCCTCCGGTCGATTTCCTTCATTTTTTAAAACTGAAAGGTATTCATGCACAGATTTGTCTTCAGGTACTATAAATCACTTAACTTCCGCCTTCGTCAAATTATTTGATTTTTCATTTTTTTTGTCTCTTCGAAGCAATCATATCTTTGGATCTAATTGAGGTATAGAGTTAGTTTTAGCCTAAGAACACTCCGTGGATCATGCTCTTTCATTTCAGCTCTTAACTATTCAAATTGGTTGATTCTGAGGAAAGTTATGAGTGCACATTCAATTTGACGTCTCATTTCTTCAACATTTTTTTCTCATTGAAGAAATCATATCTTTCGTTATGATTGAGGTACGCAATTCGTTTTGGTCTAAAAACACGCAGTGGATCAGGCGCTTTCTTTTGAGGTAATAACCACTTACATTGGTAGATTCTGAGAAAAGTTATGAGTACATTTGTCTCCATGACGAAGATCTCTGAAGGACCTTTTAACAGTTCGGCGCGTATTGTTTTTCCAAGGAACGTTTAATTCAATTTCTTTGTGTGATGTATTTTCAAGTGTTTTGTTGACATAATATTACATTCTATTACCACAGAAGATCATGTGCTTTATTTCACTAACTCGGGGGGGGGGGGGGGGGCGATGACCTTCGATGTTAGGCCCCTTTAAACAACAAGCATCATCATCGTTAACTCGAAACTTTGCAAATACATCCGTGAGGATAGTAACGAACAACACCATACTTTGTATATTGCCTGCGGAGTCAGCGGGAAACTGTAGTATATATTTAAGCCTGTTGACTCTAAGATACGGAGTCTGTCGACGTTGACTAGGGTTAGCATAATAGCTTCTCGTTCGATTAACTTACTCAACCTCAGACAGTACCATTTATATGAGACGTGAGTTAATGTCAAATATTCCCAGCTATCCATGAAATGGTACTTTTTCCGTGGTTTCCCCACTACAATTCCAGACGAATGCTGGGATGATTCCTAACATACTAGCCATGGCCGCTTCCTCGTTTATTGTAGCCACACTTAATTACAAATAGCCATGCTGGATGGCTCAGATGACGGAGGTGCTGGCCTGCTGACTCCAGCTTGACAGGTTCGATCCTGGCTCACTCCGGTGCTATTTGAGTGTGCTCAAATAGGCCTACGCCAGCCTCGTGTCGGTAGATTTACTGTCACGTAAAATAACTCCTACGGGACTAAATTCCGGTACCTCGGAGCCTCAGAAAATCGTAAAAGTAGTTAGTGGGAGGTAAAGAAAAATATTATTATTAATTACAAATACTCTAATATATGCGCAATCTGGCTCCTAGCCTTTGATTCAGAGGGCCGGGATCTCAACTGTGTATGGTTAATTTCTCTGGCAAGGGTTCTGAGTGTTTGTGTTCGTCTTAACACACATCTCTTCGTCTATATACACCACAATAACAATCACGCAGTGAACACATCCATCCACAGAGGGTTGACGTCAGGAAGGCCATCTGGCAGTAAATCTGGACCAAGTCCACGTGAAATGCCGGCCTTAATACATTGAAAAAGAGGCCAGGGAAAAACTCCAATACACAGATTGACTGTCAGACTTAAACGCACACTATAAAATTGATACTGTTGACCAGTTATAAGATAGAGAACTTACAATTTTACATAAAATCTGTATCACAGAGACACGTCTTCTCTTGGTGAAAATCTTGCATGCCGTAACCTCGATTCAATCTATTGCAGCCTTACTGAGACCGAAACGGTAAATAAAATGGCGTATGGCGTTTAGTGCCGGGATGCTCGGCTCGCCAGGTGCAGGTCTTTCGATTTGACGCCCGTAGGCGGGGATGAAATGATGATGAAGGCAACACATACACCCAACCCCCGTTCCAGCGAAATTAACCAATGATTGTTAAAATTTCCGGTCCTGCCGGGAATTGAACCCGGGACCCCTGCGACCAAAGGCCAGCACGCTAACCATTTAGCCATGGACCCGTACACCAAAAAGGTATCACTGAGCTTATTTTGAGTACAAAAATATACCAATGAAACGTGAGAGAAAAATCAGAATAAACTGTGCCTAATTATAGATTTAATTTGTATGACTCTCGAAGAAATTAAAATTCCTGCCTATTTACTCTTCTTAAACATGAGAGGATTCAGCACTTCGTGACAGATAATAGACTGGCAGATGGCAGAGTTCCCGGTTAATTGTTATTTATTTATTTTTAAGTATCTTGCCCGCCTGTATTCTCTCGCGCCTCCCCGAGTTGGAAATTCAAAGGGAGATGAACGGAAACCGCCCGACTTGGCTGCCTTTTGTCGTACGGACAAAAGCAGCTGAAGGTCGCGTGCTGTAAATACTTCTTTCCGAATGAGGTAATTTGTAAAGCGTACAAACATAGTAATATCCTTCTTAACTGCAGACTTCTTTGTGTATATTGTACATCCCCAAACCCCTTTCCCATGGTTAGGCCTACTTCCTTCATCTTGTTTCTTAATCCTTGTTAAACGAATATTGGTCACATTAACTCAGGAAGCAACCAGTCATTTTTAGAGTATTTTCACCATCACCATATCTGACCATGATTAACTTACTGCTAATCTTACATTCATTACCATTTGAACATGAATATGTAACTGCAAACACCACGCAGTTTGAGAGTTGAACCTAATGGCTTAACGGTTAATTTAATAAATTCGTTACCGAACAGGTTCCCCCGGTGCGGTGCGGTATAGCCAGTACTCGGGAGACAGATGGGTTCGAATTACCCGTCGGCCATCTTGGAATTTTCCTTGGTTTTCCATTTTCAACTCCAGACGAATGTCGCGACGGCACCATTTTGGAGGCCACGGCCGCTTCCTTACAGTTACTCCTACACCCACAGGCAACAGCCTCACACAGCGGTGCAGCAACAGAAGTGGTGAGCTGGACGTGTCCTCGGACATTCCTGGCACTAAACGCCATGGGATACAAGAAAAAGAAACAAATTAAACTTGTTGTCATGCACACGTGTACTGTATAGTCAACAATGCAATGTTAAGTAGCTGCTCGGTGATTCAGTGGTAGATCGTCCTTCTCCTGATTCCAAATTCGAGGTTTCGATCCCGGCTGAGGTAGTCAATTTTTGAAGGGTGGTCATGTCATTGCCGTTGGCATCTTTGGTGCCGCAGTGAGTATCGCCCAATAAAATAACATTAACTCAGCCATCGAAACACTCCAGTAGAATTGTGCTTCCTTTGCTGGACAGTAGCACAATCGGAACGCCAAAACTGGTAGGCAGACTACCTACATGGGGTCTCTGCAACTCAGTAGCTG
The DNA here is from genome assembly GCF_040414725.1 of Anabrus simplex. Lineage (NCBI taxonomy): Eukaryota > Metazoa > Arthropoda > Insecta > Orthoptera > Tettigoniidae > Anabrus > Anabrus simplex. Next base: position 522,484,478 of record NC_090266.1, on the reverse strand, counting down.
AGTTCGTACGATTTTTGTTCGGTCGTCGGCGTGTTCGATTCAGCATGGACAACGTGGGCTCGATTCCCGGTCAAGAAAACGAAAAATGAATTAGAAACGAGATTTCCCTTCTGGGGAAGCATATGGTCCTGAGGTTCACTCAGCCTACACCAAAAATTAGAAACAAATTATTTCTTAAGGTCAAAGAAGGACGAGCATAGGGGTGACCAATCCGTCCCACCTACTGCCGAAATTACGGCGAATGGAGGACTTTACCTTCCACTGCGCCAAGAGCCTTCATAATCTGTAAGCAGATGACTTCGCTGGTATTCTTCTTTCTTCGATCTTGGTCAAATGTGGACCTCGTGAGTTAACTTCATGATTTTCTTCCTCTCCTTGTCTTTCTGTCTTGCCATTCATTCGTTCACTATGTTCCCTCCCTCTTTCCTCCGTCCAGACAGATTTCCTTTGCTTGTTCTTTTTCCTCCAGGTATGTAGACTAATGTATACTTTTGTGATCCCCGTTCAGCCATATCCCGTTGAACTTCTGTTATTATTATTATTATTATTATTATTATTATTATTATTATTATTATTATTATTATTATTATTATTATTATTGATGTAAGTGCCTATATATTCAGTCATTTCCCAGCTTCATTAAAAGCAATCATTACATAAATGCACTTGCGAAAGAGAATTGCCTTGGATAACTTTTAGTGAGTACCATAATGTTCCGAGTCTCTAAATAGGTTTTAGGCCTGTATGTCAGCACTTATACAGTTAAATTATACTCTGTTTGTTTATAACTCTACGGTCAACTAGGGTAGCTCAGCACTTCAAAGCGTGTACCAAAGGATTCGAGTGACTTCCATGGGTTCTTCATTTTGTCACCAGGAAAGATACCACGGCCACTTCCCAGTCCTTGTTGCTATAAATATAAAGCAGGGACATCATGGTAAATAGCTTTATTCATATATGCAGTCAACACACAGGACTGATGATCTCAAGCATCGAAAAATCATACGATCTTCTTCCTGCCCTTTTCCCCAGTTTATGAGGTGAGTTCTTGATGTAGATTTGGTCCAATTTTACGGCTGGCTGCCCTTCCTGAAGCAAACCTTATGTGGAGGGATATATTAGCGGTTTCTTCTGTGAGAGTTAGTATTGTGGTATGTTGTATGTAAATGAAGAGAAGTGTAATTAAGCCGAACTCAAACTTCTAATTCCTAAGCCAAAGAAATGAATCATACACAGATAAAATATTCGGCCCGGCCGTGAATCGAATCAGGGGCCCTCTGATTTGAAAGCCACTTCGCTGTCCATTCAGTCAAGGAGCCTGACCCGAAAAATGGTGCAATAATATGAATCTTGGGACATAAATCAGAATCCTAATGAGCACAATTATCTCCTGTTAAGTGATCTGCCCAGAAGCTGGTTGGATTCCCAAAGAGTAGCTTATGTGTGTACAGGAAACCACGAAAACCTATGCCATTGCCATAATGAGGCGTACAAGGCACGATGAGGAGTGAGGTAGTTTGCCATTGCTTTCCTCATTGGGCCAGAGAGTACTATTATAGCACGACCTGCCCTATGAGTAGCACTTTTCGTTCCGAACGTCTTTATTCAGCACCACCCATACTGTCACTGCCATAAATGACTACTATTAAAGTGTTTTCATTCCTCCCATGAAGAGGCTTCTTAGACGGTGACCTGGAGATTTGTTACGGTGAAGAAGATGCTCGGAAAAGGTGAAGGGGTTGGCGGCCGTGGCCTAAACTAGGAACGTAGGAACTGTCCCGGCATTCGCCTTAGTACAGGAGAATGTAAAACCACGGAAAACCATTCTCAGGACAGCCGACGGTTGGGGCCAGCCGTGGTGTCCATCCCTGTCCCATCTTCCGAATGCAGAGGCGTAGATCCACGGAAGAGCCGTAGCCACCCCTCTTCCCGTAAATGAGACTTAAACTTCGTGGAAGCTACATTATACTCTGCTCTTCGCAAAGAGATATGCAGAACTCCTGTAGCCATCAACAAATTAATTAAACTCGTATCGAAGTATTCCTCGAGATGGTGTAGATAATTTCAGGCACATCGCCAATGAATGTGAGCTGCATGTGTCTTTTTTAACCACATACAAGCCCTCCTGCCATTCCTCAATCTCTGTCAGTTCCGGAAATCGAACCGAATACTACGGAGGTGGACATCAAGAAATTACATGCAGAAAATGTATCTCCATCGCGGTCATTTACGGCGCTGGAGAAATGGAAGGTAGAGTCTTCCACAATGGAATAGAGAAGTTAGCGTTTATTTCAAGGCATTAACCTGCTACTTGTTTTTGCTGCTGGCTGAGTGAGTCTCACAGCCTTATATCTCTTCGGAAGTGGAGGTCGGCCTACAATTTCATGATTTCCAGACGTGGAATAAAACCTACATCTTTCCGAGTGGGCTTTGCATGGATTTACCACCTCTGCTATGTAATCCCCTATCTTTGTCATCCGCAATAATAATTATCATGAAGACTTATAAAGTGGTATGGCAAGACAAGTTCGCCACGACATCTTTTCTCGTGACCTTTTCTCACATACATTAAGCCTATTTTTAAGGCCAGATGCTCTTCATGCCGCCAGCCACCGGGGTAGAGGAATAACCAAACGTGGTTAAATCCCCGGCTCGACCGGAAATCGAACCCAGGACCCTGTGAACCGAAGGCCAGTACGCTGATCATTCAGCCAAGGAGCCGGACCGAAGTTCGCCACTACTTACTTCCGTAAACCTCTGAGGGAGCGAATCCTTTGTAAATACCAAACTTGGGTCTCGATGCAACGTTGGGAACTTTGAATCCCATCAGACCATGGTCTACAAGCTCCAAAAGCACGCATTATTATGATAAAAGCTTAATTGTTAGGTTACTAACACTATTTTAAAAATAATTTCTCCTGTTTTACTATAAATTCATCAATTACTTCGTGTTTTTTAGTTTAATAACAACATGTATTGTTCTCTGCCATACAGCATGGGAAGGTGTTCCTAGGAAAAATGTGCAGCCGTTAGTTCAGTTAGTTCGGACGGGAGCGAAACCGTAATGGGCTGCACAGTTGAGAAATTAACTGAGTGAAAGTAATCGAATTACTTGTAATGAGTACTTATTTATTCATTTGTAATCATTTCTTTTCACAAAATATAAATTTACTCGTAATTCATTTCTTGAAATAAAGTTGTAATCGTTACATTATAGTAATCGATATACATCAGAATCGAAAGCTCACCAACGTTGGAACCTCAGTACTCTCAAGGCGTCATGTCAGGGGTATAAAGTCCAGGATACGATGTACCCTCGCTCATTCACTCGCAACTTGTCTCCGTTACTGGTTGATATTTATGTAATGGTGTACCACGACTTTGTGAGTTTGCACATGGTCGATGATGGAACCGGAATAATCATGTGACGGTGAAGAGATTAAGGAATTTCCATTCCCCTAATTTATTAAATACACTGCCTGACAAAAAAATGGAAGCAAACAGAAAAGGAGGAGGAAACGAAGTGAAACTTCATGTGTTGAGAGGGTATGCGATGTTATTTCAGTGATTGCGAAGTCAAGTCAAATTTACAAAGAACGTGGCCGTACGAGCCCACTTATTAGTATGAAGTTGCATCCCGTCTTATCTTGATTCTTGCACTGATTCGGTTGGAAGGGGTGTCAAAAAGCCATTGTATCCTCTCCTGAGGCAAGCTGGCCCACAATTGTTGTGACTGGTTCTTGATATTCTGGATACTGGCACTGGGACGGAGTTGACGTCCGAGCTGGTCCAACACATGTTCTACCGGGGACTGATCTGTGGATCTTGCTGGTCACGAGATCACCTCAAGATCATGCAAACAGCTCATTAGAGTCACGTACCGTGTGTGGACGAGCATTGACCTGTTGAAAAATGACACCACGATCCTTTCGCATGAGAGGTAACACATGAGGGGGCAGGATGTCCGTGACGTACCGTTCTGTCATCAAAATTTCCTCAATCACTACCAGCCGTGACCCGAAATCATACCCGATGGCTCTCCACACCGCGACGGCAGGAGTAACACCGCTATGCCTCTTCAAAACATTGGAAGAATGGGACCACCCGCACAGGTGATCAGGATGCTCGCAGGTGATAGTCATCCGGGGTAGTGCAGAACAGCAATTCATCGCTGAACACAATGTGAAACCGTTCCATGATTTCCTGTCACGCTACCACTCCAAACGCAGCCGTTTGTGTTGTGGTCTTGACAGCAGCCTACACATGGGACAGGTAACTCCCTAGTCCGACTGCTGCCAGACTCCGACCAATTGTGCGGGATGACACACATTGTTGCAGTGAGTCCATTACTTGTTCTCGGATGGCAGATGCAGATGCGAAGGGGTTACGAAGTGCTTTGTTAAAAATATGGCGATCCACCATTGTAGTGGTCAGACGTGGTCGACCGGAACCTTGACGATGAGTATGCCTGCCCTCATGTTCCCATGTAGTCTCACATCGAGCCAATGTCACATCGAATGTCCTGAAAATCTGGATATTGCACAATTCGATCATCTGGATCAAATGGAGACCCACAATGATAACGCTGTCTCACACGAGTACGCGGAATTTCCATGTCTTTCACAGTGATCACTCAACATCTGATGCTGTTCACGCCCGTTATATACCCTAAAAGGCCTGGCAACAACAACACTAAACCCAAACAGCACTAATGCACTCTGGTGGCCGTTCTACCTGTTACAGAGAATTGTGACTCTAATCATTTACATACTCGCCGATGGTGTGTTTGTGTATGAAGTTACATTTACATCCGACCATTTCTTCTGGGTGCTTCAATTGTTTTGTCAGGCAGTCGCTATGATATTTTTACAACATATGAATTCCCGTGTACAACGAAAATTTGACAGAGATCTCTAAGGAAATTGATTGCCTGCTGTTTGCCAGTACAGACTTATACATGGAAAAACACCTCTCCACTTCAGCAGAAACTATTGGAACATACTCAAAGCATGGATTTAACTCGCGGTCAACAGGAGAAACGTTTTCACCTGGCAAATGCTGGAGCTGTATCTTAATTAAGGCCACGGTCGCTTCCTTCCCAGTCCTAGCCCTGTGCTCTCCTATCGTCGTCGTAGTAGTACCTCTCTGAGTTGGTGTGACGTGAAACAAATAGCAAGAACAAACAATAACCATATGACCTCAGCTGCCGCATGCAGGCATCTTGTTTTGACCCCGTCTAGGGTGCCTGCACGCCACTTTATTTGGCGATGTATGGCTGAGTCAATGGAGCGTCCAATGGACTTTACTCCGCCCCTCAAAATTCCTACTACCTCTGTCGGGTTTCAACTCACGATCTTGGGATCCGGAGGCCAACGCTCTACCACTGATTCACAGAGAGATCAATCGTTTGTGGAGTCGTAATCTTCGTAGTCCGAGGACTTTGGGAATGGGGTGGTGCATTCTTTGAACCGTGAAGCCTCTGTCGTCAGTTGGGAGAACATATGTTGGTGAAATGTCATCTTCTCCGAAGAGACATACATCTCTGCCGACCGGCAGGCCCCTGTGGTACCAGATATGACCCATACTATGTAAACCTGCAGCGAAGGTCGGAACGTTTTAGCGTGCCATGGTGGGCTGGATCTCTCGTGATGTCGTGGCGTGTTTCAGCGCACCCACGACCGGTTAATCGCTCGTAAATGTATGTATATTCTGGAAAACACGTTGCTTCCTTTCACCTCAGAACCTTATCCCCGAGGATTCTGTTTCCAGCAGGATAATCATCCGGCGCACCAAGCCGTAGTCGCTCAGGCGTGGTGTCGGAGTTTGCCCGAGATCACGAATTTAGATTGGCCTCCGATGTCACAGGATCTGAACGTCATAGAGAACGTATGAGTGGTATTAAAACGAAGGAGGCTAGACGTATATACCGCCGACCCACCTAAGAATGCAGGCCATTTGTGGGATGAAGTTCTCAGGGTCTGGGAAAATCTCACCCATGATGATTGTTTCTGCAGATTGATGGAAAGCATGCCGCGGAGAATCCAAAGAACTCTGGAAGCTCAGGGCATGTGGGCAAAGTATTAGGTCCGCGTGCCTGTTTATTGTACTTTATGTTTATATTTTTCCTCTATTGTGCATGTTGTAGAAGAAAGACAGGTTTATCTTCGAAATATTAATGTTCCTTTGCGTTACTTTTCTCTGTACCATGGGTCAGATAAGGTCTATAACTAGCCCACGGATTGTTGGGCCAAAATAATTATCCACTTATTTTCGGTGTTATTATAAATATGCCCGTAAGACGGCAACCGCATCGCCCGTATGCTTACTAAAATTAGCAAAGTGCCGCGGGGCATGGGGGGGGGGGGGGATGTTCGAACTCTCACACTTCTACGTAAAAGAGGAACGCCTCAGCTACAGAGACATGTTGGACAGAGACGAGATTGTGCTTATTGTGCTTATGTGTCCAGCCAAGCTAATATTAACCCCGAGGCATTGGGTAGCACCTATTACATGTTTCATGTACCTGTAATTGTACATTGTACATTTTAATTGTAACTGTAATAAAATTGCCCTGAGCATTCGTGGATTCACGCCGCGAACTTCCACACGGCGGCTATAACGCTTCCTGTAACATGCGCTATGGGACTTCAACTTTGACGACTACAAAATTGGGCCATTACAGTACTTATTTCTAGTATTGCACGTTCGTGAATGTACAGTTGTAAAATTTAAAATTGTTTGTTTCTGACATTTAATGTATAATTTTGTTAAATCAATAGAATATTTCTCACGCAGATAATCTCTTAGTTGAGTTAATGAGTCATTTACTGACCGAGTTGGCTACGCAGTACGGGTGGTGTCGCTGTGAGCTTGCATTTGGAAGATGATGGGTTCGAATCTCGCCTTGGGCAGCCTGGAAAGTCGTTTTCTGCAGTTCGCCTCTCCACACGAAGTAATTGAATTATTAAGGCTACGATCGGTACCTTCTCATTGTCACCGAAAACTTGCAGGGGTAGTGCGACGTTAAACCATTAGGCAATGAATCTGTCAACTCACCATTGGAATGTAATGATGATGAAGACTGTAATAGTGTTGATGGTGACTCTCCTTTCAGAAGCCTGACTACGTGGTTGAAGTCCATAAAGCTCAAATTTGCCGTTGTGGGGTCCACTAAGAACTTCAGATGTCCCCATTTTCTTAGCACAATATGTATAGACCACATCAACAGCAAGATTGCCACTTATTTTATATTTGTTTTGTTGTCACTGTCGATCAGGGCGTAGGGTCATAATTGTCGTCAGCCGTGTTTCAGTAATAATAATAATAATAATAATAATAATAATAATAATAATAATAATAATAATAATGTACGACTCCTTGGCTGAATGGTCAGCGTGGAGGCCTTCGGTTCCGAGAGTCCCGAGTTCGATTCCCGGCCGGGTCGGGGATTTTAATCGACTGTGATTGATTCTTCTGGCTCGGGGACTGGTTGTCTGTGTTTGTCCCAACATTCTCCTCTTCATATTCAGACAACACACCACACTACAAACCACCACAGAAACACGCGTTAGTGATTACTTCCCTCCAGATGAGAGTTGGCGTCTGAAAGGGCATCCGGCCGTGAAACAGCCAAATTCACATGTGCGATACAAGTCGCACCTGCGACCCCACAAATTGTGGGAAAAGCGGTAGAAGAAAGGAATAATAATAATAATAATAATAATAATAATAATAATAATAATAATAATAAACTTAATAAAAATAAACTTAATAATACTGTTATTGGCTTTACGTCCCACTACCTACTTTTTCAGTTCTCCGAGTCACCGTGGTGCCGGAATTTTGTCCCACAGGAGTTCTTTTTACATGCCAGTAAATCTACCGACACGAGGCTGACGTATTTGAGCACCTTTAAATACCACCGGACTGTGCCAGGATCGAACCTGCGAAGTTGGGGTCAGAAGGTCAGCGCCTCATCAGTCTGAGTCGCTCAGCCCGGCAGCCGTGTTTCAGAACTTGTGTTATTTTGGTATTTTCAGTCTGTGTAAGTGTTAATATTCATACAGAAAGGGATGTGGCACTAGACACATAGTACCTTATCGACTTTTATCTGGAATGGGTTGGAAAATACTCGGAACTAAGACTTCTCAGTTTAGCATTTGCTAGTGCAAAGATTTCAACCACAGTCGACGGAAGGTGCAGCCCTCCTGAATGCCATGCTTCACATTTCAGCTAGGACAATCTTCTTTCTGGTCTTTTCCCGTTTTTAATGGTGTCGGCACATTGTGTGGATTTAGCCCAGTTTTATGGCCGGATTCCTTTCCTGACGTCCAACCTAGGTGAAGGGATGCATTCATTATTCCATGTTTCTGCGATGGTTTTCAATAATAATGTTATTTGCTTTACGTCCCACTAACTACCTTTGCGGTTTTTGGAGACGCCGAGGTGCCAAAATTTAGTCCCGCAGGAGTTCTTTTACGTGCCAGTAAATCTACCGTCACGAGGCTGACGTATTTGAGCACCGTCAAACACCACCGGACTGAGCCTGGATTGAACCTGCCAAGTTGGAGTCAGATGGCCAGCGCCTTATCCGTCTGAGCCACTCAGCTCGGCTGTGGTGGTTTTTAGTGTGATGTGTTGTATGTAATTGAAGGAATTAACTGGACCAATTTATAATCCCCGACCCGGCCGGGAATCGAACCCGTGGACCTCTGGATCGAAGGCTAGTGCGCCGACCATTTAGTCAAAGAGCCGGTTGTTTGTGCTAGGATAATGGATTAGTTGATATTGTTCGGTCAAGAGAAATAGAAAAAAATAGAACATCATAACCAAGACTTGCAGAATGTGGAGTAAAAGCTCGTGATGCGGCAAGTATCTATTTTGACTAACTATGGTTAAGGTTATCTAAATTAACAAGTGTTCGAATGCCAACATTCTCCGACAATTCCCATAATTTAATGACTAGCTTGTTGCCCCTTTCTGACTACTTCTAAATCAGTTACTTTTCTTTGAGTGTTTCTCTTACGTTCAAACGAAATAATGTCTTACAATGTTACCAATTCTGCGAATGCGCTTTCATTATATTAGCTTATACTGCATTGTGTTAATGGGAATGAAAAATTCGTTGATGTTCTGAGAATTAATGAATAATTGAAGGACCGGGCGAGTTGGCCGTGCGCGTAGAGGCGCGCGGCTGTGAGCTTGCATCCGGGAGATAGTAGGTTCGAATCCCACTATCGGCAGCCCTGAAAATGGTTTTCCGTGGTTTCCCATTTTCACACCAGGCAAATGCTGGGGATGTACCTTAATTAAGGCCACGGCCGCTTCCTTCCCACTCCTTGTCCTTTCCTATCCCATCGTCGCCATAAGACCTATCTGTGTCGGTGCGACGTAAAGCCCCTAGCAAAAAAAAAAAAAAATTGAAGGAAGGGGATAATAAAAACTGTTGGACCCAGTCTTTTGTTCTTTTTTCAAGAATGACCGAAACATTAAGTTCATTTCATGCGCAACTTCATGCCACAGACTGCATTACGTTGAGTTGTAAATCTATTTTGCGTGCTTTCAAATCTGTATAAAAGGAAACATTCATTTTATCCTTTGAAATTAAATTCTAAGTAATACTGTCTCTCCTTTTTCAGCAATGCGGGCCTCATGGTAAAGAAGTGGACTACGCATGGCCACGCCAGTCGGTGGTAGCTAAACAAGGATACGAGGTAAGTAACCGAAATATCTTCTGAAACAATTGTTCTTATTAATCATATTATCTATGTATATAACCTACTATCGACCGATGTCTGGCTTGAATTCTGAAGTTAGAGGATATCCTTCTTATAGTAGGTGGTTGTATTTGCGTTGTCGGCAGTTTAGGTGATGCATGTGATGATTTTTGGAGACCGCTCTTTAGTGGTGCATGTGTCCTCCAGTCTGTTATATGCTATATTATACCCTATCACGAAGGCAGTCATGAGGAGGTAGCTGGTTCATATATGAGAAATTATAATGCTAAACATAACTTATAATTGTATTACAATTTCGAAATTATCTTCTAGTGCGCCTATGACTGGCAGTAAAATCCTAACAATTTATATCTTCGTTTTACTAATCCTTCACATCATGAAATGCTCACGAAAACAGATTCTATGTTCGCCACTGAGCAATATTAATCATGTAGAGTGTGAAACTGTTACGCAGGTTGCTGCGATATCACGGCCTTGGCCGCAGCAGGGCAGAGCATAACAAGGTTGCGAAACCCACTTTGGACGCAATCTCGTGAATCATTGACATGTCCTATATACTCTCAATAAGATTACCTAAAAGAAGAAATTCAGGAGTACTTCATATTGAATACCGTTTTGTTAAAGGATTAGTATATCCTGTTGGCAAATAATGTTTCCTCAAGGTAATAATATCCATCAAGGTTATTTTCTCATTTACTTCAAAGCAGTGAATATGCCTGAAATTGAATTTTGCACGTGTTATTTTTCATATTTACGGCTTCTGACAAATTAATCTGAAGGGTACAAGTTGCTTTTCTTAACCTCGTGTTCAAGGTAAAGTACATTATGAAATCTCATTAAGTAGATATGGCTAGTTTCAACTCCTTTCCCTGATGGAACTCATTATAAACGTAATATAGTGAGGAATGTATGCCTCAACTGAATGTGAGTCGCTTGTCAGATAGTTTTAGATGACATCGCTGGTAGCTTATCAGCTACAACGGAGTACTACGAGTAGCTCTTCCAGAGATACCATGTACAGTACATGAACCAGGGGCGTAACCAGCGGGGGTGGGTTACTGCGGGGTTAGAAACACCCCGCATGTGATTTTTACAAATGAAAATAAACAGAAACTCACAATATACAATTCTCAAATAAATTTTCAAAGAATCCCCGAAAGTTGGATTTTAGATTGTAATCTGAACATAACATTCGCCGTAAAACTATTAACCTTGATCATGTTGTTTTTGTTCTGTATATTAATGTAAGACCTGGGCGAGGTACTGGTCCTCCTCTCCAGTTTTATCCCCCGACCGAAAGTCTCACGCTCCAGAAGACTGCCCTTGAGGCGGTAGAGGTGGGATCCCTCGCTGAGTCCGAGGGAAAAACCGTCCCTGGAGGGTAAACAGATTAAGAAAGAAAGAAAGAAAGAAAGAAAGAAAGAATATTAATGTAAGATTTTGTAGTGTACCGGTACTGCAATCTGAACAGCAACATAATTTATTTGTATCAGTGTCCTTATAATGACACTCACGTATGCACGCACCACACATGCCCAAGCTCTTTAATTATGTTATATCATTATTTTGTAACTATTACCCCCTCCCCCCCCCTCCCCACCCCCATCGGTCGATATTGACATGAACTGAGAGTCCATTCAATATTGTGCACTGAAGAGATGTGCAGAATGTTACATAGGTCTATGTACGAGGAATTGAAGGGAAACGTGAGAATTGATTCTTGTAATTGTTTAAGATAAATAACTATTCATTAGGTGAGAGATGGATGGATCGAATCACGAATGAAGAGATACTAAATCGATTAGGTGAGAGGAGATCGATTTGACTAAATTTGACGAGAAGAAGAGATAGAATGATAGGACACATCTTTAGACACCCAGGACTTGTGCAGTTGGTTTCTGAGGGAAGTGCAGGTGGTAAGAACGGTAGAGGTAGACCAAGATATGAATATGACAAGCAGGTTAGAGCAGATGAAGGATGCAGTAGTGATGTAGAAATGAAAAGTGAAATGGCGTATGGCTTTTAGTGGCGGGAGTGTCCGAGGACAAGTTCGGCTCGCCAGGGGCAGGTCTTTTGATTTGACTCCCATAGGCGGCCTGCGTGTCTTGCTGAGGATGAAATGATGATGAAGACGACACACACACCCAGCCTCCGTGCCAGCGGAATTAACCGATTACGGTTAAAACTCCCGACCCTGCTGGGAATCGAACCCGGGACCCCTGTGACCAAAGGCCAGCACGCTAACCATTTAGCCATAGAGCAGGACACGTAGAAATGAAAGGGTTAGCACAGGATAGGGTGGCATGGAGAGCGGCATCAAACCAGCCTAAACTAAAGATTCTGGTTACTTTCGCCTCTCAAAATACTTTTCCGCATGTTCAGTTTCTGTAGGAAACTAAGTTTCTAAGATTCTAGGTTTGATTAATAGATTATGTTGATGTTGAAGCTTTGGCGTATAATACTACGACATTTATTTTTTACAGATCGAAAATCATCATTTAAAACTCCCTGAATATTCGACAGTGTTCTCATTATGCTTCCTTTGCGTTCATAAAATCCATAGTCCGATGCGGTTGCTGTCATTCAGTAGATAATTAGGCACGTTTCCATCAAACATGCTTCAGTGTAGTTCCCTTTAACTGCTATGTCTATTTTCGGTTCCTTATAAAGTCTTAGCTACTTTTTGCTCTTTCAATTTAGCATGGGCTTGTTATGCATGGAGTATATATGCGTCTGCATTATGGTAGAATGGTCTTGTGGCATGAACGTATTTCATGTATACTAAGTTAACGTCGAATGTTGTATTTTAGCATTTCCAGTTCCGATATAATGTTTCAGCCGCCGAGGTATAGTTTCTAATATTCAAACTTTGGACTGCGCACTGTGATGGGAATGCAGTGCAACGGCCACCAGTCGTTCTTCCAGGGCCATTAGTACAGGTGGGTGCTTAATACGAAATTTTGGAACCGGAGAAAGGGTTTGTCTCATCATATGATTAGTTGCAGTGGGGCCTACTGTATATTAAATGTAACTTACAGATCTATTGCCTGATTAACACCTCAAACACACTTCCGTTCTGAGACTAAAGGGCGTATTTGATTTTTTAATATATCGTTTTTTTACCATAGTGATGTTTAGAGATCAGTATAATATGTCTTAACAAAATAGCCGTATAAAGAGATGAAAAACACTAATAAATTATGCCACATCTCAAAATTTTATTGAAATCCTGAGCGAATTAGTAGTGTCATGTTTCCCTTAATAATTTAGCCGTAGCACCTTTTGGTGAAATAAGAATGAACATATCAACAGTTATACAAGTTTTTTATATGTAAAAGAAATGCTAAACAAGTAACGATATGGCTTGATAATTGATCAGCCCAAAATAAGAATTGGTCTCTTTTATCTTCCTGCATCTACAGTATCTACAGGAAACTCAGATGAAACAGTTGCTGTTAAAATTACTGTTAAATATCCTGAGCCAGGTCATACATTTACGTCATCCGATTCTTTAAATCACCAAAGAATCGGCAACCAACTGTACGATTATTCTGATTTTTTTGAAGCTTGGAAACTTGCATCACCTCACACTAAGGTACCTGCAATGGCTCTAAACCACTTTTATATGGGAAGACCATTCATCATCGAATTATGTCTAGTCAATACAAAAGTCAATATAAAACTTAGCGGACCATACAGAAATAAACTTCCTGGCCTCAAAAATCACAAAAGTAAATGTCCTGTCAATGCCTAAAAAATCTTACGGTAGGAGAAAAGTGTGGTAGCTGAAAAGATGCAAAATCTTCTCTAAAATTCTTGATGGACTGATTGTAAAATAATAGACTCCAATTTTAGGAGAACTTCCAGTTTCAGAAGAAAACTTAAACAGTACTCTTGTATTTCACAAGTCTGAACTGCTACTACCGACAGTGAGAGTTTCATTAGAAATGCGTTTGTTAAAGGTTAAATCCGGTTGTACCAAACGTTAACTAGCATTGAACCTAAACATTGTTAATAGTCTAGACTCTAGACTTTAGACAAATAAATCGTATCTTACTACTTTGGAACTAAGTATACTAAGCAAAGTAGGCGTATCTCATTTTACAAGTATAAGGGTTGCCCAAATCGAACTGAGACTTCAGTAGTTCAGTACGAGCCACTGATCTCTATACATGGATCGCTGATGGCAGGTCTCCGCTGCAGGAGAAGGTACGCCAAGTTGAGCGCGCGGTTCGCCATGTTGGCGTACCCAACCTAGAGCTCTCCTTATGGGGAAGCAATGAAAATATAGTCAATTTTAAGTCGCAATTAATGGCGCATTGGAATAATTAAAAATATAGAGACATGTTCACTCAAAGCCTAAGGACATTGGGATCACTGACACGTCATTCCGAGGTCACTAAATCTCCGAGATAGCAATAAACATGAGTGTATAATAACGGCCGACAAATATTAACTTAGATGCTGAATACATGCAATTAGCGATCGGTAACGCAATACGAGTGAAAACCAGTTTCTGGAAACATTGCTGTAAATTGTATACATGTATGCCACGAAATTATGCATTCTTAAAATGGTGTACCTATAAACGTAGCTCACTATACAGGCCTAGATTCGACATATCGTAATCGGTGCTTGATAATGAATTTCTGTTTCCTGTTTCCATGAAATAACGCGCATATTATCAAATTAAGATATCATTGAAGCAAATGTACACATTTATAAAACCAGCAAATATTCAAAACTTGTCAATATATCACATTACCTGCAGCTTAATTTACTAGTACAGACCTCTTTAATTAAATTCACCTAGCAAAGCGATATTGATAGTCATCATCAGAAATATGTAACACCAGTTAAAAGAGTCCCAAATACCACGAATAGTATAATGGGATAGCCCCAAACACCCACCACTCCAGTGTCTGAAACCCATAATTATTACTGATGTAAATAAGGTCCAAAATTCCTCCAGACTTCATTTTCTAAGATTGTTATAAGGTCAGGTCAATTATTTCATCGAAACTGTCAGTTTAATTATGAGAAATAAAAATATAAGTAAATCTTTACTTGCAGTTAACATACAGTAAAATTGAAAACAGTTGGCTGTACATCACTTCTAAGGTGTACAGTTTGTCCATTTCTAATAATAATAATAATAATAATGTTATTTGTTTTACGCCCCACTAACTACTTTTTAAGGTCTTCGGAGACGCCGAGGTGCCGGAATTTAGTCCCGCAGGAGTTCTTTTACGTGCCAGTAAATCTACCGACACGGGGCTGTCGTATTTGAGCACCTTCAAATACCACCGGACTGAGCCAGGATCGAACCTCCCAAGTTGGAGTTAGAAGGCCAGCGCCTTGACCGTCTGAGCCACTCAGCCCGGCTTGTCCATTTCTATCAAAACAGTCTTCCTCTAAGTGATCCGAGCAGAGAACAGCTGTTTTAGAAGGCTCCCAATTCTCCCGCCTGATACTCCTAATCGATGATCTTAGATGTTCGGGTCTCGAGAAAGGAAACCTACAAAAATTAATTGCCATTTTGCTCCCGGAATATGTGAAATAAGATACAATAAACCTAAAACTCAAAACACTACCCTAGGAAGATTCTTATGTACAGTATAAAACTCCCCGATGAAATGAGTTTTCCTTCTGCTGATCGGTTCTGTTTGTACATCCATAAGCTGAACACTGCGGTATGTTAATACCCCGTAGAATGTTTCTTCATTCATATTTCAGATAAACACATAGCCTACATATTTAAATTGAATCTTGTAATCCACAAGTATACTACAAGGCAACGAACCTAAATTCGTAAAATACACTACTATTTACTTTGCAATAACACAGCACAGAACACTCGTGGAACTACAATCAAGAGGCCTGGCGTCACTGAACTAAGCATAAACAAAGCAAGCGCGCTCCTCGTGGTCTATTGCACCGTGCGCTCGCTGCCATCTTAGTACGCCAGCCATCTTCTATTCGGCTTACTGCTACTCAAGCTACCAGCCATCCAGGTATAGAGATCAGTGGTACGAGCGTCTTTACTCGAGAAAGAGAACATTGCGCAAGTCTTGGTGGATGTCTACGTATTTCACAAAGATATATGTTATCGTCGGAAAGAAATAGTTTGCTATTTGTACTTGCGGAAATAAAGTGACCAGGTACGGTTTTGCCGTGAATTTATCCAGAATTGCCCAGCGTCAGTTATTTAGTTTATGGTGGGAGATGGTGTTAGCGGAGCCGACATTTACTGTCGTATTAGGAATGTGTATGGGAATGAGTGCGTATCACGCTGTATAGTGTTCAGCTGGTAGCTTATTGGGAATTTCATGATGGGCGAGTAAAGATGTGCTAAAACCAGGTCAGGCACAGTGGGGAGCCTGGTTAGAAAATGAAAAATAAAAACAAAAAACAATTAATTGATGCTGATTCGCACACAATAGTGATTCCGAGACGCCGTTGAAGAATGGTTACGCCGCAAGCCATGGACGTTGTTCGCTCCGGGTATCCATCGAGTGGACTGCTGGGACACTTGCTTAAACCAACAAAGCATATACCGAGCTCGATAGCTGCAGTCGCTTAAGTGCGGCCAGCATCCAGTATTCGGGAGATAGTGGGTTCGAACCCCACTGTCGGCAGCCCTGAAGATGGTTTTCCGTGGTTTCCCATTTTCACACCAGGCAAATGCTGGGGCTGTACCTTAACTAAGGCCATGGCCGCTTCCTTCCCATTCCTAGGCCTTTCCAGTTCCATCGTCGCCATAAGACACATCTGTGTCGGTGCGACGTAAAACAAATAGCAAAAAACAAAAAAAACAAAAAGCATATATTTGTGCAGATATAATCCATCCATACATCGCTTTTTATTTCCTGAATGTTCACGTATTCCAGACCAAAACCCATTACAGAAACCAACAAAAGTTTCCCTTTAATTTGGCAATCCTTATATACTGTAATTTTATTTTTCCTACAAAAATTTTTACTATTATTATTATTTAGTGTATGGCATAAAATGTACATACATACAATTGAACATATAACAATAACAAGAAAACATAATTTCAAATAAGTGTGTTCAGTCCTTCTATCCACTCTAATATCGTCTCTGATGGAATCAAGAAATCAGTCTAGCTATCCGAGTAAGCACGTAATTTGTACCTGCCGAAATGTGAGGGATGATTTGCCGTGGGCCACCACAGTCGCATTTCGTGGACGTTAGCAGTTCCACTTGGAGAGTGAGTCCCTGCATCCTCCATGTATCGTACGTACTCTGTTAAGAGTGACCCACTGCCTGCGCAGTAGGTGAAATCCACTGACAATTTGCGCACCAGCAAATATGTTTTGAAAGGACAAACCTGCTGAAGATTCCCAGCGGTCCATCATCGGAACGCATTCTTGTACAAGAAATAAAATTGTTGTTTAACAAAGTCATGAACGAAGTGAAACAAGCCATCCTTGTTTGGATACCCACACATAGGGTATTCATGGCAAGGAATCCGCTGATCAGTCAGCTAAATAAGCTATATACCTCCCGTTAAGTGATCTAACAAAGAACAACAGTGACATGAAATAACAACAGAATGTACAGTACAACATTATCTTCATAACCTCCACAGGCAGAATAAAGTCCTAATATCTAGAATAACGATTGGTCAGTCTAAGATAAGTCACAGCTACCTCCTTGAGAAGAAACAGTCTCCCATCTGCACAACATGCATAGTGTACTTACTATGAAACACATCATTACAGACTGTTCACTGTACAACCAATGGCGCCAGTTCCACGGTATACCTAAGGAAATTAAGGAGACACTCTCATCTCCTTCACTGTGCAATCAAATCATTAAGTTTTTTAAAGACACTGGACTGTATTAAAAAATCAACTGGTCAATTTAAAATACCGCAGTCTCTTAAATTCCTCTTGTTCTTCACTCTGTACCCAATTGTTACAGTAATTTAATGTCAAATCTAGAATTAGAAGTCGTAATAAGACGATAGGGTTAAAGCGACTATAACCCCAACTACATAAAAATGTCATTCTGCAGTACATTTAAAAAACCACCTACTTAACATACACAGTATCGTACTGTAATCTCATTATTCAATACAGGCCAATTCTATTCTGTGATCCTAATACTAATTCTCAAGTATTTCAAACCTGTAGCAAATGAGCAATTTGCTAAATGAAATGAAATGAAATGAAATGGCGTATGGCTTTTAGTGCCGGGATGTGTCCGAGGACTTCGGCTCGTCAGGTGCAGGTCTTTTGATTTGACTCCCGTAGGCGACCTGCGCGTCGTAATGAGGATGGAATGATGATGAAGATGACACATACACCCAGTCCCCATACCAGGGGAATTAACCAATTATGGTTAAAATTCCCGAACCTGCCGGGAATCGAACCAGGGACCCCTGTGACCAAAGACCAGCACGCTAACCATTTAGCCATGGAGCCGGACATTTACTAAATTACAAACCACATCACTTCTTAAATCAAAGTTCGTTTTACTTTATGACACTAATTTCACTTCTTTAAATATATAGAATGGCATACCCCAAGGATCAATTCTTTCCCCTCTGCTGTTCACTCGATACATCTCTGATCTTCGTAAGTTAAAGTCAAATTGCAGGAAATTATGTTATGCTGACGATATTGCACTAGTCACACAACACAGAGATCTAAAGAAAACTGAGGAAATCCAAACAAGGAACTTGTCAGCTCTAGATGTCTATTTCAGGAAATGGAGACTTATTCCTAGTGGAAATAACAGAGAAGTGCCATGTTTCTATTTAAATAACCGACTATCTAACACAAAATTGAACATAAAGTTCTGTAATCGAGCTCTTCGTCATAACTGGTTTCTTAAATATCTAGGCGTAACCTTGGATCGCACATTGTCATTCAAGAAACATCTATTGAACTTACCTTAGAAACTGGAAACTCGAAACAATATTCTTCAGAAAGTGTACAGGACAACTTGGGGATCTATTACAAGCACTCACTATACGACATTCTTCCCTTGGTCTGCTTTATTCTGTTCAATTGAAAATAGCGCAGTCTCGTATTTTTCCTCTTGTTCTTCACTCTGTACCCAACTGTTACAGTAATTTAATGTCAAATCTAGAATTAGAAGTCGCAGTAAGATCATAGGGTTAAAGCGACTATAAACCAGCTTCATACAAATGTCATTCTGCAGTACATTCAAAAAACCTCAGCACTTAATATACACAGTACCGTACTGTAATCATGTTGTGAAGGGACAAGTCTGCTGAAGATTCCCAGCGGTCTTTTCAAACTTTCACAGCGTTAAAGTTGTACTCAAGAATTTCAAACCTCTGGCAAATGAGCAATATGCTAAATTACGAACCGCATCACTTCTTAAATATCAGACATACAAGAAATCATCCAACCACTTTATGTAACGCGGCTGAATGTTACCTTGCTAAGGACTTATCAAGGTTTCCTATCATTCAACGAAGTTCGGCAGTAGGTGAACAAAGCGGAGTTAATTCTGAAACCCAATAAGTATTGCATTACTAAATAGGGTGTAAACTCATTCAATATAATATACAGTAGTACTGTATTGTCCTCCTGTATGGCTTGATAGCCCATATAACCGATATGTTGATACACAGCTGAACAACAGCATGCGCCTTATTTCGGGCACAATCAGATCCACGCCAATCTATTGGCTCCGGCTGCTCTCGGGAATAATGGCACCTGATCTGCGCAGATTGAACGCCCTCTTAAGCGAGTGCCGTAAAAGCCGCGAAAACCCCCAACTACCAGTACAAGAAGAGATCCCTGTACTCAGTCTTTAACTCTCTATTATCGGCACATTTTGAATCAGAAAAAAAATGAAGGAGTTTTTCGCAGGTGATAGTTTTCAAAATGTGTAACACGTCTTGCTTTATTGCATAGAACTCATTAGAGAAGACTGTATAGTAGGCATGCAATAAGTATAGCATGGTATGTTCAGGATATATAATCCCAAAACCATTTCATTCCTCACATTTTGATCCATCAGTGTAAATTACACTGTGCCTCGGGTATTATATTAGAAATTTCAAGAAATAATTGATGGAATGATATCTGTCACTTTGGTCTTTGACACTGTTGTTTAGTTCGAAGTTAATTGTTGGAAGGGTAATTGTCCATGGTGGAACATTAATACATTGGTCTGAGAGGAGTATTGGAAGGATATTTAGATTTAATTCTTCAAGAAACTTGGCTATTCTGACTTTGAAAGGTGATAGTTTTGATCCTAATCTAATGTTTATACCTTGGTGTTTATTAGGAAAAACATACAGCTTAATGCGTGATTCAGTCGTAGCTGCTACCTTGAGAGCGTAAGTCAAACTTGGTTGTCTACGTCTAATTGTGAGCGGTGGTTTATTTGCTTCTAATTGATACTGGCTATTGGACTGGTTCGGAAGACTCCTAGAGCAATTCGAAGAGCTGTGGACTGGATGGAATCAAGGATTTATAGTGAAGACATTCTTGTTGAATTGTATACAATGCTGCTGTAGTCTAATTTAGCCCTAATAATGGCTACTTTTTTAAAAATTTTGCTTTATGTCGCACCGACACAGATAAGTCTTATGGCGACGATGCGACAGGAAAGGGCTAGCAGAGGGAAGGAAGCGGTCCCGGCCTCAATTAAGGTACCAGTCCCAGAATTTTCCTGGTCGTAAAATGGGAAACCGCTGAAAACCATCTTCAGTGCTGCCGACAGTGGGGTCCGAACCCACTATCTCCCGGATGCAAGCTGAAAGCTGCGCGCCCTCCAACCGCACATCCAACTCCCCCGGTGTAATGGCTCTATACGTGTTCATTAGCACTTGGTAGTCTGCCCCCAGTTCTTTGCTGGCAGGATATTCATTACGTTTAGCCTTCGCAAGTAATCATCTTTAAGGTTTTTCAGCTGAGGTATCCAACTTAACGTAGTATCAAATTAAACTCCTAGGATTTTGATAGTTGCTACTGTTTCAATTTTATGATTGTCCATGTACAACTCAGAGTCTTGTAACACATGCTTATTTTTGGACAACATTATGCATTTGGTTTAATTTTTGAAAACATGAACACTGTAACTTAAACTATTTTTTTGATATTCACAATTGATTCTTGAAGTAACGGTTGAGTAGTCGTCTGATTTCTTCCGCACTTAATATAGTTAAATCATCGGCAAAAACGTTATGCCTTTACTGGTAAGTGAATGTTAGAAACAATTCCACTCATACGGAATAGTGTCTGGGCCGGGACTAGATCTTCCACATTTGTTGAGATCTGTAAAAATTTCGTGTAACTGTAAATATAAATTGCGACAAGGAATAATGTGACCCTGATGACTGCTCCTTGGGGAACTCTATTATCAACGTTTACTTCCTATGAAAGAATTCCATTTGTCCTGACATGAATTCGTCGATCTTTAAGAAAAGTATAAATGAAATGGAACATGTTTCCTGAAATATTATGTTTCATCAGTGTTTCAATTGCGTAGTTCTTCTACACCATGTCATATACATTCTCAATGTCTAAACTAACAGCAATGATGTGCTGATTATTCAGGAAAGGTTCTCGGATTTCTGCTTCTAAACATATCAGAGTATCTGTTGTTGAACATGTTTTACGAAAACCATTTTGTGCATCACTGAACAATTGTATATGTTCCAAGTACCAGCGTAATATCTTATTAACAATTCTTTTGCCATTAACCTACACACTGCATTTGTCAAGGTGGTGGGACGATAATTATCTGGAATAAACATATACTTTCCTAATTTGGGTGTAGGCACTAAAATAGCACAACGCCATTCATCTGGAAATAGTTCTGAACTCGATGTATAATTGAAAATAGCAAGTAGAAAATTTAGTGCACTGTGTGCAAGCAGTTTTTAAAACTCATACGGAATAGTGTCTGGGCCTGGACTAGATCTTCCACATTTGTTGAGTTCTGTAACAATTTCGTGTAACTGTAAAGCATCGTTATAAACATAGTTTGGTCTAGGTACAGTTTCACTTAAGTCTATTGAATCTCGAGTTGCCTTCATGTGAAGAAATTCAGGTTCATAATCGTTATCGCTAGAGATTTTTTCAAATGAGTGAGTTGATTTGCTATATTTTTGAGGTTCATTTATGATCCATCGCATGGATCTTTTAGAGAAGTGATACAGAACTTATTGTATTTTTCCACTTATTCTTTGCGTTTTATTCTACATAACGTTTTGTGGAGTTTGGGAGTTCAAGGAGGAGACAAATGTTAACCAGGAGGACTTCTTTCTTCATTTTATTTCTTGCTATTGCTCGATATCTCTGAAAATTGATTTTATTTTCAGGTGTTGGTTTTGTTTTGTAGGGGTAGTAAGCGTGGATTTTATTTCTGGTGCCCTCTTTACAAGAGTTATTCTACCAGGGAACCGTTTTCATGGAGGGACTGGGAGTTGTTTTCGGGAAACTCTGGTCAGCAGATTTAATTATTACTTCAGTGAAATCTTGAACAATTTCATTGATGTGAATAGAAGGAAATTTATTTATTGGATTTATATCATTTAAATGTCCAACTCGTTGGCTGAATGATCAGCGTACTGGCCTTCAGTTTAGAGGGTCCGGGTTCGATTCCCGGCCGGGTCGGGGATATTAATCGCTTTTGATTAATTCTTCTGGCTCGCGTACTGAGTGTTTGTGTCCGTCTCAACACTCTCCTCTTCATATTCACACAACATACTACACTACCAACCACCACAGAAACACGCAATAGTGATTACATCCCTCCATACAGGGTTGGCGGCAAGAAGGCATCCGGCCGTAAAACAGGGCCAAATCCACATGTGTGACGCAGTTCGCACCCGCGACCTCATATGTGTGGGAAAGCGGTGGGAAAAGAAAGAAGAAGTGGAAGTTAGGTCATTTAAATGTTTTTTTTTTTAGTCTTCCTAAATATTTCTCAATTGGCCTTATTTAAATTCCATTTATGGTATTGGGGTTTTGAGGTGGTATCTGAAGCATTTTCATCATCGTTCATTATAATGGAGAAGTGGTCACTTCCTTGTCGAGTTCAATAAATGGACCAGTTAATCAGTGCAGCTATGTCTGGCGTACATACAGTTAAATCTATACTACTAAATGTTGCGTGTGCTATATCAAAACGGGTTGGAGCAGTTGAGTTCAATAACATTTTCTTCAATCATTTCATTTATATCACAATATTCCAGTGAGTTTTGAAGTATTTGAAGCATTCCCACATCTCTTTTTTAGCGGCGCACGTTTCAAAAGATTCTAAGTCTATTCAGACAGTCTTCACACATCCTATTTAAACAGTATTACAACCAAAACATCTTTAAATGATTTCGTATATTGTCGGCTTGTTCAATCACTCCAACGCATTCATTGTCGCGGGTAATTTAAAACTTTAAAAACATTTAAGCTCTTTAGGCCTTTTCAGTCGTGAAATTACCAGCATTTCGCCCCAGTGTAGAAGTGGGCTCATCAGTTGGATTGCTACACGTTTCCAAGACACTGGCGGCTTGTGCGCCGTTGAAACACCTCAAGCCTCCTGTGTAGGACCATGCAGTGACGGTGCAATAAGGTAATCATGTGCCTCCACTTGTATAAATGCCTGCTTTAAATTAAAACTTTGTTTACTGATGGCTGCGCAGATGAGAAAATAAGAATGGTGGTATTTATTGTAGCCCAGGAAAGAAAAACGGCAATGCTATTCGGACTTCCAGTAGTGAAAAATGTCGACATTTTTACAATGTAATTGTTGCAGGAATGAACAATGTATTCGGATTTGTTATGGCCGACCGTTCGGTTCAGGCTATTTTGTGAAATATGTCTGGCCGCTGACCGTGGCGTGAGGTGACCGCTTAAAGGAAGAGATATTAACACAGGCTTTATGGGCAAATTAAACGGTTGTAGAGAAACATGGTCGTTTGTTAATGTGACCGCCAAGTGAAAGGTGGCCGTTTAGGCAAGTATCACTGTACACACAAATTGTCCGCACGTTCAACAACGAGCGATGCAACAGAATAGTCCATTGACAAAACAGGAGAATAATAAATTCTAGATAACTTTGTAAGTTTGGATGTTCTCTTTGCGTATTTCTGAGGCAACTGAATAATTTGGCTTTTAAACATTCTTGTCGAATTTGCAGAATTAGAGCTCATGTAAGTGGTATGTCCTTTTCTACCTGAAGAGTCCCTAAATCGTTTTTGTGTTACCACTACAGTTTTCTTTAACATCAGAAAGACATGAAATCATAGAACATTGTTTACTAAATACACGTAGCCTACTATGCAATGTAAAAACATAAAAAGTAAATCATTTCCCCGCAATAGAGATTTCTTGTGGAAGAGGAGCATTAACATCACGGTGAGGTCAAACATTTCAAATATATTTTAGCAAAATCTTCACCAAATGTTGAAAATTAGTGTAAAACGTAATAGTCTACAATGGAAATATATTAGTGCTTCGAATGACTGTGATGTACATAAAACGTTAGCATCATAACCATAAAGAATTTCAAATTGAGAAAAATGCACCTAAAACAGCTACTTATTTAACATAGTATGACATAGAATCTCACTGCACTTTGCATCTTCTGTTCTGTGCTGTTGTGTTGTTTATACGATGTTCGTTCGGCTTTGTCTATTATTCGATGCCGGTAATGTGGAATAATTTTGTGGATTGATAAGAGAGATTAAGATTCTCAGTGATTTTTGCGAGCAGTGCTTAACGATTTAGAATAGAACACCGCTTGTGGTGTACAACGTTGTGATCGTATAGCTTGCTAAATTAGAATGTTGAACATGTGTTGGCCAGAGAAGAGAATTATCCCACTAATCAGAAAGTAGAATAGTACAATCCATATGTTACCGAGCGAGTTGCTATTTTTTTTTGCTAGGGGCTGTACGTCACACCGACACAGATAGGTCTTACGGCGACGATGGGATAGGAAAGGCTTAGGAGTTGGAAGGAAGCGGCCGTGGCCTTAATTAAGGTACAGTCCCAGCATTTGCCTGGTGTGAAAATGGGAAACCACGGAAAACCATTTTTATACCAGGCTGTGCCTTAATTAAGGCCACCTGGCCACTTCTTTCCCACTCTTAGTCCTTTCCTATCTCATCGTCGCCATAAGACCTATCTGTATCGGTGCAACGTGAAGCAAATTGTATTTTAAAAATGCGCACTGAGCTCGATAGCTGCAGTCCCTTAAGTGCGGCCAGTATCCAGTATTCGGGAGATAGAGGGTTCGAATCCCACTGTCGGCAGCCCTGAAGATGGTTTTCCGTGGTTTCTCATTTTCACACCAGGCAAATGCTGGGGCTATACCTCAATTAAGGCCATGGCCGCTTCCTTCCCAGTCCTTGCCCTTTCCTGTCTCATCGTCGCCATAAGACCTATCTGTGTCGGTGCGACGTAAAGCCAAAAGCAAAGCAAAAAAATCTGCGTGTTAGAGGGGGCGTGTCATCTGCCGTACATAGGAAGCTGGGGTAAAGTGCGATGTATGAGTTGCAGGAATGTTAGAGACAACACATATACTCAGTCCCGAGCCAAGTGAATTAACCATTTACGATTAAAATCCCTCGAACTGGCCGAAATCGAATCCGCGCTCACGGGGACCAAAAGGCAAGACGCTGGACATTCAGCCTGGAGCAGAGCAATAATAATATGCGTTAAGGACCTCTTGAGTTGTTTGAATCCCGACCAATGCACGTAGGATTTTAAATAAATAAATCACGTTTCTTTGGTTTTGATTTCGCATTAAATTATAGGTACTTTGGCTATAATCACGGTGTCAACACTCTCGTGGAACAACAAGCTTGGTTGCTTACTGGCATTTGGTCTTCTGTGCTAGTGGCTTTACGTCGCACAGACACAGATAGGTCTTATGGCAACGATGGGATAGGAAAGGCCTAGGAGTTGGAAGGGAGTGGCCGTGGCCTTAATTAAGGTACAGCCTCAACATTTGTTGGTGTGAACATTGGAAACCACGGAAAACCATCTTCAGGGTTGCCAACAGTGGGATTCGAACCCACTATCTCCCGGATCTTTTGGTCTTCAGAGACCAAACTAACTTCTACCTTTAACGATCCTTCAGTGTGTCAGCAAATCTAATAACAATGGTCTCTTGTATTTATATACCATTGAATCCTATCTGCCTGTACTGAGATTCACCCTTCACAAATTTTCGCATTTAACCAACAATTGGAAATTTATTGAACATCTCCCTTGGCAAGTTATTCCAATCCCCAACTCCCCTTCCTATAAACGAATATTTGCTCCAATTTGTCCTCTTGAATTCCAACTTTATCTTCATATTGTGATCTTTCCTACTTTTAAAGACACCACTCAAAATTATTCGTCCACTGTCATTCCACGCCATCTCTCCACTGAAAGCTCGGAACATACCACTCAGTCGAGCAGCTCGCCTGCTTTCTCCCAAGTCTTCCCAGCCCAAATTATTCAGTTGCTGCTGCTGCTGCTGATGGTGATGCTGACGAAAACGAGACAACGATGTGACCCCTTTGGTCCTTGCTTGAATGATGTTTACATACAGTTGTGTTTCTTGGAACTGTGGTGAAATATTTTCGCTCCAGAATACCACACAATATTAGCACATGCTATATTTCATAAAAATATACAGCATATGTCGTTTGATTTTGAGCTCGTACGCTACTTTGGGTTCAGTTGTTGTTTGGTGAAGCTTCAGTTCAGGAGCTAGGGACATTATGATCATAAGCCCTTTGTGTTTATTGTATAATCTAAAATCAGTCTTTTCATTGGTATTATTGTGGCGAGTAGGATTGATGAGTGTTAACGTGTTAGATTTTGTAGAGGGTACGATTGTGGAGTGCACCACAGGATTTGAATGGAAGTGCCACCTCCTACTGCCACTGTAGTAAGTGTGGAAATTTATTGAGGAAAATAAAATGAAATTCAAGATGATGGTCGAAAGTCGCTGTATTCGGGATCGAATTACTCAATTTTGAGTGGTCTCTTGGTACATATCTTAGTAGGCATGGGTATAAAGTAAGTATCAGTCTAATGCTTTATCCATGACATTATGAACAGTGAAATCGTTAGACAACATTATTGTAATTTTCAAAATAATGAGAGAGGCAAATAAGTAGTTCGTTATTCTTCATGCTCTTATACTACCAAATTGTAAGACTGAGTAGGACAGATAACTTCTCCGATATGGATTAGCCTTTTGACCTTGGATTTTGTTGCCGAGGTTACTGCTCATGAAACCGCAGGGTTTCTTCTATAGGTTTTACACGGGTTCTTGGTGTGAAATGTGAAAATAATGGAGTGAAGTGACTATATCAATCTTGTTCATGGAGATTCTCGCTGCCTGCGTTCTACATATTTTTAGGTGAATGTTTGTTATGTACCTGTCCAAGGCTTTAGTACATAAACAAGTTACCGTGGTTCATGAATATATTAGAATGGAGCACCCCCGATGAGCTTCGAACTCAACCCGGTTATCGAAGTCTCACCTTCCCCTACTAGAACGATTCGTTAGCTGAGTCGGTATAGCATTTCGGGTCTGACTGGAGCGTCCGATGGGGCGATAATTTTTAAATAATCTCTGTAGTAGGGGGATATTAATTCTGAGAGGAACACTAGTTCATTACTAATGAGAAGAGAAACAATATCTTGTATATAAATTTTACTATACTAGTGAAACACATCTTACTAACATGGATATGCCATACGACGCACTTTACAAATATTATTTAGATTGATCTTGACGTCGTGAATGTTCGTTAGTCTCTCTCTACACCTCATTCGACGTTAAATTATTTCAAATTCAACGAAGCCTTTCCTCTTGAATTATTTACGCTATTTCAAATTTAGAGAGGCGTTTCCTCTCGAATTATTTACATTTATCACTTTGCGCACACATTTAATTAGTATAGGCATACCCTGCTGTAATTCTGTTTACCTGTTGAGAATTAATATATTCAAATTATATCAAGTTACGATATCCTATGAACTGAAGTGAACGTATTTTTCCATGAATACATTTTTGAACTTTTGAAAGTCGTATCACAACACTTCCCTAAATTAATCATTGCTGAATATGCAGTATAATACACACGCTAGTTTCATCAGAATTTCTATCAATACACATAACACGACATTATTTACACAACGTTGCTACCTGTGGACAATCAAAGCAACTCAAATATCCAAACATCATAAACAGAGTATCATAGCACTTTCTGCAAGAGATGGGCAAGAACAAATACATTTCAAATACACACGATGAGTCACAGATGGTACAAGTCATCTGCTGCTGGTGACAGTGAGTAGAAGTTTTCACTGTCTCCTGGAATGAACTCGATTCTTCTGAGACGAGGTATATTTAACCTGGAATTCCCTGCACGCTGTAAATAATTAAGGAAAGAAATTGGAGGGATCCTTCCTTTAATGCACATTGGAATCTATGCGACGTTGGTAATATTTAAATTGACGCTCGTAATCGCTGTGCCGAGAGGAATGAACCAGCTACTTGTATTCTGTTCCCTTTCAATGGAGCAAACACTTTACTTCGTCCCCTTTGACGGGCTCGTAAATCACCTCACTCAGCTTTGAGTCGCCCACGACCCACTTCCAAATAGCGGGCGACTGGGTCTTCTCATACAATTGCTTCACGGCAAATAATCTCACTTCTTTCTTTCCAGGCCACAATGCAGCACATTAAATATTGGCTCTAAATCCGACCGTAATCGTCATCTTCGTAGCACGGTATCCACTTCGCAGATATTGAAAACAGATTCCAGGGGGAGCTTTACATTTCTATTTCACAATATACATTAGGGCTACAGCCTGCCTAGCCCCCCGTTCCTCCTCTCGGAACCTCGAATACAGTGCTATTTAATGATGAACCCCTGCCACAAGGGTCCGAATTACATCACGCACTCACGAGCTAAATAATTCAACGATATATACCCCAATGCCATGTCTCCATCCGTTGTTTCAGCAGCCTTAATTACTAGTTAGGAGGACTCCCTACCAGGTGTGAAGTGCAAAAAAAGTCAATTACTTAGAGATCTTTGATGACTCATATTTGCTATAGAGAAGATGATAACTGGAGTCATTTTTACAGAATATTTAAGCCCTCTTTACTCGACAGCGCTTCAAACTTAATTAATCTAAGGTCCTTAGAATTACGTCATGCATTACCAAAAGCCCTTATAAAAACGGAAGTAAAATATGGTTGTTCCAAACCATGATGAATGTATTCTATAAAAAACCCATAAATAAAATGAAATTATTATTATCCCTTTGAAATTACATATTGGCAATCTACGTTACATCTACATGTAAATTTACTCGATATTTACAATAGGATATGACTTTCAAAGCTACAAATAGTTGGAAATGTACTCATCCTCCGCAAAACCACGAACACAGCATTACAGGAGGGCACGCCCATGTATTTACTCTGCCCTCATGACGCCATCAGCGATGTGAAGTCCTTTGATGACCATTTGGCAAGTCACGAACATGACGGCTTGATCTCGTGCGAAGTTCCAGACGATCTCTGCTACGCCAGGCGAAATTCCGGCAGGCAGCTAGATACCTTGTTCACTCCGACGTTCTTGTAGATTCCTTGTGTAAATGAGGGGAGTTATCTCATGTGAATGCGTTAGTTTATATTACACATCACAGATTAAATATATGGCTGGGTCTGCTTAATGACACAAGCATCCCAACCTAACGTCGGTTGTGTCCCTGAAGCCCGACATTATTCCCTTCTCATTCACCTATCCTTTTTATTGACAGCTACTCTAAATCCTGAAGCTCCACTGGTTCACTTAGAAACGTCACTGGTTAGGCCACTAATGTGTTAACACTCTCGTATTACACAACAATAATTCAGGCAGGCTCTACTGCACTTAGTCATATGTAAGTCGAGCTCTCTACTGCGTTAGGGATCGATCTAACGCGACACTGCCCTTAATCATGCCGACAATGAGCCGTTCATTCCCTTTCCTTATATTTCACATTCATATCGACTACACTCGCTCCACGCACTTAGTTAAATACGTGCCTATTTATGTTAATAGAGCCGTATTAGTTTAGGCATATATGAGGCTCGATGCACGACCTCTTCCACACACGGACAGCGATCATCACGGTTTCGTACCGTTCCTACTATATTTGTTAGCGGCACACTGTACGCGCAAACAACTTACTCAGATTGTGGTTATTTCCACATACATTCACAGACTTTAATAAATCACTGCATTACACTGCTCACATTATAGAATGATTTCTTCATAAAAGACACACACAAATCACGACGAACTGGTAACGAACTGGCGTTGAACTGAAAATGAACTGGTGGTGTCCGTTCCTCAGCTCCTTACTATATAGGCGAGATACCCTGATGCTAGCAGTGGGGGTAAAACACACCGCCTTCTCAAAATGTGCTCCGGTAATACGCAACGTAGAGTGACGAACAGGATATCAAATTGTAGCTCCTGTATTCCCATTTTCAACGAGTGAATATTATTAAAATAGCATCGTGGATTCTCAAGCAATCTTAAAAGCGTCCTTTTGTCTCTGTCGGTGAATGATGACGAGCGCCAGGGGAATCCTTGAGCTGGCTGCCACGGTTGGGACCCAACATCTGATAACCTGTAAGACGAGCCCTTGTTACGGCGTAGCTACCGTTCGTTCAATTATGTAGAGCACTTCTCGGTCTCATAATTATGTGAAAAATTCCCTGATTCAAATGAATGTTTGCACGTGACTCTCCGTTGAGTATTTCGCGATTTATAATAATTATCAGGGTAAAAACAATTGGAACTCGATGATTTGGCAGTGGTGAATGAATGAGGGAAATAGGGTATAATGCTAGTTCTCACATTGGATATACTCCCTGAGTTCTGCTAGTAACCTAGATTCTCTGTCACGTGATAACGCGTCTCTTTCCGTCTCGCTCGTGGTTGGAGTGAGAAAACTTCAAGTAACAGCGCTCCTGCAATGCCTCGCTGCTAATTACCGACAACTAGAGTTGGGTCGCGCGAGTCGGCATACTGCAAATCGCATCCCGGAGCGGGTGGATAAATCCTAACTTGGACAGTTTTTACCGCAGAATGACGCGGAAAACGGCATATTTCATCTCCTGGGTATCATGACGTACTATATGTGACGTTGTGAACGGTCACAGTATGGTCTCAGAAAGCTGCTGATATCTTCATTATCAACGAAAAAGACAAATTATAATATGTAAAGTTCTTATGAAGCAAGTGCTTATTTTTCTTCAACATAGAAATAAAACTGAAAATCCGACTTTAGCTTAAGTGCTGAAGTGACAAGGAGCAACGCACAGTACCTCTGACACAGCACGAGTGACTGAGCTTAATTCAGAGCTCTTGAAGTCTGCTTCAGACGTTCACTAGTTGGACTGTACGCACAAAAGAGGTTGTCGTAGACAATTTCTAAATCATGATCACAAAACAAAACTTGGCCCATACGGAGATTCTTGACTGTGTAGTATTTGGAAGTAATCTAGATGCCTTTTCTACATAAAACAGTGCCTGAACGTAACACTTAACCATTTAAAATATTCACGGAAGCAGCAGTGTGTATTTTTCAAGACTTTATAGTCCGGTTCCATGGCTCAATGGTTAGCGTGCTGCCCTTCGGTCACAGGGGTCCTGGGCTCGATTCCCGGCAGGATCGGGAATTTTAACCATTATTGGTTAATTTCGCTGGCTCGGGGGCTGGGTATATGTGTCGTCTTCATCATCATTTCATCCTCATCACGACGCGCAGGTCGCCTACGGGAGTCAAATCAAAAGACCTGCATCTGGCGAGTCGAACTTGTCCTCGGACACTCTAGGCACTGTAAGCCATACGCCTTATTATATATAAGACTTTATAACTACATCACAGGATAGATTTAACTGAGCATCCTTGTATTAAGACAGTTCTGTTTATTAACTTTATTGTCACAAATAACACGTTTGTAGTGTAGGTAGTTACGCTCAAGGTTCCATACTCGTATTTTTAAAATTACAATTTAACTCGGGAATGAATTACAAGTTTGTCATGGGTATTTGCATACAGATAATATTATATGAAGTAGCATGTTCGCCACTTTTATAACTTCACTGTGATAGCTGCACCTACTCTTCGGACTTCAAGATCAATAAATCAGGATTATTGTATGCGATTATCATGGTAGTATAGTTTTAATCCGAGGGATTAAGTTCCTATCACTTTCATCAATTAAAATGAAGATTGAATGTACTATTGAGTTCTTATCTTGTTAAACGAGTATAAAGGAATTTTGTATGGCAGTTACATTACTATTCATTTCCAAGTCACAAGTTTACTAGCATTATAAATGATTAAACAGTGACAGCTGCGTAGAATTCTATCTTTAAAATTGATAACCGATAACTAATTATCTAAATAACAGGTTATCTCGAAAAGTTATGTGATTGTAGGTTCGAATAGTAGGCTTCAGATTCCCATATTACAAACTAATACATCATCAAAATAAACATAATATGGCAACAGTATAATAATAAAATGCTTTAATCAATAACGGATGAATTAACTGTTACTACAGAACTTACTTTAGTTACTGTTTCTAAGACCAGTCTTCAGACGTCCATCACCAGAATAACTGAATGACATCAACCGCGTATTTCTTTAAAATAATAATGTGTAACACTTTATGAAGTAGGCCTATTCAAGTGACCACGATCACAAATCTGACAACGATATATTTTATGCCACGTAAAATAATTAAATAATGCATTTTCTTCCAGATCAACGTTGCGATTAAAAGCATTCAAGATTTTTAGGCCTTCTTAATTGTGAAATTACCAGCGTTTCGCTCCAGGTGGCAGTTGGCCCATCAGTTCGATTGCCACAGTTTTCCAAGACGCTGGTGGTTAGTACGCCGTTGAGATACTACTACTACTACTACTACTACTACTACTACTACTACTAAAAGTTGTCATTCCTCCCCTGAAGGCGGAGGTTGGCCTCTTAGACGGTGACGCCGTCTCTCAGGCCGGGAGATTTGTGACGGTGAAGGAGATGCTCGGAGAAGGTGGGGTTTGGATGATGATGATGCTTGTTGTTTAAAGGGGCCTAACATCTAGGTCATCGGCCCCTAATGGCACAAAATGAGACGAAATGTAAGGACAGTTAAAGAGCCATAATCCTCTACTGACCAGAATTCAAAACGTGAGGACGAAGAATGAATGGATGGATATGAAGTTAAAACAATCAGTGGATCCGACCTGCAAAGCCCCACAATCCCAGAAACTAGCGTTAAACGCTAGTATTACTGACCAAGGGACTACTTCTAAAGCACAATGCTGAATCGATGATACTTGTAGTCTAAACGGATCCAAAATCCAGGTCATCGGCCCCTCATTATAGTACTTATCGCTAGGAAAGTAGAACTATAGTATTTGTCATGTTGCGGTACTAATCAAAAGTAGCATAGACCCGCAGTATTCCACACATTATGGTACTACTCAGAGGTAATGCGCACATGTAACACAGCCCTATGGTGTTTCGCACATTGTCACTATTTATAGGTAACGCAAACCTGTGGTGTTCTTCACATAAGTGGACTAACCACAGGGACTCGAACTATCCCGTGGTGTTCCTCACATAGTGGGTACTAATCACAGGCAAGGCAGAACCATGGTGTCGTTCACCCATGGTGTCGCTCAAATAGTGGTACGAATCACAAGTTCTGTAAAATGCATCCTGAGCACACACAGTCGCTAATAATCACAGACCTATTGTGTACCTAATATAGTAGTACTACGCGCAAGAAAAACCGACCCATGTTGCTCCCTGCGTGATGGTACTAATTACAAGTAGTATCATGGTTCTAATTTGATCATCCCCTTTAGTCACCTCTTATGACATGCAGGGGATACCGTGGGTGTATTCTTCATCTGCGTCCCCCCACCCACAGGGGAGGGGGTTGGCGGCCGTGGCGTATACTAGGAAATTTCTCGGCATTCGACTTAGTACAGGAGAATGGAAAATCACGGAAAACCATTCTCAGGACAGCCGACGGTTGGGACCAGCCGGGAGGTCCAACCCTGTCCCGTCTCCCGAATACAGAGGCTTAGAGCCACGGTATAGCCATGGCCACCTCTCCTCTGCTCGGTTGGCCGGTCAGAGTGCAGAGCTGTTGGACCACGGACAAGCCGTGGCCACGTATGGGCCGAGACCCACTCTGCATCGAACGACGTTTGAAACACTATCTGTCTCATACCTATCTATCTATCTATCTATCTATTTAAGCTTTCATTCCACCCCTGAGGGGGAGGTGGGCCACCTAGTAGGGAACACCTACTTTCTGACCAAGAAAATACACTCAAAAAATACTGCTGGAAGGCTCCATATTTACAACATTAACAACAAAAACAGTGGGAGACGAAAAGCGAGGACCAAGCTACCCTTTGCAGTCAGTCCGTTGAACCAAGCACATACTGTATATGTAGATAAGTACCCTTCACTGTCTCTGTGTATCAACACGACTTGCATATTCTCATTATTTGCACTTGTTATACCACACAGATACTGTACCTTATAATACTGTGTTCACTGACTCGTAACATTTGGTTTAAAGATACATTCACTCGAGCAACACACGCTTGCTGTTCCAGAACATAAATTATGGCAAGTCTGAGATACTGTACCCCATAGCTTTCACCAACATAGAATACCAAGCCGCCATAAGTGATACAATACTAAGTGCCTTAAGCACTCCACAGTTGTAGTTTGGTACCACACTTTACATTCCACAAACACAATAAGACCACGTTCCACCAAAGTTACATCTCCTCTCCTCCGCTGTTTGAAGTCAAGTCTCCTCCACCAAAGTTTGAAGTCCAGTCTTTTTTTCGCCGTTTGGTCACATGCCTATATAGACCTCAGCTTCCCCCTTCCTCTCACATGATACGTCCAGACTGATCCTGGCCATCCATCACTAGTAGAAGATCCCTTGGTCAAGACCACGCTCTGAACCTCCTCCGGATCCCAAGATAACAACAACCAGGCCGCGTCATCAGACTCTGGGTCGTTCCGTATGAGTCACGCTAAGTTTGCAGTTGAAAATAGCACTGTTTTCCCATCCGTTTGTACAAAACAAATACTTATATCACATATGGAGGCTTTCCAGCCTAAGATATTGAGAATAAATATGCATATGATATAATAATAATAATAATAATAATAATAATAATAATAATAATAATAATAATAATAATAATAGGAATAATGACAATAATATCTCTCACTTCTAAATACAGCGCGAGGGTGTGATATATGTACTATCACACCATCTATCTACTCCCTGTTACCAGTGTTTCTTCAGAACGAAAGAAGTACCATAGCTGAAAAGAATACGCAGTAGCATACAGTATCTCAATCTCACGTCTTTAAGAATAAGATATCTAGCCTCCTTCTGAGTTGTCGACATTGCTGCTTAATCAGTTTGTTTGTTTGTTTGTTTGTTTGTTTGTTTGTTTGTTTATCCGTGTAATAATAATAATAATAATAATAATAATAATAATAATAATAATAATAATAATAATAATAATGGTTTTACGTCCAACCAACTGCTTTTACGCTTTTAGGAAATGCCGAGGTGTCAGAATTTTGTCATGCCGGAGTTCTTTTATGTGCCAGTAAATTTGCCGTCGCTAGGAAGTTGTATTTGAGAACCTTCAAATATTACCAGACTGCGTCGGGATTGAACCTGCCGACTTGAGCTCAAACAGACGGCGCTCTACCGTCTGAACCACACACTCGCTATATAGGCTGTTTAGGAACTCAATGGTGTGGAAATTTTGTCTCGCAGGAGCTGTTTAACGTACTAGAACCAATGGCAAGCAGTTGCTGCTTTTAAACAAGCCAAAATGCCACCGATCTCACATTCTTAGAGACTGGACACCGGCTAACCGATTACGCTACTGAGGTCGGCAATAGTAATAATACTACTGTACAGTGCATTGTGTTTTACTACTTTTCATCTATCGTTTATGTCTTTGCTGGCGAGACCAAGTGTTTACAGTCCACTCTCTTTCTAGTATAGGCTAGATCAAATTTGTTACCTTTATGAACCTGCCTCAATCCCATCCTTAGCTTTGACAATGTTAAAGTAACACAGGAATGAGCGATGCTAGCTTTGCCATTCCTTATGCAGCCAGACCCTGTTATGAATGGTATGAAAATGTCACTCATAGGTCGGCTGGTACGTGCACTACAGTGGACTTACCAGATTGATATGTAATAGCAACTTCCGGCTTGGTGAGGAAAGAAACGATAAACTAACTCACTTCTTACTTCCTTAGCATCCCTTTCCGGTAACGCCTAGGCCATCTATGACAGGGGATGCGGGAACTGTTGAGGATCAAACCAGCTTTTGGGCTGAATACTCGACATACGTCTAACGTTAGTCATGAGAACCGGCGGATTGCCGAAAGTTTTCCCTTTCCCTGTTTGAATGTGTCAGTGGAATTACTAACAAGTATCTATCATATTTAACCATCCTTGAATGCCTATCTACTGCGACGTGAAACGATTCCGCAACCTTGACCACAGAAGCGAGCAATGAACCAAAAGTTATAGAGCTCTTCATACACACACAAATACCTTGGCGACTGTAGTCTATATTGTCCGTACACTCAAAACTATGAAATTAAAACGCTAGAGTGAACCATATCAAAAACATTAGATTATCATATTCCTTGGTTTCTTTTATAATAAAACTCTTTAAGGAGGTCTGGTATTTAGTTTGCTTCGATGTAGAGGGTGATTCAATAAATAAGGTCACGTTACATCTCATTACGTAAATGCTCGCAATTCCTATATCTATATACAGGATGATTGTGACATAAGCACATATAACCTTACGAAAGGTACGGATGAATGTCCGCAGTTCGTATTTTCTTTTTAAGTTATCCAATAGGGGCAAAAGATCTCTATAGATCAACGCCCCGAACAAATAGCATTTTTAAAAAGTTATCGAATGGTTGCTCCGAGGGAGAAGCTTGAAGTATAGTGTGATGTTTGTGAGGTAGATAGTAGCTTCGTTTGCCCCTCGGCTTATGCCACCCGCCTTGCTTCACGCTGTACTGTATGAGTGCGTAATGTTTAAAAAGCAACTCAACGTGCAACACTGCCCTGCAGCTGTACATATCACTTCACTGCGGCTTCAGGACGTATGCATGCGTAATGTGCAAGAGGCTGTCCTAAGCATATCACTGCACTGCATCTTCAGGTAGTACGCGTGCGTAAGATGTATAAATACATCCTTCGTATAAGAAGCGAACGTTTCCACACTGGAAAATATTGTAATGTATGTCAGCAAAGCCCTAAGTCGTTCATGATTAAATACTACCTGAGCTACAAACATCAAATGTTCAACTTCTATTTTATTTTTATTTTTGAAATAGGACATTATTTTGAGGTCATATGTATTCAAGGCCCTACCAATAACCAGCAGAAAAGTATGTGCATTTATCTCCCAAACACCATGTTTGTATAATCGTCTTCTGTCCGTACTTCCTGAACATTAACCTGATACTTGGTATTTATACTGGTCAGGACAAATAACAGCCAGTGTGGGGTTCATTTTAATTTTTTTCTGTTACTTCACCACGGGTAAACGGATTAGGGGATTCTCCTGAAACTTGGCATTTAAGCAGTAGCGGCCGGCTCCTAAGGACTCCCGGACGGTGCCCTCCCTAGAGAACGAAAAGGTCCTTTTATTTTCTCTCCAACAATGCTAAGAAAATTACATTTCATTGTAAAACTGCAAATTCTCATCAACAAGGAAGACTGTTCGGCGATAAGTTATCAAACTTAGGTGACTGACTTTCAGCGCGCAGTTCACTGGTAAATGTTTTCAGGTTGAAGGTCAGGTAAGGACTCTCGAGTTTCCGTCCGAAGATATAGTGTTGGTGAGGGGGTTGAGATGTAAGAGAGAAGCGCGCTAGTGGACGGTTTCGGGGGGAGGAAGGTTGCGGGAAGAGGCTTTCACGTGGGCAGAGTCCGTAGCAGTGTAACAGTTAAGATATCCTCACAAACCCCTAAATGAGCATGTGCCAGCCAAATCTCCATGGTTGCATACGATAAAAATAAATTATATTTTATGTCCTTGTTTGCCCTATTATTTATATTTTAAGAAGAACAATAATAAATACGGTATTGATATTGAAATTTGAGACCAGGAATTTTGATTCAAATTGGACCTCTGGCTTGCATCCAGCGTTTTGTGAGGGTTGGCAGCAGTGAATTAGTTTGTTTTCACGCGGAAGACTTGAATGAGTGCGGTGGTACTGGTCACTCAGTAGCAAAGAAAGAAAGATTTGTTGGAAAAAGTACTGTGACCGCCGCCCCCCACCCTGCCGGACCTGAGAATCCACCAGCCGCCACTGCATTTAAGTTTACAATAAGGGCGAGTAGGATCTTAACTATAGGCTATTAAAAATAACTCAGCAGGAGGGCTACTTCAGACGGGGCGTTAAACATTCGATGTATTTCTTTTTTTTTTTTTTTTTTTTTTTTTGCTAGTTGCTTTACGTCGCACCGACACAGATAGGTTTTATGGCGAAGATGGGATTGGAAAAGCCTAGGAGTAAGAAGGAAGCGGCCATGGCCTTAATTAAGGTACAGCCCCAGCATTTGCCTGGTGTGAAAATTGGAAACCACGGAAAACCATCTTCAGGACTGCCAACAGTGGGATTCGAACCCACTATCTCCCGGATGCAAGCTCACAGCCGCGTGCCCTTGACCGCACGGCTAACTCGCCCGGTCGCTGTATTTCTCTTACGGTTGGTTTTACATGAATATTGCTTATGAAAAAAGTTGTTTAGAATCATATCTACGATTTTTTTAATTCTATGCTATTTTCCCATACATTGAAATATAGGGAAATATCAGTGGTGGTCCTGTGAAAATTTAAACCCTGAAGCCGATAATTAGCCGTGCGTAAAATCCAAATGGAGATCATTCCAGCAACCTTTTTAAAGGCTTGGTACATCTGTCTGTATTTTTTAAATATTAACTTGATACTTCGTATTTATACCGAAAAGAAGAGATCAGATCATGAACAGCAATAATGCAAAAAGGAAAGAAAGATGAAATTGGAAATGGCCACAGAGAGCCAGAAGTCGAGTACATCACGAGAAGGCGCTGACAGTGAGAGGGCCTCAGAATCTTGAGGGGTCGACAAAAATGTCATCATTCACATGTTAAGTTATTGTCCCGTCAGCGACGTGTACAGCAGCTAGTACTCTTATAAAACATAGTATTGTACGAATTCTTCTTACTCTTTCTCCTCATATTTGTCCAAATACTTTTAACGGCATTACAAGGTATCTGCCTCGGCATGGAAGAAATCAGTCAGTTGTCTGACGTTAGGACAAGACAGCTCGCTGAATTTTCCAGTCGGTTCTTGATCATCTTCCACCAAGATACTTCTAAAATTGTCGATGCCATGTCTAAACAGGATAGTCAGTTACCTCTTAGTTTCAGTACCGCAGCGACTTACGCGTGCAGTTTACAGAATATGGCCTAGTCTTGTCGTGCACCGCACGTTGGCTACCCACCAAAGTGGTGACCACGTCCAACGTTTTTTAACGTCGGAGCTCTCACAGGAGACGGTTTTTCAACATGACTACGCCGCTGGCGTCATATGTGATGCTTGTTCACAACGACATAGGTCGTTTTGTGGTATTGATGTGATCTTTGGTTGTAAAAATAGGATAATTAAAATAGGATAATACTACGCATTATATTTCCGCCAGCCCCACCGCATAACAAGTTATGTTCGGATAGTATAACTTGTTGTATGTAGTATGCCTTGTGGTCGTGAGGGGAAGCAGTAATATGTCTGCTCCATTTAGGTGTGGAACTGGAATGAAAGAGTGAACAGTTCGCATGTGAGAGTCCTCATTATCCTGTTTATTGAAGCACCTATGTACTAGGTAGCAGCTTATGTTATAGATAATTTAGTTTTATGTGACTGTTGATATCGTGACTTAGCCTCGAGACATTCAAATCACTGAAATGTGACTTACCAATTCAAAATTCTCACATGATCCCAGTGAAAATCCCACCCGGCTATCACGATCCTTCTTTCAGTTAAAATGAATGCCCCGTACAAATTTATCATAATTGAGAGATTTGTTTTCTCCCTTTTCTTTCATATACCAATTTCTTCATAGCCTTGCATCCTGCAGTTTTATAGACACTGTGTAAAATGGGAATTGTGTCCTTACCAGAAATATATGATTACTACAATATAGATTTTTGCTGCAGTTAAAGGCAGTTTACAATTCGCGTATTTGATTACAACTTAGGTGTATCTCTCTCTGCACCCGACAACCATTTCCTTTTTAATCTCTGGGCCATCCTGGACAATAATAAACCGGAATATTATCTGCTGCCAGTGTAAGTTGCAAGAACCGTATCCATACATGTAAAAAATAAAATAGTCATATTTCCGGAGAGAAGTGACCTGAACGAATTTATGATCGTCTTTTATTGCATTTACGTTACGTGTAATTAAATGCCTATCGAAAATATAAAGACTTTATTCTTCTCCTCTGGTGGTCTAGTTACGTGCATGTACAATACACAATTGAAAAAGCCATTCAGGAATATCTATTACCGTGAAATTTCTCCCCCATAAACTTCAACGTTCTCAGAGTTTAGTTTAAATGCGAAAGAAACAGCATATAACAAAACAGTTTAAATGATTCAGAATCTTAGGGGACGCATAATTTACTACGCGAATGTTGCGAGGATTATTGCTTCAAATACACAAGATGGAAATAAAATTCTTGTACATTTTTCTCTATACTGTTTACACATATTAACATATTTACAATAAATATCTCTCTATCATTTTCACATTTCATCTTGGATGGAAATATTGAAGTTGCATACATGATTAAACGAGAAATGGTGCAGAGGTGTCCACTCTGTCTTGAATTGGCAGCTTTCATGCGTTCATAGTTCCTATAAATAGGGACAACTTTCTTACTGATACATTAATAAAGATAATATCTGGTTGATATTTAATCTCCTTATTTTATCACCTTGATAATATCACTTATACAGAAAGTTCACCGTGAATCGCAACCCTCTGGTGGTAGCAACAGGCGAGAACTGCTCGCGGCAAGCGAGGGCACAACTTTCCAGTTCAGTCTTCTTCTTCTTATTATTATTATTCTTACTCCACCGCTTATTCCACATCCTGGTTTGGTCGCGGGTGTGAACTGTGTCACACATGTGGACTAGATCCTGTTTTACAGCCAGATGCCCTTCCTAACCCAAACTCAATGTGGAGAGATTCAATATTGCGTGTTTATGTGTTGGTTGGTAGTGTGGTATGGTGTGTGTTTATGAAGAGGCAAACACACACGTCCAGTTTCTGAGTCAGAGGAAGCCCCGACCTGTCAAGGAATGGAACCCGGGACCCTCTGAAACGCAGGCCTTGACGCTGATCATTCAGCCAAAGAACCGGACACGCCACCTACGTCAATACTTGTAAAAATCGTGCATCATATTAGTGCAAACGGAAATGTAACTGTAAATAACGTATATATTTTGTAATTCCTTAGCTTACCTTATAAAAGCTGTTTGACCGGGCGAGTTGGCCGTGCAATTAGGGCCGCGCAGCTGTGAGCTTGCATCCGGGAGATAGTGGGTTCGAACCCCACTGTCGGCAGCCCTGAAGATGGTTTTCCGTGGTTTCCCATTTTCACACCAGGCAAATGCTGGGGCTGTATCTTAAGGCCACGGCCACTTCCTTCCCTCTCCCAGGCCTTTCCTATCCCATTGTCGCCATAAGACTTATCTGTGCCGGTGTGACATAAAATAAATTGTAAACTAAAAATATCATCATTCTATGTGATCTCCATTACGTTGAATACCAGTCCTCCAGAGCTTACAGTACAAATTGCATGGAATGGTTATCTGCGCAGTCCCACGCGCACCACCTTCATCTTTCATCTTCACAAGAACGGAACATCTTTCCTCCCAGTGCCTCGTTCAGTGGCCCAGACGTGTAGTATTCACTAGGGGCGAGGTCGGGAGAATACGGTGGATGTGGAAGACATTCAGAATGCATGTCTTAGATGCTCTCAGTTGTTACACGGGCAGTATTGGGCCGAGTATTGTCATGTTGCTGCTGTGACAAACATGCATCACCATACTGAATCGTCATTCGTCGATGAATTTCAATAGGTTTCACGCTTTCACTATTCAAAAACCGAATAATATACTGTTGCTTTTCTTTCGTGCATCTCTGAAGCGAGGCGGTCATTGTTACACTGGTACTTTGATGATGACCGAGCAAGTAGTTGCGTGGTTTGGGTCACGCAGCTATCAGCTTGCATTCGGGAGATAGTGGGTCCGAATCCCACCGTTGGCAGCCTCGAAGGTGGCTTTCCGTGGTTACTCATTTTCAGACCAGGCAAATACTGGGGCTATACCTGAATTAAGGCCACAGTCGCTTCCTTCCCACCCCTAACCCTTTCCTATCCCATCGTCACCATAAGGCCTATCTGTGTCGATGCGACGTAGGCCCTAAAGCAAATTGTAAAAAGGGCCGATGACCTAGCCGTTAGTTCCCTTTAAACAACAAACATCATCATCATCATTAACGAAATAGTAAAAAAAAACTCCTTTGATGCTGTTTGCTAATCTGCGCGATACTGCCGTCTATCGGATATTCGTTTAAGTCTTTGTGTAGCCTAACAGTAATGCCAACGGACAGTACTATGGCGCAACATTTCGAATTTTAATTACTCCCTAATCCTTTCATATTTCTCGCCCTCGAACATACATACATACATACATACATACATACATACATACATACATACATACATACATACATACATACAGACAGACAGACAGACAGAGAGACAGACAGACAGACAGACAGACAGACAGACAGACAGACAGACAGACAGACAGACAGACAGACAGACAGACAGACAGACAGACATACATACATACAGACAGACAGACAGACAGAGAGACAGAGAGACAGACAGACAGACAGACAGACAGACATACATACATACATACATACATACATACATACATACATACATACATACATACATACATACATACATACATACATACATACATACATACATACATACATACATTTTGAAAACTGGGACATATAAACCCATTTTGGGCCTTGGGTTGCCAAGATGACTACTTCCCGGCCAGACAACCTGCCGATATTGGAGTTCCATGTGGTCATCGTAACGACATCCTCAGCCGTATTGTTTGGCTTTCCTGACGGGACAAATACTTGAGATAAGGAAATTTTTAAAAAAGTGACTTTTCGATTGTGCAAAGTCAACGTAAAATCTCGTAGCAATGTATGCCATTAAAGCTGACCTAAATAATCGTAAAGAATTACTGCGAAAGAAAAGGAGAGTTTTTGCTGAAGACACCAGGGGATATTATTCTTACGTCGATGCAGTATGTCTTTCCTTCTCTCTCCTCCTAGAATCACGCCCAATTAAAACGATGTGTATAGTTGCTGGCAAGCTGTCGGCAGCTATCTGCACATGGTTCGCCTAAGGTCAGATAAAAATCAATCTCTTTCTCATTTCCATTGAGTGTCGAGACGTTAGGTATATTATGGTACGCTACAGTTTCCTCTATGAAGGTATCGGTGTAAAGAAGTGTTTCGGAAAGTCATAATAACCGGGCGAGTTGGCCGTGCGGTTAGGGGCGCGCAGCTGTGAGCTTGCATCCGGTAGATAGTGGGTTGGAATCCCACTGTCTGAAGCCATGAAGATACTTTTCCGTGGTTTCCCATTTTCACACCAGGCAAATGCTGCGGCTGTACCTTAACTAAGGCCACGGTCGTTTCTTTCCAAATCCTGGGCCTTTCCTATCCCATTGTCGCCATAAGACCTATCTGTGTCAGTGCGACGTAAAGCCACTAGGAAAAAAATCATAATAATGGTTGCAAATATCCAGGATCTTTCCAGCCAGCAAGATCAACTATTCTGTGTTTAGTCAAATATACATACGTTAGGAGGGTCGGCACATCAAGCGTCTTTTTTATTTCTTCTTTCTTCGTTTCGGCCTGCTGTGGACCACGTTATTTCAACCGTTTGCATCCTTGAGCTTTAATTCTTCCCCAGTACTCACGCATTCTCGTTCTGTGAGCCTCCTTTCTTTCATCAGTCCAATTCTTGCCTGTTTTCAACTTTGGCCTTTCTTGGAACCTCTTGTATCCCTGGAGCTTTTTCTGGAGAGGAGCACGTTTCTGGATGTCTTCGAGTGTGATTCCTATTTCTTGAAGGTCTTTTTCAACTTCGATAAACCAGGGTCCCTTGGTTTTCTTGTTAAGAAAGTAGGAAAAGATCCTATTGGTCT
Organism: Anabrus simplex; assembly: GCF_040414725.1. Taxonomy (NCBI): domain Eukaryota; kingdom Metazoa; phylum Arthropoda; class Insecta; order Orthoptera; family Tettigoniidae; genus Anabrus; species Anabrus simplex. The sequence continues at coordinate 522,440,302 of NC_090266.1, read as the reverse complement.
CTCTCTGTGTGCTCATGCGTGCTATATGGCCATAAAAATTAATCCTCCTTTTCCGAATCGTGTCCGTTATCCTCTCCATATGCTGGTACAGATCGCTGTTGTGTCGTCTCCTGTACTCACCATTTTCTTTGATTGGTCCAAGAATCTTTCTCAGGATCTTTCTTTCTTCAGCTTCTAGCTTCTCCATCAGACCTTTTCTGTTCATTGCAAGGCATTCTTCTGCGTACAGTGCTTCCGGGCGTACAACCGAACAATACTGCCTAAGCTTGGCGTTGATGGACACTGATCTTTTGTTGTAGACATTCCTAGTCAGCTGATATGCCACCTCCATCTTGTTGATTCTGCATATGATTGCTTCTTTCTCAGAGTTGTTAGGTACTATCCACTCGCCTAAGTACTTAAACTTTTCCACCCGCTTGATTTTTCCCTGTTCCAGAATGAGCTCTCTGGGAGGTGGCTATTTTATTTTTTAGAATTTGTTTTACGTCGCACCGACACAGGCTCGTCTTATGGCAGCTGCGCGCCCCTTTTACAAGGTAAGCTAAGGAATTACAAAATGTATACATTATTTACAGTTACATTTCCGTTTGCATTAATATGATACACGATTTTTACAAGTATTGACGTAGGTGGCGTGTCCGGTTCTTTGACTGAATGATCAGCGTCAAGGCCTTCGGTTCAGAGGGTCCCGGGTTCCATTCCTTGACAGGTCGGGGCTTCCTCTGACTCAGGAACTGGACGTGTGTGTTTGCCTCTTCATAAACACACACCATACCACACTACCAACCAACACATAAACACGCAATATTGAATCTCTCCACATTGAGTTTGGGTTAGGAAGGGCATCTGGCTGTAAAACAGGATCTAGTCCACATGTGTGACACAGTTCACACCCGCGACCAAACCAGGATGTGGAATAAGCGGTGGAGTAAGAAGAATAAGAATAAGAAGAAGACTGAACTGGGAAGTTGTGTCCTCGCTTGCCGCGAGCAGTTCTCGCCTGTTGCTACCACTAGAGGGTTGCGATTCACGGTGAACTTTCTGTATAAGTGATATTATCAAGGTGACAAAATAAGGAGATTAAATATCATCCCGATATTCTCTTTATTAATGTATCAGTACGAAAGTTGTCCCTGTTTAATAAATAAAATAAAATAAAGTAAATTGAAAGAACATCTGATATTAATATTATTGATTTTACATCCCGCTAACTTGTACTGTTTTCATAGACGTCCAGGTACCGAAATTTTGCGTCCCGGGAGTTCTAGCGGTGAATCTACTGACACTTATGTATTTGAGCATCTTAAAATACCACCGGACTGAACCGCAATCAAACCCGCTTTGGCTCAGAAGATCAGATCTTCCGTCCTCTGAGCCATTCAGCCCAGTGTTATAATTTGACTCGCCCTCGTGTGTATACTCGGAATTACGTAAAGTTAGTCACTAACTTAGAAAATATCGCTGCCCCGTTCCTTTTTAACGGCTCATCGCTGCTGGCAACTTGACTAGTTATACATTAAAATCACCGGACATTACCATAACAAACCATCCTCAATGTAATTAGCATTAACGGAGATTCCGTTAACTAGAAAATTGTCAATAAACCGTAAGATATAGCAGCGTCTTCTATATTGTCATATTAAATAAATCACGTTATTCATAATCAAGTTAGTTTGCAGGCTCACTGAAGAAATAAGGAAATAATCTGCTTTTGTTTTGATATACCTACGCATTACTATGACAAAAAAGCAAAGCAAAGTCACCTCCGTACAGGCCATGAAGGACCTTGGAGGAGTGGAAGGTAAAGGCTTCCACCATTCTTCACCTGGGGTAGAGTGGTTAGCTCTACGCACGGCCGCCTTTGCCCCCAGGAATTAATCTGGTACTCATTTTTTGTATAGGCTGAGTGAACCTCAGGGCTATATGCACCTCCGGTAGTGAAAATCTCGTTTCTTAAATTTTACGACTTCCTGACGGGGATTGGAACCCACGTCCTTCCGGGCGAGCGCATTACTATGACAGTATTCTTAAAATAAGAGATATGTCGTGAAGGATGTAATTTATTTATTAAATCTTTGTTGTATGACTTTTAAAAGTTGGATAACTTACTAACATATAATTATGACCTTCCTTTATTTTGCTTGAATTTTGTTTCCTTACCTCTTTCTTCAATAAACAGTAAGGGAAGGAGATTTGTAAGCATATGCTCAGCTTTCAGGCTGTTTATATCTTCAAGCTTACCCAGGAAACGTACAGGGCACTAATGAGCCAAACTACATGAACAGAAATTAGGTCATCTTTCAAGCTCACTGAGGAATTATAATGTTACTGGTTTAATGTCCCACAAACTACTTTTACGGTTTTCATAAACGCCGAGGTGCCCGAATTTCGTCCTGCAGGAATTCTTCTATGTGCTGATAAATCTACAGACACGAGGCAGGTATATTTGAGCTCCTTTGAATACCGCCGAACTGAGCCGGGATCGAATCCACCATTCTGAGCTCAAAAGGCTAGCACTCCACAGCCTGAGCTACTCAGCCTGGCAAGAACAATTAAGATGGAAAGAAAGAAATAAAGAAAGAAAGATACACGCACTCTCTTAATTTCTTTTTACGGTCCCTGCCTTTATTTTGAAGTACGGGTTACTATAACGGTATTCTTAAAAGGAGAGAAAGATACGAATTTAATGATTTATTGTGATTTTCAAAAGTTTAAGTTAAATTTTAAGAACTTACCATGCAGTACCTATCTGTCCTTTTCTTTCTTTCTTTCTTTCTTTCTTTCTTTCTTTCTTTCTTTCTTTCTTTCTTTCTTTCTTTCTTTTGCTTGAATGTTGCTTTCTTCTTTCTTTCTATCCTTCCTTTTGCAATAAGCAGTAAGGGACAGAGATTTTTAAACCATATTTTCAGCTTGCAGACTGGATGTATCTCAAGATTACCACATTAGAGAAACCCAAAAAAACCTACAGGGGCACTAATGAATCCAACTACATCAACAGACTTTAAGTGAAAGCAACATAAATGCAGCAACGTCACTTAAAGTTGAAATGATCGAATTACTAATCTGCCGTAAAATGTATTTTGAATGTGCGTCTATTATTAGCCTATATCTAAATTAGAAGTCTACCACTTATTTTAATATATCAGGCACTAAGAAATAAGATGCTTAGAAAATAAATGCAGGCAGGAATAGTATATTCACAAATTATTTTAGATTACGTCAGGTAGAGATTTTAAAATACGAAACAATACAAAACAAACCTAAAGAAAATACAAGTAATTGCCTATACCAACATGAAAATACACCGGATAAGTGGAATACCTTTCTGAAGTTAATTCTTGGTCTCAAAAATTATATGTAAGAGGGGTCTTTACAAGACTAGAGATCCCTTAACATTGGAGAAGGCAAAATTAGATGAAGAGAACGATTGTATAGAAGCATGCGAAAAGTACGGCATAGTGCCTCTTCCCTTAACAGCGAGTCAACCGCAATACACAATAACAGGGAAAGTAATGTAAAAACATACCAGATACGAAGCCCTCTTTTGTTCCAGTCGTCTACTCTCAGAACAAACACATCTAAACGAAGTCCAAATATTATGCCTCTCAACAGTCGTACACTGACAAATTATTGTCAAATAAATAACAAACATAATAAATGCAAGTATTTCTTTATACCAATATGAAAATACGCTGACCGGGCGAGTTGGCTGTGCGCGTAGAGACGCGCGGCTGTGAGCTTGCATCCGGGAGATCGTGGGTTCGAGCCCCACTGTCGGCAGCCCTGAAGATGGTTTTCCGTGGTTTCCCATTTTCACACCAGGCAAATGCTAGAGCTGTACCTTAATTAAGGCCACGGCCGCTTCCTTCCAACTCCTAGGCCTTTCCCATCCCATCGTCGCCATAAGACCTATCTGTGTCGGTACGACGTAAAGCAACTAGCAAAAAAAAAAAAAAAAATGAAAATACGCTGGAGAAGTTTTAAATGACATGCCTCTCTGAACTTAATTCTTGGACTAAAGAATAGTATGTGAGGGGTTCTTTAGAATGCCACAAATCCCTTAGCAGTAGAGAAGATAAAATCTGTATTAGACGAGGAGAACCATTGATAGAACTGCGAAACGTATGTCATAGAGCTCTTCCCTTACCATCCTATCGACTTCAGTACACAATAACAGGAAAATTAATGTAAAAACGTACCAGGTTCAAAGCCTTCTTATGTTCCAGTATGAATAACGACCAGTCATCTACCTTCAGAAATAGCACAAGAAATCATTCCTTCAACATCACCTCCAACTTTCATGTATATGTCGGCGATCCTGAAATATAAATGGACATTTGAATCGAAATACTCATAATGAAGTCAGGAAGGTTTCTTGTTCAGTCTCATAATATATGAATATGTAGTACTCATAACATCTAGGTCACATCCAAGAAAACAACATGTTGTGAGAAAGTATAATTTTCATTCATGTGGAGAAGAACTCTGCTGCAGTTATTACTAATTCACATTATGTTAGAAACATATCACTTATTTATCACAGAAACAAGATTAAAATACTTACCCCCACCAATTTAGCAAATCTTGTTGGGATTGCTGGTTCACATCTGCTTGCACCTCGTCTTCCTATAGTTTGAAATCCTCGTACATTTTAACGATAGATTCCTGAAATGAGCTTCGAAGAGCAGATAACTTCGTTTTCGATTTTTAAAGCGTTGTTAGAGATTTTTCTTGCTTCTTGGACACCTCAATGAAAATTCAAATACGAAACGGACGAAATAATATCACTACTGCGTCCTAAAACACATTTGTCATCCTACTCGAACTACTGTAGGATTATGAAAAACATTATTCGTACATCCCACAGCCATTTCCCAGTCATTCGACCGGGTTTGGAATCTAGCGGCGAGGATTGTGCCGGCTGCCGAAGCCTGTCGCACTCCTCTGGGGCAATGATTAATGACAGACAGATGAAATGAAATGATATTGAAGAGTGCTGCTGGAATGAAAAGGAAAAGCGGAATACCCGGAGAAAAACCTGTCCAACCTCCGCTTTCTCCAGCACAAATCTCACATGGAGTGAGTGGGATTTGAACAACGGAACCCAGAGGTGAGAGACCGGCGTACGATTGAAGTAGAGACTTTCACAATATAAAAATTGGCAGTGGTATTCCAACTTACGGCAGACGCTACCAGCATGCCATTTGAAATTTAACTGCAAGATGTATCGGAAGCAGGGTTGCTACACTGTATGGTTGGCGACGCAGAATGCAACCTAACAGTTAGGGGTGAAAGTGTTAGGTTGCTCCCTTAGTAACCACGCTTACATGGCTCCTACTATGTGTATGTATGTATGTATGTATGTATGTATGTATGTATGTATGTATGTATGTATGTATGTATGTATGTATGTATGTATGTATGTATGTATGCTCAGCGGACAAAAAAGTAGTCACCCCTGGAAAAATCGTTACACGTATCATTTAATAACGTGTAACTCCGCCTCTGGACTTGATAATCGCCTGTAAAGTTATAAAGTGAGTCCGCAAGGTTGTACAGATTCGTAGCATCCAGTTAAGCCACCCGCTGAGTATTTGATCGCTCAATCCTACCAAAATGTGAGGATGCTGATGTCGGCATTTTATCCGCTGTTCCAACATGTCCCACTGATTTTCAATGGGGTTCAAGCCTGGTGATTTTGCAGGCCGATCAAAATGTAATGGAGTGGGGGAATGATCATAAAACCAATTACATATGCATCCAGCCCGGAGAACATTGCAGTTGTCACCTTGAAAAGTCGAGGTATCAATAGCATACTCATCATGCAGATGTTGACTGAAAGGCAACAGCTGATCATCCAGAATGATTAAATAAACACGCTAGTTCATGTTAGTGGTCACCTCAGTGAGCGGGCCCAATCCATGGTATGAAAAACACCCACAAAACATGACAGACCCACCTCCGGCTTGAACCTGACCATGGACACATCCAGGATGAAATGCTTCATTTGGACTTCGGTGCACTCGACGACGTACGTGATTGGAATACAGGCAAAAACGTGATACGTCAGACCACATCACGTTCCGCCAGTCAGCTACTGTCCACGTTCGATGATTTCTAGCCCATTGAAGACGCGCAGCCTTATGTGCCTGTATGAGCGATGGCTTCTTAGCGAGGTGACCGACTGCAAATGTTCATTGCATGCAGTTCCCGTTGCAGTGTTCTCACGCTAACAGGTTGCGATGGACCTTCATTCACTGACTGCAGAAATTCCTGTCGGGTTTGGAAGCGATTTTGATTCACAAGCCGTGAAACACGTCTGCGGTCCCTCTCAGTCAGGATCTTTTTCCGACCACAATTCTGACGTCATGTTTCGTGGCCACGCGTAATACACCAATGCTTGTAGAAACGTTGAACAATCCGCTATGATATCCCAACTAATCCAGCAACTTTACCCACCATATGGCCATGGGCACGGCCAAACACAATTTACCCTTTTTGCCACTCTGTTACATCCTTGGCCATGTTGACGTACACTGTCCGCTTGAAACATCAATGTCTTGCTGATCGCTACTGCCTAATGCTCACGTCAGGCAGTGCGTGTGCGGTTGAGCACGGGACTCGTTCGTTGCGCTATCTGTTCCGGCTTAACGACCCATCTGTACGTGCGCATTAGGGTGAAATTTTTTTTGTCCACTGAGCTTTTATATATTTATTGTTCATAGTTTACATGGATCTTCTACTGAAAGGTATCAAATGGCAGGGAGGGATTCAGTTAGGTGGAAATGTAGTAAGCAGTTTGCCGACGACTTGATCTTAATGGCAGTTTGTGCCGGAAGCCTGCAGTCTACAGTAATATCTTGGAACTTGAGAATAGGTGTAATGAGTAGGTATAATATGAAAATTAGCCTTTCAAGACTAAAGAGATGTCAGTAGGTAAGAAACCTAAGACAACTGAATGTCAGGTTGGGAATACAAAGCTGGAACAGGTAGATCATTTCAAGTATTTAGGATGTGTATTCTCCCAGGATGGTTGTTCAGTAAATGTGGTTGAATCAAGATGCAGCAAATCTAATGCAGTGATTTCGGTATTGCGATCAACAATATTCTGTAAGAAAAAAGTCAACTCCCGGACGAAACTATCTTTACAGCGATCTGTATTCAGACCAACTTTTCGTTACGGGAGTGGAAGCTGAGTGGACACAGGATATCTTATAAGTTGTAAGTAACAGACATGAAACTAGCAAGAATGATCACTTGTACAATTAGGTGGGAAAAATGGCAGGAGGGCACTCGGAATTAGGAGATAAAGGCCAAGTTAAGAATGAACTCGATAGGTGAAGCTCTTGGCATTAGCCGGCTTCGTTGGTCGGGTCTTGTGAGGTGTAAGGATGAGAAGAGGTTACTAGGAGAGTAATGGACTCGGCCATGAATAGTAAGAGAAGTAGAGGGAGACGAGGACGACGATTTTAGACTCAATTTCTAACGATTTAGATATAAGAGGTACAAAACTAAACGAGGCCATAGAGCTAGTTACAAAATAGTGGATTGTGACGGCACATAGTAAATTTACAGAGGCTTGCATACTGAACGCTGAAAGGCACAATAGTTTATAGGGAAGATGTTTATTTGTATCCCTGCTTATTATTATTCCTTCGGTTGGTATCAAACGTTCTCTCTCTATCTCTCTATCTATCTATTTATCTATTATCTGTTGGACAATTGATTCTCAAGCTCTATCTTTCGTCCTTCACACACAAATGTAGAAATCTCACCTTTAGAGTTGAGGGCTCTAGACACATTCTGTGAGAAGACTAGGAAACCAAAATTGAGTAGTTCGATCCTGGGTTAATGCTTCTTTGGCTGTTATCCGCAAAGTGTGCTTTATCAAGCTACTCTACCCTTGACCGCTTTAACTACTGAAACAGGATGTTATTCAAGATCGCAGGACACACTTACTTCATACTTCTTTCCAAATTACTGAAGTTTTCAGACAAGCTCCACACACAACACATGGGGATCTGTTGGCCATGTAACTTGCAAATTTACGCTACAAGAACAACTTAAGTTCGGAAGAGGAAGGGAAGAACAAAAGAAAGATAATTAAGTTACGGCTACATGAAGCTTTTTTTAAAAATTGTTCTACGTCGCACCGACACAGATTCGTCTCATGGCGACGATGGGTTAGGAAAGGCCTAGGAGTGGAGAGGATGCGGCCGTTGCCTTAATAAGGTACAGCCCCAGCATTTGCCTGGTGTAAAAGTGGGAAACCACGGAAAGCCATCTTCAGGGCTGCCGACAATGTGTTTCGAACCCACTATCTCCCGGATGGAAGCTCACAACTGCGCGACCCTAACCGCACGGCCAACTCACCCGGTGAAACATTTATACTGTGGTTTTAAAAGCATTAATTGAATAATATACACTACATCTTCTGTCAACCTTGAGAGAGTGTGCCCAGTGGGCGTTATTTTGTTTTAGGTACGTCATATTCACCTTCTTCGCTCACAATAGCCAGACTGTTGACAAGAAATGGCCTAAACACGTCATGTCAGCTTTCGGTTTGAGTTAGCGGCTATACGTATAGATTATCTGACGCGCTTCATTAGAACGTGACATGGAATTACCAGCTGAGTTACAGAAATAAGGTATCGGTTCACGTCACCATGCGGACCTTGCTGCAACCAAAACTCTTCATGTGCACAATCCATTATAAGCACTGCCTCGAAGCACTCACAAGCTATGATATCGAAGAGACACATTTTGTAGTTGATTTCGACCAAGTGACGGGATTTTTATTTACAGTTACTCTTGCTACGTGGTCTTCAGAGAACAGACGTTTAGAATTTATTTTCGATGTTTTTCTGCCTTAAGTGTTATGTTAAAATGTTTCCAAAGATCTCAAATATACCGCTTCACTTGTGTAATATCCCTGTATTTTCATACTAAGAATACCATTATGGTTGACTGAAAAAGACATCGTTGGAGGTGTAAGTTGACGTCAGAGTTATGGCATTCCGAGTTTGCAAGTAGTTGTATATTAACACAAATTTTTACTCTTTTCTTGTTACAAGAAACTTTATCCGTAGTGACCATCATGCGTAATTCAATACAGGTTAGTGATTAGTAATTAATTTAATATTAATTCTGATTATAAATCCATAAATAATACTTCTGCAATTGATAAATTACTTATTCATAACTGAACGTTTGACCATGCTGACATTTGCACCAGTCGTGGGGCTACTTTGAATCAGTCTGAAAATGCAGAGGGAGGCCAGACGGTTGTAGATATTATCACTTCACTTCGGGATGTTTCGATGCAGCTTGTTTCAATTATTGGTTTGAGACAACATTGGCCGGACTGAGTAGCTCAGGTGGTAGAGCGCTGGCCTCCTGAATTCACGTCAGCGGGTTCGATCCCGACTCAGTCTGGTGTATTTGAAGGTGCTCAAATACGTCAGTCTCGTGTCGGCAGATTTACTGACATGCAAAAGAACTCCTAAGAGGAAAAATTCTGGCATCTCGGTGTCTCCGAAAACAATAAAGGAAGTTAGTGAGAAGTAAAATTATTAGGCTATTATTATTATTATTATTATTATTATTATTTTTTTTTATTGTTGTTATTATATGTTTTACAATTTTATTTACGTCGTACCAACATAAATATTTATGGGAGGCGAAATTCCGGCATCTCGGCATCTCTGAAAACAGTAAAGCAGTTAGTGAGAAGTAAAATTATTAGGTCTATTATTATTATTATTATTGTTATTATTATTATTATTATTATTATTATGAGACCTAGGTGTAGGAAGCTAGGAGGGAAGAACCTCTGTTGTGTAGTGGTTAGTGTGATTAGTTGTCTCCCTCGGAGGCCCGGGTTCGATTTGCGGCTCTGCCACGAAATTTGAAAAGTGGTACGAGGGCTGGAACGGGATTCAATCAGCCTCGGGAAGTCAACTGAGTAGAGGGGGTGTTCGATTCTCACCTCAGCCATCCTCAAATTGGTTTTCCGTGGTTTACCACTTTTTTTTTGCAAGTTGTTTTACGTCGCACCGACACAGATAGGTCTCATGGCGACGATGGGACAGGAAAGGGCTGGAAGTGGGAAGGAAGCGGCCGTGGCCTTATTTAAGGTACAGCCTTTGCCTGGTTTTAAAATGTGAAACCACAGAAAACCATCTTCAGGGCTGCCGACAGTGGGGCTCGAACCGACTATCTTCCGAATACTGGATACTGGCCGCACTTAAGCGATTTTCCGTGTTGTCTCCTGTTCGCGAGAAAAAAATAGTTGCCATGATTTATGACTCGACCTACGTATATAGTCGTAATATTGAAAGATGCGTTCTGGCTGTCCCTAGAGGGAGGTCCGTTTACTGCCTACCTGGGTGAGGAAAGGGAGTAGGAGGTGTGGTTGATATGGAAACGAGGTTGAACGCACTGCGGTTGCCATGGAGATAAGTCCGCTGGCCGGCTCGTGTTGCTTGGCGCTGCCAAACTTCTCACTTCTGAGTTACGTACGGCATAACACAGTGGTCTGAGCGAACGAACAAGTGAGTCGGAAGCGAAGGGAAGGAGAAAGGAATGCATGAATGTGGCAACACCGTGCAATGCTCCTCCCTCCAGCCCTATCTCTCAAAACTCTTCTTTTAATAATACGGGTTAAGTCAGCCAGATCCTTACACGGTAATCGAGCTAAGTGGATATTCACGTAACATTTACTAAGTATTTTCACTCTAAAATTATGAGCACACAGTTAAACGCAAGTCTGTCATCCATAAAGTTGTTTAGGACAATAAGGTAAGGTAAGGGTGTGTTCTGCCCGAAAGTAGGTCCGAACCTCCGCAGAAGTTTGCCTGAGCCGGAGTTTACGTGCGGTAGGGTGGCGAGTTCCTCTCCGCTCCTCCATTTCATTACTCCCCACCAACAGCGCGAGGCAACCCATTCAAGTCTCGACCACGCTCAGTGTTGCTTAACCTCGGAGATCTCACGGAATCCGGTGTTTAAACATGGCAACGGCCGTTGGCATTTAGGGTAATAACCTGGAACCAATTAGTGTTCGTTGTTTCTAGTGACAGCATTTATGAGGGGGTAAATATGATAAAAGCTGCTTAATTAATCCACAAGGCTAATGTTGAACTAAGTATCTCTGCGTGCTGATCTAAATGATGCAAATGCTTTCATATAAAGTACCGGGATATCCTGTGTTTCGATCAGTCGCAGTACCGTCAGTAATTAATGATCTTTCTTAACGACTTCGTAACGTGATTTTGATCTGTTGGAGAGTATCCTATTCGATAACTTTATGATACTGCCTACGGTTGTCTTCAAAAATAGTATAATGACCAAAGGATGATTACAACAGAAATATTTGGGAACCGGAAATCAGTTTCTATTTACAGATGTAATATTAAAATTATTTGTGCTTGATACGTGCCTCATCTCTGACTCTGCTTTCTTTTCAGAATAGCCCTTGAAATACTTAGCAACAAGCAATAACATACACGTTTCGATTGTTTTATGCACAAGTCTGGACAGTTCTAAAATCTAGTCATTCTGGTTTTCCTTACACTCTCTCAGATATTTCTAGTATTGTTTGTGGAATACACGCTTAAGATTTAGCATATATAACAACGTACGTATTATATACAGTATATAATTTAATGTGGCTGTTGTAGCCAGATGCAGCCCTTGTACGCAGATCCTCTGACGAGGGTGGGCGGCGTCAGCTGTGTACGGGAAACTGTGAGTGACTGTAGTGGGAGATTGTCTTACGTGCCATGTGTTAGTTGCAGTAATGTTGGGTACAACACAAATACCCATTCCCGAGTCAAGGGAATTAATTATGACTAAAGTTACCGAGCTCGATAGCTGGAGTCACTTAAGTGCAGTCAGTATCCAGTATTCGAGAGATAGTGGATTCGAACCCCACTGTCGGCAGCCCCGAAGATGGTTTTGCGTGATATAGGCTGCAGTGAATATCCTTTCAAAATGTGTGTATTTGCGTATATAAAGTATGGTACCCTTGAAGTTGAAGGCACCGAGCTCGATAGCTGCAGTCGCTTAAGTGCGGCCAGTATCCAGTAATCGGTTTTTTTTTGCTAGTTGCTTTACGTCGCACCGACACAGATAGGTCTTATGGCGACGATGGGACAGGGAAGGGCTAGGAGTGGGAAGGAAGCGGCCGTGGCCTTAATTAAGGTACAGCCCCAGCATTTGCCTGGTGTGAAAATGGGAAACCACGGAAAACCATTTTCAGGGCTGCCGACAGTGGGGTTCGAACCTACTATCTCCCGAATACTGGATACTGTTCGGGAGATAGTAGGTTCGAACCCCATTGTCGGCTGCCGTGGTTTCCCATTTTCACACCAGGCAAATGCTGGTGATGTACCTTAATTAAGGCCACGGTCGCTTTCTTCCTACTTCTAGCTCTTTCCCATCCTAACGTCGCCATAAGACCTTTTTGTGTCCGTGCGACGTAAAGCAAGTCCGCCTCTGTGGTGTAGTGGTTAGTGTGATTAGCTGCCACCCCCGGAGGTCCGGATTCGATTCCCGGCTCTGCCACGAAATCTGAAAAGTGGTACGAGGGCTGGAACGGGCCTCGGGAGGTCAACTGAGTAGAGGGGGCTTCGATTCCCTCCTCAGCCATCCTGGAAGTGGTTTTCCGTGGTTTTCCACTTCTCCTCCTGGCAAATGCCGGGATGATACCTAACTTAAGGCCACGGCAGCTTCCTTCCCTCTTCCTTGTCTATCCCTTCCAAACTTCCCATCCCCCCCACAAGGCCCCTGTTCAGCATAGCAGGTAAGGCCGCCTGGGCGAGGTACTGGTCATCCTCCCCAGTTTTATCCCCGACCCAGAGTCTGAAGCTCCAGGACACTGCCCTTGAGGCGGTAGAGGTGGGATCCCTCGCTGAGTCCGAGGGAAAAACCGACCCTGGAGGGTGAACAGATTAAGAAGAAGAAGAAGAAGAAGAAGAAGAAGAAGAAGAAGAAGAAGAAGAAGAAGAAGCGTTGTAAAGCAGCTTGTAAAAAAGCGACTCAAGTCCCGCGAACCAGCCGGAAATCGAATCCGGGGTCCCGACGCCCGAATGCCAAGGCACTGATCAGTAAGCCATAGAATTGGACAACGTATATAGATTGCTATCTGTTTACGTCGTGGCGACGATGGGATAAGACAGGGCTAGGAGTGGCAATGAAACGACCGTGGCCTTAATTTAGGTACTGCACACTCACACTCACACTCACACACCCGAGATCGTTCCTTCACTTTTTTCTTCTCAGTTCGATGGCAATCTTCATTATCTTGCTGATGAGCAGGGGCTAATGACTGCATGCCTGGCGTGAAAATGGAAAATCACGGAAAACCATCTTCAGGGCTGCGAACTGAGGGGTTCGAACCCACTATCTCCCACTGCAAGCCCACACTCTCGGTGTAAGCAAATATTTAATGCCAACAGCATAGCCGTGTTACTAGTGACTTTACGTCGCACCGACACAGATAGGTCTTATGTCGACGATGGGATAGGAAAGGCCTGGGAGTTGGAAGGAAGCGGCTGTGACCTTACTTAAGGTACAGCCCCAACATTTGCCTGGTGTGAAAATGGGAAACCACGGAAAACCATCTTCAGGGCTGCCGACAGTGGGATTCGATCCCACTATCTCCCGGATGCAAGCTCATAGCCGCACGCCTCTAACCGCACGGCCAACTCGCCCGGTCGTAGCCATGTTGAAATACCGGATCATGTGAGATCTCCAAATTAAGGAACATTAGTCGCGGTCACCGCTTGGGTGGGTAAACCCTGTGTTGTTGGGTGTAGGAGGAGCGGGAAGGAGATAACCACCCTACCTCAAGTAAACTCCGGCTCAGGACGCCTCGTCCAGGTTAGGTTAAGGTATTTATTTATTTATTTATTTATTTATTTATTTATTTATTTATTTATTTATTTATTTATTTATTTATTTATTTATTTACTTATTTATTTATTGGCGATAATGATTATAGAAGATACAGTGGATAGTGCCGCTCTTTCCGTGTGTACATTTGAAAGCAGAACAATTTACGGTTTATTACTTGCCAAACATCCATAATATTTATAACTAGCTGTTGTGACCGCGTCCTTGACGGGTTACTTATTTTAATTTCAGCAGAAATACGGAGACAAGTGACAGCAGATGGGACGGAGCACACCTCGGCTCAGCGACACACACACACAAACACACTCACAAACCCGAGATCGTTCCTTCACTTTTTTCTTCTCAGTTCGATGGCAATCTTCATTATCTTGCTGATGAGCAGGGGCTAATGACTGCATGACTGAATCAATCACGACAACAACCACCACAATTACTAGTTCGTTCGATACCATGGCAACTGAACGATATTTCCACGTCAGCATTGCTCGGTGTTGATGAACTTCCTAATAAAATTCTATATTCGTGAATATTTAGGCCTACATTGTTATTGCTTTTACGGTAAAAGTGCATCATATAGAAATTGTTGGAAATTAGATATTCTTATTACTGTTATGTACACGTTTTAGACGGAACTAATATTTCTGGAGATATTTAAAAGTTTGTGAAGAATGTAATTCCTCGTACGGTAAAACGTATGAGATGTGAAAGATTGACAATGATATGTTACACAACCTTTATTATCTTCAGTTTCTTTCCATACCGCTAATTTTAACGGAGAAATTTTGCATTTCCTGTTTTGGACCCTTTAATATTGCTACCTCGCTATATTCTAATCAAATACACTGCCAGTCAAGAAGATCGTACGTAACACTTGGATGTCTACAAATATTAACGTTGGAAATTTAATAGTGGTAACACTGCAGTAGAGACGCCATGCAACGGAACCTAATAATGTGGTTTATAGCACACGTTACTTACACTGAAGAAAATGGAAATTGCAACACCCAGAAGGAGTGGTGCTACATTGCTGCAATTGAACATGCAGGACGAGTGTTCGGTTGTGATTCGATTATTACACTTTCAGGTCCCTCGGACAGCAAGTTTGGACAACAATCAATACAGGATGTGCCCACCACGAGCTGCAATACATTGATGAATTCGTCGAGGCATGGAGTCAATAAGGCCCTGGATCGCTTCCTGAGGAATTGTGGCCCATGCTTGCTGCACTGCACGGGTCAGTTGTTCCAGAGTTGTGGGTGGCTGAGGACGGTTCGCCAGTTGTCGACCCATCATGTCCCACACATGCTCAATAGGACTGAGATCCGGGGATCTGGTGGGCCATTCTAAGGTTGTGATGTCCTGGTGAGCTTCTCTGGAGATGCGTGCAGTGTGAACCCGGGCATTGTCCTGCTGAAACATCCCATTAGCAATGTTCGCCATCATATGGACAACCACTGGATTGAGTACCCTATCAATGTACTGTCGAGCAGTCATAGTGCCCGCAACAAGCACTAATTGTGATTTCACATTAAAGCCAATAGCTCCCCAGACCATAATGCTTGGTGTTGGCCCTGTGTGCCTCTCGACAATAAGATCTGGGCGGCCCCTCTCCCCGGTACGTCGTCGCATACGATTCCGGCGATCACTGCGGGCAAGAGAGAAGTGCGATTCATCACTAAAGACGACCCTATGGCATTCGTCGACCCACGTCGATCTTTCTCTACACCAGGCCAGCCTTACACGTCGCTATTGTGGGGTCAATGGAACACCTTCTGCAGAGACACGGGTTCGTAAGCCAGCTGCACGCAGGCGATTACCAACTGTTGTGTAACGTGGGGTGCCACAGCTGCTCGAATTTGCGCTGCTGTTGCATGGAGTTCCATCCGGGCCATCCGAATGATGCGGCGATCCTCTCTCACAGTTGTCTGTCGCGCTGGGCCTGTGCCAGGTCTACGAGTGTGGGTACCTTCATTTGACCACTGCTGCCACACACGTTGTACCGTAGATGCCTGTCGGCCAACACGTGCAGCGACAGTCCTTAGCGATAATCCAGCCTCACACAGCCCAATTATCCGAGCCCTCTCAAACTGCGACAGTTGTTGATAGCGTGCTCTTCTCTGTCGTCGAGGCATGTTTGACGGGGAACAATTCACTGCACAGAGTGCAAGTCAACTACGCTACACCAGAGTCCGTATACTGGAGTCGATTCCTCCGCGACCAATCACGTGGGGAGACCTGTAGCAACAATCCAATGGGTCTGAAACTTTGATCGTTTACATACCTACATGGCATCGTTCCATATCTTGAAAATCAACACAAACGACCTATGCCTTCATTGTTTTGCATTTTCCATTTTATTAAGTGTACCTATCGTACCTCAGAGCACATGGACGCTTCCTTCCCACATCACGCGCATGCGAACTGGCGAGAGAAACAGAGCTTCGTGTTAGCTGGCGGTCTAAGGTAGTGTTGTCACGATGTTTTCGAAACAGGAACAACGGAGTTGGACAAAGACTGAATGTGCCAGGGGTCGTACAGCACGAAAGTGTCATCAAGGTCTTCAAGAGGCTTACGGGGAATCTGCATTTCCTTACAGAACAGTGGCACGGTGATTAAAAGTGTTAAACGAGGGACGCCAATAGGAGGCAGACATGCGTCGGTCAGGTCGTGCTAAGTGTCAGTGAAGAAGAAGTGCGTGCTGGACACTGATCGACGCCATACGATTCGTGAGCTGGTCCGAAACACCGGATTAGCTCATACGACTGTGCTTCATATTCTGAAGGAACGCCTGGGCATGAGAAAAACTGCGTCATGATGGGTTCTGCGTGATTTGACGGAAACTTTAGAAATGGTTACGATACTATACTGCTCGTAATCACTCGGAGCGTCCGACTCGTTCGCTGAATGGTCAGCGAACTGGCCTTCGGTTCAGAGGGTCCCGGGTTCGATTCTCGGCCGAGTCGGGGATTTTAACGTTCATTGGTTAATTCTATGGCCCGGGGGCTGGGTGTTTGTGCTGTCCCCAACATCCCTGCAACTCACACACCACACATAACACTCTCCTCCACCACAATGACACGCAGTTACCTACACATGGCAGATGCCACCCACCCTCATCGAAGGGTCTGCCTTACAAGGGCTGCACTCGGCTAGAAATAGCCACACGAAATTATTATTATCACTCGGAGTGCTGTGAGCGCGAAAGTGAGGCTTTCTTACGCCGTATCATTACGCTGGATGAGATATGGGCCAAATTGTACGAGCCACAACTGAAACGCCAGTCTAACCAATGGCGTCATTGCGGGTCACCACAATGATCGAAAGCTCATCAGAACCCCAGCAATGTGAAAATTATGGTTATTCTCCTGTACAACAGTGATGGTGTTGTCCTAAAGTATTACGTTCCTCCACAGCAGACCGTCAATGCACAGTATTACTGTTCATTTTTGGAACACAACCTACGACCAGCTTTGAGAAAGAAGCGGCGACACTTTCTGCAGAACCATCATTTTGCACGAGAACGCTTGGCCGCATACAGCGCAAGGTGTGACTGATTTGTTTGGTCGATGGGGCTGGGAGTTGCTGTACCATCCACCATACTTCCCAGACTTAAGCCCTTGTGACTTTGACTTGATTTCTAAGATGAAGGAAACACGTCATGGCATTCGCTTCAGAACTGTTCCAGAGATTCGTCAGGCAATATACCAGCGCTGTGAAGAGGAGGCGGACCTCCTGTTGATTGAATCGGATAATACGATTACAGCGCTCCTCCGGAGACCTCCGGTAGTCCTCCGATTGAATTCACTGGCGGAAAATTCAAATGCTTTGATGTGGGCAATGTTGCAACGGTGATCTTAGGAGGAATTACAATTTAGATTTCAGTACTAATTCCACAGATGCATGTGTTCCCCTACGTTTGTCATTCAAATGATGTAGTCGTTTCAAGATCGCCGCATTATTTGTTACGTTATGAATAACAGATTTTGATCTGCTGACGTTCAGTTTGCAATAGGTGCAGGTGGATAGAATACTGTAGATTGAATATTGGCATATATTATACCGTTGCAAATGCGTTAACAATATTATTAATACTCGTAGTAAAATAGTTTAAGTGGTAATTATATTCCATTGCATGTAAACATGTATTATATACGATGTTCTTACATTAATTATACTCGTAGCTCATTTATTACGGAACAGTACATCCGGCTCCATGGCTAAATGGTTAGCGTGCTGACCTTTGGTCACAGGGGTCCCGGGTTCGATTCCCGGCAGGTTCGGGAATTTTGACCTTAATTGGTTAATTTCGCTGGCGCTGGAACTGGGTGTATATGTCGTCTTCATCATCATTTCATCCACATCACAACGCGCAGGTCGCCTAAAGACGTCAAATCAAAGGACCTGCATCTGGTGAGCCAAACTTGTCCTCGGCACTAAAAACCACACGCCATTTCAATTTTTACTGAAGAGTACGAACTGATTGGAACTGGTTATATGCTGTACCGGGCTGAGTAGTTCAGACGGTAGAGCGCTGGCCTTCTGAGCTCAAGCTTGCGGTTTGAATTCCGACTTTGCTCGGCGGTACCTGAAGGTGGTCAGGTGTACCGGCAGTAGCGACGATTGGGAAGTAGAAGTAGGGGGAAAAAATGTAAAGACAACAAAGTACCCCAGTTTGTGGGATATAGCGGGGGGGGGGTGGTATATGCGTTATACATTAAAACTGAAAAAAAAAGGCTACTAAATGGAATTTCGACAGAGAGGTAAAGATTCTCAGCCTACCAACTTACCTGTGTTGATAATATTTATTTGAGATTTTGATTCAATACTATATAATAAAACTTTCACGAGAGGAACAATATTACGCATGTATTACAATTACATAGACGTACGGCGTGATTATATAATTAAAAATCATTTAGTATTTGACTACAAACTTTAAAAAAAAAACTGACACTAAATAGACTGCCAGACTAACGAATGCACGCGTACCCTTCCTCACAGCACATACAAAGTCTCCACTACAGTACTCGCTGTGGCGCTATACAAATCGGTTAACCGCGTGAACGACTTTGTTGCGTATTTCCGCTAATAATTTCGTTATTAATTAAAGCAAATAATTAGCTGATAAGACAACAGGGCTTGTACAAATTGCTTGTTGTAATGATTCCTGTAATTCCTTGTTTCATCCAGCTAAAATGGAATACAAATGCA
Organism: Anabrus simplex; assembly: GCF_040414725.1. NCBI lineage: Eukaryota > Metazoa > Arthropoda > Insecta > Orthoptera > Tettigoniidae > Anabrus > Anabrus simplex. The sequence goes on along the minus strand of NC_090266.1, from coordinate 522,421,177 downwards.
AAGTTTTCTCCACAAAGTAGGGGAGCGACTGTCCCCCCTCGCCCCCCTAATCGCCGCTACTGTACCGGCACATGAAAGAACTCCTGTGGTACAAAATGTCAGCACCTTAACGTCACAGAAAACCACAGAAGTGGTTATGGGAGTACAATAATAATAATAATAATAATAATCATCCTTCCATCAATTTACCCTCCAGGGTTGGGTGTTCCCTCGGACGCAGAGAGGGATCCCACCTATACCGCCTCAAGGACAGTGTCCTGGAGCGTGAGACTTTGGGTTTTGTTTTATGTCGCACCGACACAGATAAGTCTTATGGCGACGATGGGATAGGGAAGGTTTGGGAGTGGGAAGGAAGCGGCCGTGGCCTTCAGTTAGGTACCATCCCGGCAATTTCCTGGAGGAGAAGTGGGAAACCACGGAAAACCATCTTCAAGGCTGCCGACAGTGGGATTCGATCCCACTATCTTCCGGATGAAAGTGGGTTCGAACCCCACTGTCGGCAACTCTGAAGATGGTTTTACGTCGTTTTCCATTTTCACGCCTAGAAATTACTCTCCTGAGCCGTTCCTATCACATCGTCGTCATAAGACGGCATGACGTAAAGCAAATTGTTACAAAAGTAATCGACAAATGAAACACGAACGATAAATGAGAATGTATTTCCTATATTCTCCTTCGTCATACTTATAAAGCAGTATTTACTATATCGCTAGCACATCCGTTGCGCACCACGGATGGAACGGCAAGCGAGGCACACGTTCAGTATATACTGTTGCTCCGTCCTCCGCTCGCCCTCCGCTCGCGTGCCGGAGCACCGATTGGTTTCCAAGCAACAGTTTACTAAGCGCTGCACTCGCACTACCGATTGCAATCATAGGAGCAACTGCTCCGTTCCCAGCTCTATTCGCAACAGTAGCTCCGAGTGTAAGGACGTAGTGAGCTGTAATTTCAAAGAACTTACACAGTACACTTCGTTCATTATTATTATTATTATTATTATTATTATTATTATTATTATTATTATTATTATTATTATTATTATGGAAATATGCCCATTGTATTGGCACTAGAATACAGTAGTTTCAAGTTAAATTTGAATTCGCTTTTAATTTCTGGACATATGTAAAAAACGCGAAAGTCGTGCAGAAGTAAAGGATGATTATTTACGAGTGGACGGAGGAGTTCAACGGTTCAAGTCTGTAAGTGCTGCGCTGTAAAACATGGCACAAACACCTTTTAAACACCGTTCTCACGGTGTAGGAGGCAACGCGTCCGCCTGTCACCCGGCGGCCCCGGGTTCGATTCCCGGCCGGTTCAGAGTTTTTTATTTAAATTATTAATATCCCTGGTCTGGGGACTGGGTGTTTGTGTCATCCTTAACGTTCCTTACCTCACATTCAACACTTTACAGTACCGCCATTTACATAATACACGCAGGTTTCCTCACATATGGTGCAAGTAGAGGCAAAAGATCTTCAAAGGTCGACGCCCCGAACATATAGCATTAAAAAAAAGTTAAAGGAGTGTAGTTTCGCGCAATAATAGCGACAAGTTATAAATTCATGTGAGAATGCTCGTTCATTCCTCCCGTATGAAGTTCACCCTACGCGCTTGTCATTCAATGTTTTTTTTTTTTTTTTTTTTTTTGCTAGTTGTTTTACGTCGCACCGACACAGATAGGTCTTATGGCGACGATGGGACAGGGAAGGGCTAGGAGTGGGAAGGAAGCGGCTGTGGCCTTAATTAAGGTACAGCCCCAGCATTTGCCTGGTGTGAAAATGGGAAACCACGGAAAACCATTTTCAGGGCTGCCGACAGTGGGGTTCGAACCTACTATCTCCCGAATACTGGACACTAGCCGCACTTAAGCGACTGCAGCTATCGAGCTCGATCATTCAATGTTTGTACGTAAGAATGCTATCCGTATTATCGTCCAATAATAAGGGTACCGGTATAAACTGAGGGACCTAGTTTCTCACGATAATAGTGACAAGTTATAAATTCATGTGAAAATGCTCGTTCATTTCTCCCGTACCAAGTTCACACTACGCGCTTGACATTCAATCGGAGGTTCGGGTACATAATTACGTTTGTACGTAAGAATGCTATCTGTATTATAGCCAAATAATTAAGGTATTAACTGAGGGGCCTAGTTTCGCACAATAGTTGCGACAAGTTATAAGTTCCTGAGAAAATGCTCGTTCATTTCTCCCGTACCAAGTTTAAACTGCGCGCTTGTAATTCAATCGGAGGTTCTCCGGAGGCACCGATTGAAAGCGCCCGGAGCCTCCGCTCCGTAAACAACCGCTCCGTTAACAGCGCTACAATATACCGCTCCATTCGAACAACGAACACACCTGGCGAGTTGGCCATGCGCGTAGAGGCGCGCGGCTGTGAGCTTGCATCCATGAGATCGTGGGTTCGAGCCCCACTGTCGGCAGCCCTGAAGATGGTTTTCCGTGGTTTCCCAATTTCACACCAGGCAAATGCTGGGGGTGTAGTAACCTTAATTAGGGCCACGGCCGCTTCCTTCCAAATCCTATCGTAGCCATAAGACCAATCTGTGTCGATGCGACGGAAGCAAAAAAAAAAAAAAAAAAAAAAAAACCCACTATGAACACAACAAAAGCAAAGCAAAAGTCATCGACTTCCACATCGCTGGCAACGGGTTGTACACAATGCTGGTGACTACTTTTAATGACAGTAAAACTTGGTAACATGTAGCTCTTTTCTATCAGTTGTAATTAAGTAGCCTAATTGCCATTATTGAAGTTCCAACACTCGTAATATGAATTTAAAGAATCCAAAATACAATAAATCATCATCTTCTTATCCCACGTTTTTCTCACACCTTGATAAGGTCGAAGGTGCACACTGTGCCGCACAAGTGGTCTTGGCTCTGTTTTACGGGCGAGTGCCCTTAATAACACTAACCCTATGTGGATATACACAGTATTGCTTGTTTCCGTGGTGTTCGGTGGTGTGGTGTGTTATGTGTATACCAAGAGGTGTGTATGGTGACACAGTTACACCCAGTCCCCAAGTCAGAGGAATTAGCTAGGGGTGGTTAGAATGCCCCATCCGGCCGGGAATGGAAATCGGTATCCTCTGAACCAGCGGCAACGATGCTGACCATTTCAGCGAAAGAGCTGGATAAAAATTCTGTTAAATACAAACATCAATTTTTTTTTTTACAATTTGTTTTACGTCACACCGACACAGATAGGTCTTATGGTGACTGACGATGGGATGGGGGAGGCCTGGGAGTGGGAAGGAAGCGGCTGTAGCCTTAATTAAGGTACAGTCCCAGCATTTGCCTAGGTGTGAAAATAAGAAACCACGGAAAACCATCCTCAGGGCTGCCGACAGTGGGGCTCTGACCCACTATCTCTCGGATGCAAGCTCACAACAGTGCGCCCCTAACCACACGGCCAAATCGCCCGACTAAATTAAAATTAACATAATTGTAAAATAAAATTCAGAAACTTGGTTTTTCCTAAGTGTTAGGCCCTACGTTCTTTTTTATGCCGGCAGCAGTATGTAGTTTGATGTACAACATTTCTAAACAGTTTTCCCATGATGTCGACACAAACTGACAGGCAGGCAGACAAAATTTGAACTGAACCTACTTTCGAATTCTGCGTAGCGATAATAAAGCAAAGCAAATCTCTCTCTGTTTCGGCGATGAAGATCCCTGGGGAAGTGGAAGGTAATGGTGGAATGGAGTGGTTAACTCTAATGTATGACCGACCACCTTTGCCCCCAGGAGTTAACCTGGTGTAGGCTGAGTGGACCTCAGGGCCAAATGTACCTTCGGAAAAGGAAAACTAATTTCTTGACATGTTTCGACTATCTGACGGGGAATCGAATCCACGTCATTCTGAGTGAACCGACCACATCTTTACCGCTTCAGCTAGGCACCCCCTTTGGTATACCTAAATCCGAGAGGTTCGTTTCCCCTCCTTACCATAAAATATGATGCAGATACCATAAGACATCCGATCAGATACAGATATATTACTAGGAATTTTATGAAAATTGAGAGCAGATATAATAAATAAGGAAATTTTCTACGGAAGCATATGCTTGCTTTACAACAACAAAATTCACGACTCCAGATTGTGAAGACTACTTCGTTTAAGCACCTTCCAATATGAGCCAAATGAAGGCTAACCATAATTCATATTCGCATTTTAAATGCAATTCCATAGGTTGCACATGTATTTTAAAATAATACTGAATTGTGCGAACATTTTAACCATACTGCTAACATAGACAAATCTAGTTGGTGTCAGTGTCAGAACTAAGTCTGTAATTGAGAATGTTTGCTTATTTGTAAGTATGCTTTTCTTGACACACTCAGTTTAGAGATGTTCAGTATACCTATTAAATAGTACCGTATTCAGTTATATAGCATTTTGTTATAAATAATGTAAGGGTAAGGGTTTTTCTGCCCGAAGGCAGGTCCGAACCTCCGCAGAGGTGTTTCTGAGCCGGAGTTTACGTGCGGTAGGGTGGCCAGTTCCTTTCCGCTCCTCCATTCCCTTACCCCCCACGAACAGCGCGTGGTAACCCATCCAACTCCTGACCACGCCCAATGTTGCTTAACTTCGGAGATCTCACGGGATCCTGTGTTTCAACACGGCTACGGCCGTTGGCATTATAAATAAATAAATAAATAAATAAAATTTATTAACACACAAAGCAAGTTATGTGCCCAAAAATTCAACATAGGACTCGACTTACTGGCTTTTTTACCTGGTGACGTAACTTACGGTCTTAGTTTTTACGAGACTGTTAATCTTAAGGCGTGAATAATGGAATCTATAGTTTTACGTGGAATCCAAACCACCAGGACGTGACTTTCCATTGAGTAAATCTCAAGTGGATTGACATGGGCTCTAAGCAATAAATTATAATATTTTCCGCCACAGAACAAAAATGTATGGCAAGCAAAATATTTGAGTTCTAGCACAGTAGTGTAGATTTCAGTTTTTTTTTTTTTTTTTTTTTTTTTTGCTATTTGCTTTACGTCGCACCGACACAGATAGGTCTTATGGCGACGATTGTGGGACAGGAGAGGCCTAGGAATGGGAAGGAAGCGGCCGTGGCCTTAATTATGGCATTAATTAATTTTAAGGTACAGCCCCAGCATTTTCCTGGTGAGAAAATGGGAAACCAGGGCTGCCGACAGTGGGGTTCGAATCCACTATCTCCTGGATGCGAGCTCACAACTGGGCGCTACCAACCGCACGGCCAACACGCCCGGTAGGTATTGCAGATTAGTCCGACTCCTTGGCTGAATGGTCAGCGTTGAGGCCTTCGGTTCAGAAGGTGCTGGGTTCTATTCCCGCGTGGGTAGTGTATTTCAATACTGCTGGCTCGGTGACTGGGTGTTTGCATTTGTCCCAAAACACTCCTCTTCATATTCAGACAACACAACACACCACACTACCAACCACCACAAAAACACGCAACAGTATTTACAACCCTCCACATAGGGTTGGCATCAGGAAGGTCATGAAGAAGAGCAAAATATTATACGGTTTATAGTTTACATTCTATTCAGAATCCATGTTCATAAATAAACTAGTTGATTCACAGAATAATTCATTTAATCCTCAAAATGAAGCTCTGGAAATAATAATAATAATAATAATAATAATAATAATAATAATAATAATAATAATAATAATAATAATAATAATGAAGTTTTTATAATAATATTAATAATACTGTTGATTTTATGTCCCACTAACTACTATTACGGTTTTCGGAGACCGGAGATCTCGTCCCGCAGGAGTTCCTACTACTACTACTACTACTAAACGTTTTCATTCCTCCCCTGAAGGGGGAGGCGGGCCTCTTAGACGGTGACGCCGTCTCTCAGGCCGGGAGATTTGTTACGGTGAAGGAGATGTGCGGAGAAGGTGAAGTGGTGGGCGGCCGTGGCCTGTGCTACGAACTGTCCCGGCATTCGCCTTAGTGCAGGAGAATGGAAAATCACGGAAAACCATTCTCAGGACAGCCGACGGGTGGGGCCAGGCGTGAAGGCCGGCACTGTGCCCCAGGCCCGTCTCCCGAATGCAGAGGCGTAGAGCCACGGTAGAGGCGTGGCCAACTTTCCTCTGCTCGGCTGGCCGGTCAGAGTACAGAGCTGTTGGACCACGGGCAAGTCGTGGCCTCTTAAGGGGCGAAACCCAAGGGCCGAAACCCACTCTGCATCTACCGACAACAGGCTGGCGTATTTGAGCATGCAATGTAATTTATACTGATCACCTGATCAGATACGTTTGTACCTCTCATTTTTGTTTCCCAGATACTAACAGTTTATATATAAGGCTAGTAAGTTAAATTAAAGTTTCTTGCAAAATATATTTATGACATATCTACATTGGCTAAACACTCCCTGAATCCTGAACGACCGCCCATGTTGCTGCTCGCATTTTTTAATAACTTCGTCGCAACTACATCGGACCTGCCATCTAGCTGAATCTTTACCAACTTTACCAACGACACTTGCGCTCCTGCCTTCAGCGAAGTTAGAGAGATGCAGCAATGAAGCACTTAAGCTTGGACACTAACGTCGTGGCTGGTGATAATTCCGTCGGCGGTGCCAGCAAATTCAACATTTGTGAGCAAATCTTTCAAAGTTGCTAGTATACAGACAGCTGTTAGTTACATTAAATCACATTATTTATCTGTGCTAGGGTATTGTACAAGACCGTTATTTTAATGAAGTATCAATTGAAATGATTTTATAAATTGAGAAACTAATATAAACATTTACTTTAACCCGCATGCATTTGTCTTAAAATTACAGTTTTTAGAAAATGATTGAACATATTAATAACCGCTCAGAAAAAGTGAAGAAAGCATATGTAGGGCCTACCCACCAAAGTATTTGTTCCAAAACCTCGAATGATTCCTTCAAAGGAACTAAAAAGAACGGTACTGCAAGCAACACGTGCTTGCCTCATGTAGAAATAACCATACCTATCGCCAACATACGCGCGTGCGCAAACACTTGGTCACAGTTTTAGTTGCCGTGAAACTGAAAATAACAAAATGCCTCTTCAACTTCTTGCTTTTTTTGTTTTACGTCGCACCGACACAGATAGGTCTTATGGCGACGATGGGACAGGGAAGGGCTAGGAGTGTGAAGGAAGCGGCCGTGGCTTTAATTAAGGTACAGCCCCAGCATTTTCCTGGTGTGAAAATGGGAAACCACGGCTGCCGACAATGGGGTTCGAACCTACTATCTCCCGAACAGTATCCAGTATTCGGGAGATAGTAGGTTCGAACCCCACTGTCGGCAGCCCTGAAAATGGTTTTCCGTGGTTTCCCATTTTCACACCAGGCAAATGCTGGGGCTGTACCTTAATTAAGGTCACGGCCGCTTCCTTCCCACTCCTAGCCCTTCCCTGTCCCATCGTTGCCATAAGACCTATCTGTGTCGGTGCGACGTAAAGCAACTAGCAAAAAACCGATTACTGGATACTGGCCGCACTTAAGCGACTGCAGCTATCGAGCTCGGTGCCTTCAACTTCAAGGGTACCATACTTTATATACGCAAATACACACATTTTGAAGGGATATTCACTGCAGCCTATATCATTGCTTACAAAAATAATTTAACGACGCTATTCATAAACACAAAAAAATAACATCAGAAAAGTTAACAATTTTGATATTTTGAGCTTGCGTTCTGGTAGGTAAAGGTTACAAGATATAATAGTCGTCAACTACAGTGACAAAATCGGTGTATTGGTAACTCTAGGCGTTGCCTATACCGCGCTTGCCATATGTTGTATTCTAGTGGTTGAAATATACAACAGTTTGGAATTGTACGTGTTACATGCTGCACTCTAGTGATTGAAATTGAAACGTTGAGTCACGCAGCCTCTGGCACTCTCTCAGCCCTTAGCAACACATACAAACCCAAGCCAAACAGTCTTCTGTACTGTGTCTTATGTCCGGAAGCGGTGCCCGTGAGTTCTGGCGCACGTGCTTTGACAAACGCCGTCAGAGCGCATGTCAGTTTGCGCGCTCGTTCATATGAAGACAGAATACGATATGCATATATGTTCTTCAAATTTAAATTTAATATAAACAGTTCTTGGAAATAAAAGAATCTCGTATTCTTTATTATATTTGGTGGTGGCATGACACACCGGCACTACCTCACGAGCCGCCTCTGGTTAACACGGTCATTTAACTTTTCCTTACACACAAACCGAACACTCGACAGAGTATGAAACTCAATATTGTGCACGACTCAACTGAACTCTGCGGTCCTGACTAGAATCTTCACGATTTTTTTCTGGTACACTCAAAGCTGACATGGTCCTTTTTTAGGGTGGGAGTGGGAATAGGACTTTAAGTTAAAACTAAAATAGTTTGTAGAGCCAATAAAATGGTATTCTTTTTTCAGGAAAAGTCATATACACTGACATGTACTGGAAGAAAGAATGTCCTTATCCGTGCTTTTAAAGAAAGACCCACACTCATAGACACGCGTGTTAACTCTCACTCCACGATAGGTCTGGAAACCTGAACCATTTGAAATTCCGAGATTCAAATCCCTGTGCTGACTGCAGTTGATCTGAGTACGTTTTCTCTGTAATTTTCCACTATTGCAGACAAATTCTGAAGGGTAAAACCGCATTTCTCGTAACAGAGCACATATCCCTGTTCTAGACGGTAATTATCGCGAACACCTAAACTGAATCAATCATTCATCATACCTTATTAGTTACATCGATATTTTCAGAAATGATTGATAAGGAGTCGAAATACTGTGTGGAGCGTTTTTGGATAATGAGAGAACTGTTTTCCTTCTCGCATACTTTCTGTGAGAGAAGGTCGTTGCTTTGAAGGCTTGTGTCTCCGAAATCAAATTTCTCACGCTGCCGGTTAACAATACTTTTTCGGATAATTCCTGCCTCGATATAACTACCTGATTTCAATCACCATCGCCTGCAACTCTCTCCTTAACAAATAGGCATAACTGAACAAATATCCTCTGCACTTTGTATTTTTTACATTAAATGTTTATTAGGGGCTGCCTGGCTGAGGTGGTAAAGTCATGCTCGGTTCACTCCGAAGTACGTGGGTTCGATTCCCGGTCAGGAATTCAAAAAAAGAATGAGATTTCCACTTCCGGAGGTGCACGTGACCATGCGGTTCACACAGCCCTTACTAAAAAAGTACCAGATTAATTCCTGGGGTCAATGGCGGCTGGGCGTGGAGCTAACCATTCTACGCCACCAAGTGCGGTAGTTACGGACAGTGGAGGCATTTACCCTTCGCCCCTCCAAGGTCCTTCATGGCCTGTATGGAGATGACTTTGGTTAACTTTGCTTTGAATTGTTTATTATGGTGCCGACTCAGTTTGACTACTCCATCCACTATACAGGCAATCCTATAATCGAATTATTAGTCAAAGGGTTTTAAAACGCGTTGGCTGAGTCCCGTGAGGACAATTGTGGGGCTACGTGCCACGGCCCATACCAACCCCGGTAATAAAATATATTTAAAACTTTTCCTATGTCGTAAGTCAGTTTCCACGGCGCGATCGCCTAGTTTTCTTTGGTATCAAGTAGTAATAATTTAATGTTATTTTCTTTACGTCCCACTAACTACTTTTCGGTTTTCGGAGACGCCGAGGTGACGGAATTTAGTCCCGCAGGAGTTCTTATACGTGCCAGTAAATCTACCGACACGAGTCTGACGTATTTGAACACCTTCAAATACCACCGGACTGAACTAGGATCGAACCTGCCAAGTTGGGGTCAGAAGGCCAGCGCCTCAACCGTCTGAGCCACTCAGCCCGGCGGTATCAAGTAATAATCCCACATATACAAAATAGAGTATGTCCACGTAAACGCAGTTAGTGTAACTATTTCTGAATACCAATAAATAATAACAATAATTAATATACATTGCCCCACGCTTGGGTGCCATTTATAACTTTAATGTTAATATTAATAAAATAATCATAAATGATCATACAGAAAATTATTCGAAAATAATTAATCGAAATGTCCGTAGTATGGGCGCCAGAGTTCACCAGAATGGATCCCTCGAATTTAGATAGAGCATGATAATTCTTTATCTCCCAGGGCGTGTACATAATGCTGCGTACTGGTACATCTGCTACAGGCCTTGCCTAACCTTCTGAAAACGACTAAATAGGTAGGAACTGCACCTAGGTTCATCAATAACTCCACTAATTCTAAAATATCTAACTATATTCTCAACAAAATCCGTGCATGGGCACCTCATCAACACACCAAAATATACTTATAATACACAAACAAAATATTACTGGAGGATTCCATATTTACAACAACAACAAAGAAAACAGTGGGAAAACGAAAGCGAGAACTAAGCCACCATTCGTGATTAGTCCGTTGAACAATGTACATATATGTAGATAAGAAACCTTCACTGTCTCTGTATCAACACGACTTGCCGATTCTCATAATCGGCACTTATAATATCACACAGATACTGTACTTCATAATACTATGTTCACTGATTTTAACAGTTGTTTTAAAGATATATACATTTGAGAAACACACACTTGTCGTTCCTGAACATAAATTATGGAAAGTCTGAGATATAGCACCTCCCAGCTTTCAGCAATATGTAATACCAGGCCGCCACAAAGTGATACAATACCCAGTGCGTAAGCACTCCACAGTTTGTAGGTTAGCCACGTTCCACGAACATAAAAAGACTTTGTTCCACAAACATTGGAAGTCCAGTCCAGTATATTGCCACTGTGTCACTCCAGTACCGTATTTTGAAGTTTCACTCCCGTATCGTGTGTCAGCACTACATCATTCCGTACAGTGTGTGTTTCCCGCCGTTTGATCACATGCTAAATAGACATCAGCATTCTCCTTCCTCTCAAAAGGTACGTCGAGATTGATCCTGGCCAGCCAATCATGAGTGGATCCTCTAGTCAAGACCACACCGTGAACTTCTTCTTGGTCCCAAGACAATAACAAACTCTGGGGTGTTTCACATGACTCATCGGAGATTTCCAACTACACCATCAACAAGCTCATCTGATTCTGGGCTATTCACATGATTCATAGAACTTCCCGACTACAACAAGAAGTCCATCTCATCAAACACTGGGATATACACATGACTCATGCAAAGTTTCCAAGTTAAATATAGCAATGTTTTCCCATCCGTTGTACAAAACAAATTATTCATACCACATGTGGAGACCTCCCAGCTTACAAATATTTATGACAAAATATATAACTGAAATACAGATAATAATAATAATAATAATAATAATAATAATAATAATAATAATAATAAATCCAATACTAACAATAATATCTCTCACTTCTACATATAGTGCGAGGGTGTGATATATGTACTATCACAATAGGAAGTTGTAAGTTGAGTTAGTTTTCCTCCATCATTAGAAATGACGAATTCATCTGTGATCATTTCCGGGAATAACCGCGTAAACCGCGAGTTTGAAACTTTGAAATCTTTTTCTAGAGGAGTTAAGGGGGAGCAACGTACGTACAGCGCAATACCTGAGGCTAACAAGTGGATGTCTAACAAGAGGGGTTTACCTACTTCGGAGTGGGTGGCGTGTCTAAGATGAAAGCAGTTCAAGCCATTCGCGGTCGGCCCTCAAATGGTACCCGTTGCAGACATGGCTGTCCGGAGATTGAAACCCTGGTTCGCATCTTGGGACAATGTGACCGTGGAAAGTTTATTCGGAACTTGCCGTTACCACATTGTAAGCTAAAAGAGGAGGAAGAGCTGGACAAGAGCTGCCTTGTTGTGAATCGATCTACTCGGAGGGTTGACATGATATCGTACTCTACTAACACAAGGCAGAGTGTAATTGTGGATCCCACAGTAAGATTTGAATTGGGAAATGAACAGGATACAGAACTGCTGGTGTCTAGGTCATCAATCCATGGACAGGTTTGATGCAGCTCCATGCCACCCTATCCTGTGCTAAACTTTTCATTTCTGCGTAACTTGTACACCCTACGTCACATCCCTTGGTCTACCCCTACCGTTCTTACCGCCTTAACTTTCCTCAAAAAGCAACTAAACAAGTCCTGGGTGTCTTAAGTGTGTCCTATCATCCTATCTGTTCTTCTGGTCAAGTTTCGCCAAATCGTTCACCTCTCACCAATTCGATTCAGCATTTCTTCATTCGTTATTTGATCTACCCATCTCTTTCAGACTTTTCATTTTAGTTTTCTTCAAACTGTCCAGACCCCATCTCCTTGCATTTTTTCCTTTCTTCAATGTTTTCAACTTCAGGTGGCATTTCATGGCCACCAAGTTGTGGTCAGAATCCACGTCTGTTCCTGGGTAGGTCTTGCAGTTCAACACATCGTTTTATGAATCTCTTCCTAATCCTTTTGAACTATATTTGATACGTTCCAGTGTCCCCAGGTGTTGTCCACGTATACAGCCGTCGCTTATCATATTTGAACCAGGCAGAAGCAAGGACTGAACTATGAACGGTGCAGACATCTACGAACTCACTTCCTCTTTCATTCCTTTGTCTCAGTCCAAATTCCTCTACTACATTACCTCCTCAATCATGGCCTTCCATCACAACTAGATTCTTGTTTCCTTTTACATACCGTACTAAATCTTCGCTCTTCATATGTTATTCCGATTTCTTCATTACCCACTGGACTAGTTGGCATATAAACCTGTACTATTGTGGTTGGTATTTCCTTAGCTTCTACTTTGACTAAAATTATCCGTAAAATATACTTATGCAAAAACTTCGTTATATTTACAGTCATTTATTTGGTTTGGAACCTGTTGTACAAAATTCGCTATAGTAGGACGAGCTATGTAAAGCCTATTGATATTCACGTTGAAAATATGTACGTTTATTTCAGTTTTAACATATCATCTCTCAGGTGTCTAAAACGTTCGCAGTGAGTCTCTGTTATTCAGTTTCTATATTTAAATCTATACTGTATACGTTATGGAGGTTACACTTCATCTAACAAATTAGTCAGTGTCCAATCGCAAAAAAAAGGAATAAGTCCAGGTATTGAATAAGTTCCTCTCAGATACACATTCCTCAGAAACAATTGCACCTGTAGATATAAGGTGCGTTTTGGATATCCACAGGGTTTGTATCTATATGGGAGGTGGATAATATTTTGATGATAATTAAAATTAAGTCTGCTAAAATATTAAATGCGAGGAACATACAATACCATGCGCCTATTCCTTCTTTTTGAGCGATTAGACTATATATCCGATGTTCGTCATGTAGTGAACAAATCCTGGCTTCAACATGACAGTTCACGGTTGTCTCTTGAAGTAGACGGCAGTAGTCAAGAAACATCTGACGTAACTGTGGAGGGAGGTGTCAGATCTACGAATAGTGGTTTGTAGTGTAGTTTTTATATGTTTTCCTCCTTTTTTTCTTTTTATTTCTGTTTAGTTCTAACCTCTATTGTAAGCCAAAGTTAAAATGGCAGCGAAATGCCATTTTCTTCGGATGTATTTCAGCGATGAGAATCTTTTAACGGAAGAAGTTTCATTAAGATAGCATGCACATTCTAAAAGATAATTAAATACCAAAGGACAATAAATCGCAAATTAATGAGTTAGATGAGAACAGTGGCCCATCTAACTTGAATCAAGATAAACAGGGAGCAATACCCAGAATATTAAATGTTCAGAACCAATGTAATAGCAATAATTCGTGCCTTTACGTGGTATATGCAGAATCCAGTAATGAAAAGAGGCGTTTAGGTAACAATTCTCGTATGACTTTAGAAAAATATATCAGAACAGTATTCCAGGAATAAAATCAATCAAACATAAAGGCAGAAATAGAATAGAAATTATGTTCACTTCGAGAGTAAATGACGAATTTTTTAGCAATACATTTATAGATCAGAAGAATCTCCATTTTTTTATCCCAACATCTTCTGTACAACGTATAGGAGTTGTTAGGAGGAATGTTGATTTAGAACTATCTGAAGAAGGAATAAAACAGTATATGCAATCCTCATATCCAGTGGTACACGTCAAGATAATGAATAGAAGAAAGAATAGTGAAAGTAAAGCTGAATATATTACTACTGGGACAGTCAAATTTACGTTTGAAACACAAGCATTACCAAAATTTGTTTTTGTATTTAATGTTTATTTACGGGTTGGAGCATTCATTTTTTCACCGATGAGATATCACAAATGCCGAAGATATGGACATACCAGTAATAATTGTAAGTCAAGGGTTCCACGTTGTGGTAAATGTGCTCTTGACCACATACCGAAAGAATGCAATCAAACCTTATTTAAGTGCATTCCTTCTTTCCAAAATCACTCTAAAGGAACCCTTCATTGTAAAGAATAAATAAGACAAGTAGAAATTAAACGTACAATATGTTCAGAAAACAAATCTTATGAGGTAATAGCAGGACAAGGACTATCGGAAATAGTCGCATTGTATGCTGGAGTGGAGACAAAGCAGGACTTCACTGAGATAAATTCCAAATTTCAAATTCCTAGGTGTATGGACAGAAATAAACATAAATATTTCCAAAGATTGAATGTGACTTCATAGAATCTCATGGTATTCTTGTAGGAACGAAACATGTCATTCTTTGTTTACCGGGCGAGTTGGCCGTGCGATTAGAGGCGCGCGGCTGTGAGCTTGCATCCAGGAGATAGTGGGTTCGAATCCCACTGTCTGCAGCCCTGAAGATGGTTTTCCGTGGTTTCCCATTTTCATACCAGGCAAATACTGGGGCTGTACCTTAATTAAGGCCACGGCCGCTTCCTTCCAACTCCTAGGCCTTCCCTATCCCATCGTCGCCATAAGACCTATCTGTGTCGGTGCGACGTAAACCCACTTAAAAAAACGCATTCTTTGTTTAATGGTGTGTATTTTTACTCCTTGTTTCATAGTGTGTTCTCTACAGATATGTATCTCTATATATAAAATAACATGTCCTGACTGACTGACTGACTGACTGACTGACTGACTGACTGACTGACTGACTGACTGACTGACGGACTGACTGATTCATCATCGCCGAGCCAAAACTACTGGACATAAAGAAATGAAATTTTGGGGATACATTTATATTAGGGTGTAGGTGCTGATTAAGGGAGGATTTCTGGATATTCCGTCGCTAAGGGGTGAAAAGGGGTTAAGTTTAAAATGAGGGTACCTATATCTGTAAAACTTAAAAGTTTACAGACATGAAACTTGGTATTTGGGATCTCCTTTGAAAATAAAGAAACACGTGTTTCTGTGTTTCGGGGTAATCCGATGAATAGGGGTTGAACAGGAGTGAAAAACGGGGTGAATTTTTAAGAAGACTATATCTGAAAATTATCTCAGACACGTAACATATTGCAGATTTGAAAACAGGTATTCGCAATTTCCTGTAAAAGTAAAGAAACATAAATATTTTTTTCGGAAAATCCACTTAAGGGGAACTGAAAAAGGGGTTGAATTTTTAAAATTAGCATATCTATAGTGTATGTATATTCAGTCGTCAGCCGTAAGGCTGGTTGAATCCTCAACAGCTCTGCCATCAGCTGTCATAGATTGCCTAGGCATCACTGAAGAGGCTTACTAGGGAAATGAGGAGTTAGGTAGTTTCCCGTTGCTTTCCTCACCGAGCCAGAAGTTGTTATTACATATCAGTCTGCCAAGCCCACTGAAATGCATGCATCAACCGACCCTATGAGCAACATTTTCACACCATTCATAGCAGGGACTGGCTACATAAGGAATGGCGTTACTAGCATCACTCACACCTCAGTCACTTTCATATTGTCAAAGCCAAGGATAAGACAGAAACAGGTCAATCAAAGTAACAAAATTGCTCTAGCCTATACCAGAAGACATAGTGCACTGTAAACACTAGGTCCCGCCAGCAAAGACATCATATCTATAGTATATCTCAAAAAATGTAACATGTTGCAGACGTGAAAATTGGTATTTGGAATCCCCTTTAAAAATATGAAAACACGTATTCTTTTGTCTTCGGAAAAACACCAAACGGGGGGGGGGGGGAGTGAAAGAATTGAAAAATTTGCTGAATTATTTGTATGAGAATATATGCCCAAAAAATCTAAAGATGTAATAAACGTGAAAACTGGTATTTGGAATCTCCTTTTAAAATAAGGAAACACGCATTTGGGGGGTGGGGGGATCGACTTGGTAGGAAGGTGTGGGGGTGAAAACGGAGATGAATTCCTTTTACGAGGATAAATATATCTAAAAAACTGAAGATGTTACAGTCGTGATAATTGGTATTTGGAAGCTTTTTAAAGAGACGGGTACTGTTTGTTTTTGGAAAATTGACTTGAGCGGGGAGTGGGAAAGTGAGTGAAAAAAAATCTTTTTCTAGAGAACCTTTTACCTCAAAACTGAAGGTTACAGACGTGGAAATTGGTATTTGGAATCTCCATTAAATATAAAGAAACCGACTTTCTTGGGTGGGGTAAACCAACTTAACGGGCGGAGGTGGAGTGAAAAATGAGTTGAATTCTTTTCATGAGGATACTTATATCTCAAAAACTCAAGAGGTTACAGACGTGAAAATTAGTTTTTGGAATCTCCTTTAAAAACAAAGAAACATGCATTTTGGGTTGAAATCAACTTGGGGGCGGCGGCGGTGAAAAAGCAGTTTAATCCCTTTTTATGAGGATACATGTACCGGTATCTCAAAACTGAAGATGTTACAGTCGTGATAATTGGCATTTAGAAGCTCCTTTATAAATAAAGGAACAAATATTTTTGGTTTCCGGAAAATTCACATAAGGGGGGGGGAGGGTGAAAGGAAGTGGAAACATATAATCCTTTTGATGGAGAAATTTGTATCTCAAAACTTGAAAATTTGAATTTGGAATCTCATTTTTTGGAGGTGGGGGAGAATCAACCTAACAGACTGGGGTGAAAAAGGAGTTGAATTCTGTTGATGAGGATACTCATTTCTCAAAACTGAAGACGTTAGAGGCATGAACATTTGTATTTGGAATCTTTTTTCAAAGTAAAGAAACATGTGTTCTTTTGTCTTCGGAAAATCCACTTAAGGGGGTGAATGAATTGAAAAATTAGTTGAATTATTTGTATGAGGACAATTATGTCTCAAAAACTAAAGATGTTAAAGACGTGAAAATTGGTGTTTGGAATCTCTTTTAAAAATAAAGAAACACGTACTTTTGGGGAGGGGGGAATCAACTTAACGGGTAAGAAGGGGGGTGGAAAAGGAGTTGAATTACTTTTATGAGGATACTTATATCTCACAAAGTGAAGATGTTACAGACGTGAAAATTAGTATTTGGAATCTCCTTTGAAAATAAAGAAACACGCATTTGCTGTTTTTGGAAAATCGACGTAAGGAAATTGGGGTTGAAAATAAGTAAATAAGGAGCTGAAGCTGTTACAGACGTGAAAGTTGGTATTTTGAATTTCCTTTCAAAATAAAGAAACACGTATTTTTTGTTTTCGGAAAGTACACTTAAGGCGGGAGAGAGGTGGAAAGAAGTGAAGAAGAAGAAGTTGAATTATTTTCATGAGTATACATTTATCTCAAAAACTGAAGGTGTAGCAGACGTACAGACATTAAAACTGGTATTTGGAATTTCCTTTAAAAATAATGAAACACGTATTTTTCGTTTTCGGAAAATCCATTTAAGGGGCTGAAAAGAATTGGAAAAGCGGGTGAATTTTTGAATTGAGTACCGGTATATATACATTATATGTCAAAAACTTAACATGTTCGAGACAAGAAACTTGGTATTTGGAAAGTCCTTTAAAAATACAGGAACATGTACCTTTTTGTTTTCGGAGAAGGCACTTAACATGGGGTGAAAAGAAGTGAAAATTAGTTGAATTCTTTTTATGAGGATACTTATATTTTAAAAACTGAAGATGTTACAGACGTGAAATATGGTATTTGGATCTCCTTTAAAGAAACATGTATTTTCGTTTTCGGAAAATACACGTAATTGGGGGGGGGGGGGAGGGAAGGACAGATCAAGGGGTTGAATTATATTTATGGGGGATACTTATGTATATCTCAAAAATTGAAGATGTTGCAGATGTTGGAATAGGTATTTGGAATCTCCTTTAAAAATAAAGAAACATGCATTTATTTTTTCGACTTGAGAGAAGACTCTTTCTCACATGTACAGTTTTGTGTCGCATGGTCGTCTTAGCCCCCAAAATATAATACCACAAACATAGTTTACAAAGAATTTCTGGGGTAAATGGAACTCAGTTTTTGGGTGAGTTTGTATACTTTAGGAATTTTCAAATAATGACTTACTACAATGCCGAAGAACGTTTACTTTCATCAAATTACTAAATCCACGCGAGCGAAGCCGCGTGTAATTGCTAGTACTGAAATATTAATGTTTTGTATGTTTTGTATGTTCGACATTTAACTGAGTCGATACTGGAAAGTATGGCTTCCTTCTTAACAAAATACTGTACATATTTGCGAAAAGGGGGCAGACAAAACCCAATGTGCGTGATTATTTGATGGAGAAAAACATGTCACTGGTAAAATATTATGAACAAACGTTCCTAGTCCAGGAAAAATATAGGAAAAGACTTACAGTGATGCCTGAGATACAATTGGACTCTCAATTCCCGCAGTTAGCAGCAAAGTAAGAATTTAAGACTGCTACACCGAAAATATAATTCATTATTGAGCTTGAATAAGGTTTTGAAGAAGGAGTTTCTTGTTAACCAGAGAGTGCAATGGACAGCAGTATTTATGTTATCTAAACCGACACCTGCTAATTCTTATTGGACTTTGTAGTCGATATCAAAGGAATAGTTAATGTTCCCCGACCAGGTGTGTATAAAGAACCGGAAACTAATTAAGAAATGTAGAAAGGCAGAGATTTATTTCCCTTCGGAATATAAGAAAACTGTTCAATTAATCGTACATTCATTCTCCATGATATAGGTTCAGCATAAATTAACTATTTATTTCTAATTGAACAGCATAATTCTTTATCTTTGATACAAAACACGATACAATATCTCAGGATCCTTCGTAGGTACAGCATAGCTAATATAATTAAAGAAAAGTTTATCCACTCTGGTGTAACAGAAACATTGCTAGCATAGATGTGTATCATGAAGTTCTCATAGACCTAATTTTTATCAGAATATTCTCGTTTCCTAAGTTATACAGTTTAAGTATCTGTGAACAGATTTAAAATTTAAGATCTCACTGAAACTTTATAATGTGTCGGTTTGATTTAAATTAAGTACTTTTCTTGCTAATCTCACCATGCCTTTACCACAATAGAAAGGACATTGCAGCATAGTTCACTTGATCAAATTGCATACTTCACTTGCATTCACGTCCATCGGAAACTACTGTATGTCTCTTGGAAGTATATTCTAAGGGATCGCGCTTCTTACGCGCGTCATCAATTCGATTTCATTATTTACTTTGAGAAACTGAAGAGAATATTGTCTGTCTAGTTGATGCTATATCATATCCGAGTATTCGTATGGTTACAACGAATATATAGATGTTTACTATTAAATATCAAAAAGGTCTTGTACAATCTGTGATTTTTAAGGCTTATTTTAAAATGATGAAGGAGATGACAATTTTCAAAAAGATATCATTCCTAATTTTATTGACCTTAGTGGACAGAAATGCATGAAATAAAGTAGCTTATCATGCAGCTATAATATAAATTCACTTCAAGATTGTTCATTCAGGCAGTCAATATTTAAAAATTAATAACTATGAATTTGAACTGGCCATGAAGATTAAAATAGTCACAAAGCGGGGGCAGTGAACTATGCTGTAATATCCTTTCTATTGTCCCTGAAAAATATCGGAGCGAATTTCTTTTGAGAACCTAAAATGTTTGCACTTCCTAACAAGCACAGAAATGAGCAGCAGTGTGAGAGTTGCGGAGAGCACCATTGCTTTCCAGGTATTCATTCATAATTGAAGCTATTGTTCTTTCCGACTACTTGGTTGAATGGCCAGCGTCGAGGCCTTTGGTTCGGAAGATTCCGGGTTCGATTTCCGGCCATGTTGGGTACTTATAGTCGCGTCTGGTTGATTTCTATGACTTTGGGACTAGGTGTTTGTGTTTGTTCAATACACGCAATACACACAACACGTCATTTTACGAACCATCACAAAAACACGCAATAGCAAATACATCCCTCTACAAAGGCTTGGTGCCGGAAAGATCATCCGGCTGTAAAACAGGGCTTTATGGGGAATCGTGGATGAAGACGATCAAAGCTACTATTCTACTAACGATTCGATTAATATTATTTTTGTCACTTTAGAAGATATAACATCTAGGTCATCGGACTCCCTACTCTATTAAAACCTCCAAAGTGGGTGTAACTGAACAGCCATACTAGGAAAATCAAGAGTGTGGAAGTTTCCCGTTGCTTTCCCCGTTAAGCCATACGTTTCTACTATTACTGCGCATGTCATCTGCCAATCCCACTGAAATATACAGACCTATGAGTGGCATCATCGTACTATTCATCGTAGGGGCTGACTGCCTAAGTAATAATGATATTGCCGTCGCTCATACCTCAGTACCGTCAAAACCAAACGTGAGACTGAAACAGGTCAATGAATGTAACGAATTTCGATGGCTGAGAACGAAAGGGTTACAACTCAAAAAATGAATTTTTGAGACTTTACCGTCAATGTGTAGCTTGTTCCTACCTCTACAACCTCCGAAAGTGTGACACCACAAAACTTAATGTATTCAAGCCAGAAAGCACTTCTAACGGTTTGCAGTGTTCTGTCATTAGTCGGTTTGCTCAATTTGAAAGGGTTACATTTTGACTTGTAACTCTTTTCCATATTATGATCCAGAATTTGTTGCAGGACAAAACTGAAGCAAAACTGCAACTGTTTCTGACTCAACAATGCAAACAGATAGTTGTTCTAGTTTATGTTCCGCTCTCGGCAGTAGTAGTTGTAGTAGTAGTAGTAGTAGTAGTAGTAGTAGTAGTAGTTTTTGCTATTTGCTTTACGTCACACCGACACAGATAGGTCTTATGGCGACGATGGGATAGGAAAGACCTAGGAATGGGAAGGAAGCGGCCGTGGCCATAATTAATGTATAGCCCCATCATTTGCCTGGTGCGAAAATGGGAAACCACCGAAAACCATCTTCAGGGCTGCCGACCGTGGCGTTCGAACCCACTATCTCCTGGATGCGAGCTCACAGCTGCGCGCCCCTAACCGCACGGCCAACTCGCCCGGTAGTAGTCGTGGTAGTATATTTGTTGGCTCTTTGTTTTACGTGGCACCGACACAGATAGGTCTTAAGTCGACGATGGGGCAGGAAAAGCCTAGGAATGGGAAAGAAGCGGCCGTGGCCTTAATTAAGGAACAGCCCCAGCATTTGCCTGGTATGAACATGGGAAACCACGGAAAACCATCTTCAGGGCTGCCGATAGTGGGGTTAGAACCCCTGCGCGCCCCTAACTGCACGGTCACGTAGTAGTAGTAGTAGTAGTAGTAGTAGTAGTAGTAGTAGTACAAAACGGGCATGTGTCATACTTGAAAGTCCTAACACGTGTAGTGATCTAAAAATGGAAACCAGAAGTGTGCGTTTACTGTAGTTAATCTAGCATTAAACTCGATTGGTCAGAAGAAGGAAGGAAGTCGATCATTGGTAGTAAATAAATCGCACAAAATTCAGAAAAGAAAGCCAGCCCAAATGTGTACAAATTTGAAAAATATCCCCTGAGAGGAAACTCAGCCCATCATGCAGTGAGACGTTTCCGTTAAAATTCACTGAAAATTTGGTGAAGAAAACAGGATAATTATTCATGAATCATTCTGGAAAATAGGAGATGCAACTCGCCAGAAAGAATTTACAGTCATATATACAACTATATGAAATGAAAATCCTCAGGCTCTAGCGGGGAGAATAAGAAATGTTCCGGCTGCCGAATCCCATCGCACTCCTCTGGAGCAATGATTAATGACTGACAGATGAAATGGAATGATATTGGAGAGTGCCGCTGGAATGAAAGATGACAGGGAAGTTCAGATGACAGTACCCGGAGGAAATCCTGTCCCTCCTCCGCTTTGTCTAGCACAAATCTTACATGGAATGACCGAGATTTGAACTACGGAACCCAGCGATGACTGACCGGCGCACTGCCGCCTGAGCCGCGGAGGCTCACCATATATACAACTATAATTAAACCTAAATACAGGTATGCGAAAATCAATAGTAATAGATCAACAATATATTTTTATTTTGAAATTGATAACAAAAAGGTAAACGTGAGTAAGCACATATTTCCTGCAACTGTCAATTATTAGTCACAAATATGTAACTACAGCTTGGAGCAAGATGGAAATTTAGAGGGTGATTATCTTGGAAAACACCAAAATAAAATCAATAAGGTAGACAATGATACATCAGAAAGTATGAAATGGCACTTTTTTTTTTTTTTTTTTTTTTTGCTAGTTGCTTTACGTCGCACCGACACAGATAGGTCTTATGGCGACGATGGGACAGGGAAGGACTAGGAGTGGGAAGGAAGCGGCCGTGGCCTTAATTAAGGTACAGCCCCAGCATTTGCCTGGTGTGAAAATGGGAAACCACGGAAAACCATTTTCAGGGCTGCCGAACCTACTATCTCCCGAATACTGGACACTCGCCGCACTTAAGCGACTGCAGCTATCGAGCTCGGTGGCACATAATTAGTTTTAATTGAGCAAAGTCTCATTATTCTCGGAAAAAAGTGAGTATTTAGGCAGTAGTCTGAATATAGTGTAATGTACAGATTACATAAAATGTATTGCCTGTGCAAAGCAACATACACACTTTTCAGTTCTCATTCGTTAAATTTGTCATTTCATATCCCCAAAAAGATCAGTGTTGTGTGTGTGTACAGCTTACGATAATGGCAATGAATCCGACAAAATGAAATTGCAAAAAAGTTATGATTCACGCAATATGGACAACATAAGTCAAGATCTGTAAAAGTAAATATATTGAGAAAGTTCAGTTCAAAATAGTGCAAATAATAAAACTGTATGTTGTTTTGTCCTCCTGGTTGCTCTTGTTTCTTCTGGTATGAAGGCTTGCCTAATAGTGATGGGATATTCAATTCATTTTACTGAATCGATTCATTTGATTCCGTTCACGTTACTCATTCGATGCAGAGATCCGATTCGCGGCACATTAGAGACACTTCCTATTACATCTGTGTAGTGTGTACTGATAAGACAGCAGCAACAACAACATTCAATGCTTGCTGTTGCCATCTGGTCTTCTTTCTATGAACTGCTTTCCTATGCGTCATCTAGCTTTCAGATTCAGGTTTCTCCTGCAGCCTCCTCTTCACATTAAGTTTTGATGTTACAAAGCCTTTCGCCCACAGTGACAACTCCATTAAATAAGTATATAGAATTAGATGAAAAAAATCTCTACTCACAGTCATCAATGATCTGCATTTAGAGCTGTCAATTGTTTGCCTAGTCTTTTGTGAAATGATTTCAGAGAACATGAAAATTTCATAGTATTCACGGTAAGTACACAATACAAAACAAATAAGTTAAAAAATGAAATGCATGAAAAAGTAGGTACGAGTGCAGTACTATTCATGCTTATTATATTAGAGTAAAAACCTTATATAGTTAATAATAATAATAATAATAATAATAATAATAATAATAACAATAATAATAATAATAATAATAATAATAATAATAATAATAATAATAATAATAATCGACACAACTCAAATTTTCTACACAGGCTTGTGATTTTTTATAGTTCTCAGAAAGTAACAACTCCACAAAATATAGAGAATTACATGTAAAAAATATCTGTGTTTGCAAAAAGTAGCCTACATATTAACATAAAACAAATGTTAAAAATGAAATCCATGTAAAATTACCACTCCGGTAGATCAATACTTCCTTATTCAGTTACAGTACAAAAATACGTATAGATTGATAATAATAATAATAATAATAATAATAATAATAATAATAATAATAATAATAATAACTGATATAACTCATATTTTATACACTAACATGTGGTTTTCCACAGTTCTCTAAAGGTCACAACATATATATAGATTAGATGTAAACATACCTGTGTTCACAATAAGCAGCCTACATATTAAATATATATCAAATAAGCACGTACCTTGAAAGTGGGAAGCGACGAAAAACCATCTTAACGGCTGCCGACGGTAGGATTCGAACCCACCATCCCCCGAATGCAAGCTCATAGCTACGCGAACCCAACCGCATGGCCAACTCGCTCGGTCATCTTCGAAAATATGCCTTTTACTATCAGCAGAAGATTTTTTAAATCGTCGTATTTTGTATAGGCTACACGAAATGTACAGAAGCCCTTTGGTTTTCTGATTCAACATCGTTTTATTTAAGCTATTACGGCAGTCGGCTCACTTACTCACTGTTCACGTGCACCGGTGATCTCGTGATTTGATTATTGAGTCTTGAGCAAAGATGTGACATACGAACTGAGAAAATATTGAGCGGTTCTTCCCAATATAAATCACACAATTTCGAGTGGTCATGCGCATGACTCATAGTCATAGGGTAGACTAGATAGGTAAATTGAATGAATTGTCGAATGTCAACTAAGTTATAATACTGATTCATTAAACTAATAAGTAGAATAACCTTAGCCTACCTATTTACTAGCTGGGTACTTTGGCATTGTTTTGACTACCTTTTTAACACTGCAAATAAATCCATCTATTATTTAAACCTCCCTGTAAAAAGAGGAGAGTGAATGCAAGTGGGTATTATTTTCAAATGAGCTGGGAGCGGGAGTCCGTTATAGTGTACGATTCTTTCAGTGTGCTATGGCTCTATATGCCTCACTGCAGCGCAAGGTAGTTAGAGTATTCTACGTACCTTGGCTGCAGCGGAAGTTCGCCTCCCCGCCGAAGTCCAGTGTGCCGATAAATGAGCCGTGATTGCGCCACTCAGCACTGTCTGCTGCGATTCAAGTGAATCGTGTGCCGTGAGCTTGCCGTTCCTGTGAATCGATTCACTCGGACACTTGAATGAATCGATACACTGCTTCGAATCATACTCTCGGTAGCCTACACTATTGCCTAAGAGAGGGGCCAATGAAATTGGTTCCTGTCTTTGTAAATTTTGAAGTTACTATCCAGAGAAATACATGAAATAACCCTGTGTTCAGGAAACAGTGCTGCACAAAATAAAAATAAGTATTCTGCCTCACTGCTAATGTACTGTGTTCAAAACCTGTTACACATAAGCAAAATCACACACAAATTTCTCATATTAGGGAACACGCAAAATGAATAATTTTTAGAAGTAGTCCAATAACGTTACCAATGCAGTGGGTCCCAGTTATGAGAATGGTGAAGAAAAATGGCAGTGTTTATAAAGTACCGGCAGTTGTATTGGATACTTTTGATATTATTAATATTAAAAGCCTATATGAACAGTTGGGCTACAATTTTTCCAAAAGTAGCAAGGGTGATACCGTTTATTGGTTAAATGTGAAAGTAACGGAAGTTAAGAAAGAATATGCTTATACCGTATTCTATAAGAACAGTTAACGAGCGACCTGGCCGTGCGGTTAGGGGCGCGCAGCTATGAACTTACATTCTGGAGATAGTGGGTTCGATCCCCACTGTCGGTAGCCCTGAAGATGGTGTCCTGTGTTTTCACATGTTCACACTAGGCAAATCTGGGGCTGTATCTTAATTAAGGCCGCGGACGCTTCCTTCCCACTTCTAACCCTTTCCTATCCCATCGTCGCCATAAGGCCTATCAGTGTCGGTGCGACGTAAAGCAATCTGCATAAGCCCAGTTATGACGAGGAAACATTTCAAGATATAAATATCAGACGTAGTACTACGAACTCCACTCAAAACGTTGTTCTGCGGCGAGCATATTGTTCAGCACATGGTATAAATGCAAGCAAGAATAAAGATTTGTTAGATCTTTATGAATGCGGCGCCATTCCAAGTGTACATCATGTACTTTATAGATCTCCAAAAGTAGCAGAATAAAATGATCAGTAAATGTAATTCCACTATAGAATTCTGTGTACTCCTTTTTACTGAATGATCATTTATATTGGTCTGTTTTCCTGTAATGTCTACTTGTCACATTGTAATAACTATTTCAGTTATAAAACCTGAAACTTGCTTTAAAGTGTAACATGAATGCATGTTATGTATTAATAAACACCAGAGGAAAAAATGTTATGCATCGCCTGTGTATGTCATAAACCTGGCCCTCTCAGGGTGCATGCACCGGTGCATTGCGCAGCGCAAAGGTGCAAAAGGCTACTTCGCCCGGTTTACCAGAGTGCAGACCCCACTCCTGGATTATAAGCAATAGCGCTGTCTCTCTCTTTCCCTACGCCTGTCTCCCTCACTCCGCCTCTCTCCCCCTTCCTCACTTGCTCTGCAGCGCTCCATCATCCGAGCAGAGTTGAGCCGAGCTTAGCCGAGTCCCCGAGACAAAACGCTGGTCCAAACCGAGCCGTGTTGGGCCGATGCACGGGGCACAGAACCTCTGCGCCTCGGTTTGTATGCGTGGGATTTTGGGCGTTTGAGAGGCCCTGCCATAACACATCCTTCCTCGACCTACGTTGAAATGTTATGAAACACTTCGGCCTTTGAACTGTCTAAACATGTAAACAAACTTGCGTATAGCCCCATCTATAGCTAGCATACCCATTTCGTTGAACGTCGGTGAGGCAGTTACACGTATACCTTCGCTCAGACAACAGTGTAGATATTTTGTAATCAGTGTATGGACGTTGCGATTGCAAGACGACGGATATCGACTTTTGATCGCACAAAGATTGTTGTTTTGTCAACAAGGACTATGAATGACTTTAGACTGGATACTTCTAATTCTCCTTGGGAGGACATAATTAACATACATGATATTGATGTGAAACTACAAAAGTTCAATTCCCTCTTACTTGGTCTCTTCAATAAGCATGCTCCGAAACGTGGAGTTGCATCTTTCCATATCTAGACCTCCCTCACCATGGCTAACTGATGACGTCAAACGCTTAATGTCCCATCGAGATTCATTACTTAGACGAACCGACTCTCCTGATATTCTTGAACAGTATCGGTCTCTGCGCAACAAAATTAAAGTATTGATCCGAAATAAGAAATTCTCTCACTACCAAGAGCCAGCCAAAAATAATATGAATGCACGAAGCACATGGCGAGAGCTTCGCTCCATGGGAATAGGGAAACTTGAACCTAACCATTGTAACCCAGATATATCACTTGACGACTGAAATAAACACTTCTCTGACGTTAAAATTAAGCATCAACCACAGATTATAACTCATACAATGAATTCATTACTGACTAAACCGCCACCAAATAGACCAATGTTCAAATTCCTTACTGTTAAGGAAACTGAGGTGAAGCGTGAACTGCTTTCGGTCAAGTCAGATGCCACTGGAGTTGATGATCTCCCCATCATCATCATCATCATCATTAAACGCATTCTAGATATTATTTGCCCAGTAATTACTCACATATATAATTTCTGCCTCAGTTTTGGAACATATCCAAGGATATGGAAAGATGCAATCATAAATCCGGTACCAAAAAAGTATCCAGTTATTTCCTTATCAGACTATCGACCTGTGTGTATACTTTCATCTCTCTCCAAGCCCTTCGAACGGATAATCCATCGACAACTAACGGGGTATCTTAACAAATATTCCTTGTTTGACCCATTACAGTAAAGTTTAAAAAAGGGACACAGCAGGACCACTGACCTATTGAAGGTTACAGATGACATTAGATACGTAATGAGTGAACAGAAGGTCACATTACTCTTCTTGATTTTAGCAGTGCATTCGACACTGTTAACTTAGACATATTGCAAGCCAAATTAAAATCCCTTCATCTAAATCAGGCTGCTTTGCAACTTTTTAGTTCTTACCTCACAAACCGCAGACAACGAGTCGTTATAAAGCATAAGACTTCTCAATGGGCAATGAAACACGCAGGAGTACCCCAAGGCTCTGTACTTGGACCATTGCTTTTTATTTTATACATAAATGACATAGCATCTCGACTGAAATATTGTAGTTATCATATATAAGCGGATGACCTCCAAAATATATTATCACACAAATTTGGGAGATATTCGTATAGCAACTGATAGAATGAATGCTGACTTACAAAATATATCATCATATGCTTGTGAAAACTCTATATTAATAAATCCCTCCGAGACAGAAGCTATTATAGTTGGACAATCGAAATTAATAAACATGACAAAGTCTTTAGACATCCCTTCACTCACTCTATCTGGTACCAGAATTCCGTATGAAAGCTCGGTAAATAATCTAGGTGTTGTTATAAATGAAAACCTAAATTGGAATGAACACGTCACACGAATCTCCAACAGGGTATATGCATCACTCCATCCTCTGAAATACCACCATAACATTTTACTGTTAAATATGAAAGTCAGGCTTATAAAAACATTAGTTCTCCCTTTATTCTACTATGGTGATGCTGTATTCATAGATGCAACGAAAAAACAAATTAGAAAAATACAAAGCACCATGAATTCCTGCATCAGATTTACATTTTCGTTACGCTACGACATTCATGTCACACCTTATTATAAGCAACTTTCCTTCCTGAAATTTGAAGAACTCAGAAATCTTCATGTAACCATGTTGGTGTACAGATCACTAACTGTGAGAACTCCCCTGTACCCGTCATCAAACTTTACATACCTTTATTCTTTTCACCAGCATAATATACGCTCTGTTACTACACTTGACATTCTCTTTAGCAGGTCAGCTGCCTATAATCGCTCATTTATTGCGATGGAAAGTAGATTATAGAACTCTGTTCCAAATAACATCCGAAGTAGTAACTCACTAGAGTCCTTCAAGTCTTCCTACAGAAGGTATCTCTTAGATCATAAGCCCACGGTGTGAATCTTGATGAGTGAATGGTGGTGTATGGATGTGTGTATAATTTAGTTAATTTTCTTTAAATTAATTTAAACTTATTTATCATTAAATTTCATTTAGTAGTTTGACAAATTATATGTCCATATTGGTATAATTATGATGTTGCATTTATTTTGAATTTATGATACAAATTAGTTTCTTTTAAAATATTTAATATTCTCTACGGTTTTCTGTACAGTGACATGATTAAGTGTAAGAGAGGACCATGAGTCCTAACTTCGCCACTATTAAAGACAAATAAATAAATAAATAAAACAAGGGACGGTGAACTAGAGTTATGGGGTATGGACCTAGAATCGTTTACAAAACACAGGTAGTGTTCATGACTTGCCCCATGTAGGTCACCCTAGGGCAACAACCTCGGTAGATGACCGGTATCTGCGACTTCTAGTCCGCAGGAACCCCGACCACACTGCCATCATGATTAACAATGACCTAATGGGGGCCACCAGGAGGCAGATATCCAACCAAACTGTACGAAACAGACTCCAAAACGCCTCCCTATATTCTAGACGTCCATGTACAGGCCCGGCCCATACACCACGCTGAACGGTACAGATGGGCACAACATCACCACGATTGGACTATGGAAAATTGGCGCAAAGTTCACTTCACAGGTGTGTACTGCACATGTTTGACACTAGAACTGGGAGCGGAGCGAGTAATACCGATGAGTAATCCGGTTGTAGCAGTAGAGCGCACTACCGATTCCCTCCGCTTACAACTGCAAGTACTCACTCGCGGAGGACCAGAGCACAGTGTAGCGTACGACACATGTTTAAGAAACCGAGATCACGATGTTCGGATCACGGATTATCTTCAAACTTTGTACACTTTTAGTAGTCCATTAGGAAAAGATAATGTTCAAATAGTAAAGCGTACTACTCACGCGTTTTCGAGAAAATCGCAAGAAAATTTTCGCGTCGAATATGTATCGGTGCGTTGCAGTGTAGAGCACGAGATGGCGACGGTCGAGTGATTAGCGTTCAAACTCCGTAATCGCTGGATCACTGGATCGAGTCCCGCTCATCGCTTTTTCGTTTTTCAACACTGGTCATGACCGCCTCTGTGGTGTAGTGGTTAGTGTGATTAGCTGCCACCCCCGGAGACCCGGGTTCGATTCCCGGCTCTGTCACGAAATTTGAAAAGTGGTACGAGGACTGAAACTGGGTCCACTCAGCCTCGGGAGGTCAATTGAATAGAGGGGGGCTCGATTCCCTCCTCAGCCATCCTCGAAGTTGTTTTCCGTGGTTTCCCATTTCTCCTCCGGGCAAATGCCGGGATGTAGGCGCCTATCTAACGTAAGGCCACGGACGCTTCCTTCCCTCTTCCTTGCCTATCCCTTCCAATCTTACATCCCTCCACAAGGCCTCTGTTCAGCATAGCAGGTGAGGCCACCTGGGCGAGGTACTGGTCATCCTTCCCAGTTATATCCCCCGACCCACAGTCTCACGCTCCAGGACACTGCCCTTGAGTCCGAGGGAAAAACCGACCCTGGAGGGTAAACAGATTACGAAATAAGAAAGAAAGGTCTTTTTTGTAATGATAAACATTAGTAAAGAGCCAAATAAAAGTTCATGCAAATACACCTTTTTCATTATATTACCGTTGAATTATAATATATTTGGAATATTATGACCAGTGTTGAAAAACAGAACGACAAGTGGGACTCGATCCAGCGAACCAACGATTACACAGCTTGAACACTAACCACTCGACCACCGCCGTTTCGTGCTCATGATCGCAACGCACCGGTACACACTGTATTCGATGCGAAAACTTATCTGCGATTTTCTTGAGAACGCCTTAGTAGTACACCTTACTATTTGCACATTATCTTGTCCTAATGGACTGCTAAATGTGTACAAAGTTCGAAGATACTCCGTGATCCGAATGTCGAGGCCTCTCTTGTAAGTGTATTGTACCTGTATTCAGTCTGTGCTTCTTAATTTGCGTCTATATTTCCTCCGCTTGTGGTGTTTTGTAGATAATGCAAAGTATATTAGATAATAATTGTGGTATTAGTTTGATATTTAATCCCATTTTACATGGTACGGTATTCATGTTTTAGAATACGGTACTGGTATTTAAGGAATTGAATACATTTTTACAGAAATTTGTACCACAAATGCCACGAAAACCGTCTGATGCATGGCAGTTCTTTGAAATTACTGATGATAAAAATCAGCAAGTCCGCCTCTGTGGTGTAGTGGTTAGCGTGATTAGCTGCCACCCCCGGAGGCCCGGGTTCGATTCCCGGCTCTGCCACGAAATTTGAAAAGTGGTACGAGGGCTGGAACGGGGTCCACTCAGCCTCGGGAGGTCAACTGAGTAGAGGTGGGTTCGATTCCCACCTCAGCCATCCTGGAAGTGGTTTTCCGTGGTTTCCCACTTCTCCTCCAGGCGAATGCCGGGATGGTACCTAACTTCAGGCCACGGCCGCTTCCTTCCCTCTTCCTTGCCTATCCCTTCCAATCTTCCCATCCCTCCACAAGGCCCCTGTTCAGCATAGCAGGTGAGGCCGCCTGGGCGAGGTACTGGTCATACTCCCCAGTTGTATCCCCCGACCAAGAGTCTGAAGCTCCAGGACACTGCCCTCGAGGCGGTAGAGGTGGGATCCCTCGCTAAGTCCGAGGGAAAAACCGAACCTGGAGGGTAAACAGATGATGATGATGATGATGAAAAATCAGCAAAATGCAAATTTTGCGGCTGCATTTACGCGACGGGTGGTGGCGTATCAAATCTGTGGGATCATATCAAGTGGCATCACAAGGATGAAATGAGCAGGTCTGCTTCTGCAGCAGAAAACAACATTGCTGTATTCAGCAAAACAGTTATGTTGTGAGAAAAGAGCATTGAATTTACGTTGCCATACCAATAACGTACTTAAGAGTGCCGCCACATTACATTCACTCGGTAGTTCACTCAGTACAACCGGGTGATGACGTCACAACAACTGCTCCGCTCCGCACAGCTCCGTCCCCACCACTATTTCACACCCGATGACCGTCGACAGTGTGTGTGGAGGTCACTTGGTAATGCTGCACTGTTAAAACTTTAAACTCTTTTCCTGAAAGATCAAGGAATTTGAATTGCAACCCTTTCGTTCTCGGCCATCGATTTGTTCTTGCCATATTAGCGAACGTAGTGCATTGCAAACACTACTGTACAACTCAGATTATTTTTATTGCTTTTGTTTTGTTCGATGTGGCCGTGGCCTTAATTAAGGTATAGCCCTAATATTTTCCTCGTGTGAAAATGGGAAACCACGGAAACTATCTTCAGGTCAACATAGTGGCCTTCGATTTAGAGGGCCCCGAGTTCAATTTCCAGCCTGAGTGGGTATTTTCGCCGCACCTGGTTTAAGTGAGAGTTACACTGGCACTACGTAGTGAAGGGTTACTAGTCGATGTTAATAGACGGGTCTGAGAATGAACGTGTTAGCACCGACAATTTCCTGTTGTTCTAAGCGAATTTTGTTAGGCTACGACAGTAGCTCTGATTCATAACAGTGCTGCTCGGCTTGTTTTACTTGGGTTGGAAACAAGTTTTTTGTTTTTTGTTTTTGTTTGTTTTGGTATTGCAAGGTCGGATTGTGGCCTCTGAATCGAGGTGTGAAGGGAATAAGTGCTGCTGGCAACTAGTGTGTGACCGAAGTTCCCCTCCTCTTCTCCTTCTCCTGTTATTGTACCCGTACCTGAGCACCTCAACCTCCCCCTCCGCCAATACATCACTCTCGCTTTTCGACCCTTCCACAACTTCACTCCCCTCCATGGGTTGACAAGAATGAAGTCCTTCTCCTACTCTTATTATTAGTTCTGATGTTCGATGGACTAGGAGTGATATAAAGCATTCCACATAAGGACAGATGCCATTCAGGGAAGCAATATGTACAGACGAAGAAAAATATTGCGGTCTTATAGTTGTGCTTTACTTTAAATATCACGTGTACCATCTCACAAAGCCTACCATGTCCAGGTAGACATCGTCCGTTGAAATCGGAGTCGCGGCGTGTAGGAAGTGGTCATCAAATGACGGTCTCGTTCTATTGGCTCCTTTCCATTGACCAGTTTGAAGAAATAAAACAAGAACAAAGACAACCATTGATATGACAGCCTTCTATTTGGTGAAGGTCTGTTGACTGACGGCAGTATTCTCTAGTACAGAACTGCGTGTCACGCAGTCAATGTTGTAAATCGCATGTCATTAATTATTTTATCTTAATTAAATTCGATACATTTGGTATCAAATAGCCATCCAGTAGTCCACTAGGCCTCCTTTCATACCATGAAAAATTATATAGGTTGGATGGGTCTTCTTTTGCTACCGGGCGAGTTGGCCGTGCGCGTAGAGGCGCGCGGCTGTGAGCTTGCATCCGGGAGATAGTAGGTTCGAATCCCACTATCGGCAGCCCTGAAAATGGTTTTCCGTGGTTTCCCATTTT
This sequence comes from Anabrus simplex, assembly GCF_040414725.1. NCBI lineage: Eukaryota > Metazoa > Arthropoda > Insecta > Orthoptera > Tettigoniidae > Anabrus > Anabrus simplex. The sequence continues at coordinate 522,387,702 of NC_090266.1, read as the reverse complement.
CACACCAGGCAAATGCTGGGGCTGTACCTTAATTAAGGCCACGGCCGCTTCCTTCCAACTCCTAAGCCTTTCCTCTCCCATCGTCGCCATAAGACCTATCTGTGTCGGTGCGACGTAAAGCCCCTAGCAAAAAAAAAAAAAAAATCTTCTTTTGCTAGGGGTTAAACGTCGCACCAACTCAGGATTTTTAAAGGGAAGCATGACCTTAATTAACATATTTGCCCAGCATTTGCCTGGTGTGAACATGGGGAAACCACGGAAAACCACCACCTTCCGAATACAAGCTAACAGCTACACGGCTCGAACCACGCAGGCAACTCGCTAGCTTCGTAGGCAGTATCTAGGACCACCAGGGGAGCTGTCATGTGGCAACAACCACTAGAACAGCAAGCAGACTCGTAATTTTTCGTGGCTACTGTCCTTCAGTTTTACGTTAAATCAATCAATCAATCAATCAATCAATCAATCAATCAATCAATCAATCAATCAATCAATCAATCAATCAATCAGTCAATCAATCAACCAATCAATCAATCAATCAATCACCGCTGATCTGTATTTAGGATTGTCGCCTAGGTGCTAGATTCCCTATCAGTTGTTTACCTCGTCTTTCCTTCAATGATTTCAAAGAAGTTGGAAATTTATCGAACATTCCCCTTGATAAATTATTCCAATCTTCCTATAAACGAATATTTGTCCTCTTGAATTCCAACTTTATCTTCATATTATAATGTGATCCTTCCTACTTTTAAAAGGTCCATTATTCGGGAGATAGTAGGATCGAACCCCACTGTCGGCAGCCCTGAAGATGGTTTTCCGTGGTTTCCCATTTTCACACCAGGCAAATGCTGGGGCTGTACCTTAATTAAGGCCACGGCCGTTTCCTTACCACTCCTAGACCTTCCCTGTCCCATCGTCGCCATAAGACCTATCTGTGTCGGTGCGACGTAAAGCAACTAGCAAAAAAAAAGTCCATTCAGGATTATTCGTTTAGTAATATCATTCCACGCCCTCTCTCCACTGACAGCTCTGAACACGCCGCTTAGTCGAGTAGCACGTCCTCACTCCCAAGTCTTCCGAACCCAAAGTTTGAAATATTTTCGTAACACTACTCGTTTGTCTAAAATCACCCAGAACAAGCAGAACCACAACTTTTCATTTCAACAGTCTCACGTGCATTGCTATCTTAAAAGTATCAATACTGATATAAGTAATCTCAGGGGACAGTCAGATGATAATGGTCGACAAATGTTTAGATATTCAAACAAGAATTCTGTGAAAGGATCCAGTGTGTATGTTCTTGTTCTATTCACTCTTTGAATATTGTGGAAGCATGTGCTGCCAATTTTAGTGTGCAAATGTGGAACTAATTTGAACGAGGGGCGTAACGTTAGAGCCTGCAGGGCCTACAATGCAGGCAGGCCCGGGCCTTAAGGGGCACAGCACACTCCTCGCAACTAACTAAAAACAATATACCCCAGCCTAATATCACTCTGCACGGAAATGATCTGGGCGGTTTTGTACAATCAGTCGAAATATATATTTTTTTAAACCAATTGTTCGTAAGAGGAGTTGCTACTTGGTTGCGCCTAGTAGCAGTTTATTGTGTTGAGTGTAACATAGCACAGCTGTAAACAATGTTTGCCCTTACCGTCTCTCGCAACACAGCGAAAGGTTCCTCAGAAAAGACAAGCACCAAATTATATAAAAATAATTAAAGCAATGAAAATGCCAACGCATCTTATCTTAGTTAGGAAATGATACCTTTTTGATGTGTAGTACACCTGTGATAGTATTATGCACACATTTTTCAGAACACATTTATTCGATAACAGTATATAATGGTAATAAGAATTTGTAATAAAAATCAGTCAACTCAGTTTCGAACGAGCTCTCTTTGCGTGAAATTAATAATAATAATTAATAATAGGCTTATGTCCGCCTCTGTCGTGTAGTGGTTAGTGTGATTAGCTTGCACCCCCGGAGGC